>NW_027326455.1:0-600000 GCF_048164855.1 Canis lupus baileyi | reverse complement strand
TGTGGGAACGAGAGTCACCAGGTCCAGGTGAGACCCAGGTGGGGACCAGAGTCACCAGGTCCAGATTGAGGCCTAGGTGGGGGGAACAGAGTCATCAGGACCAGTTGAGGACAAAGTGTGGAGCAAAGTTATCATGTCCAGGTGAGGCCCAGGCGGGGAACAGAGTAACCATGTCCCATTGATGCCAGGTGGGAAAAGAGTCACAAGGTCCAGACGAGGCCTAAGTGAGGAGTAGATTCACCAGGTCCTGTTGAGTCCCAGCTGAGGACTAGTGTCCCCAGCTCCGGGTGATCCCAGAGGGGGACCAGAGTCACCCGGTTCTGGTGATATCCAGGTGGGGACCAGAGTCACCACGTCAAGGTGAGGCCCAGAGGGAGACGAGAATCACTAGGTACAGGTGAGGCCCCGATGTGGAACTGAGAAACCAGGTCCCATGATGCCCATATGAGGACCTGAGTCACCAGGTCCAGGTGAGGTCCCTGTGGGAACCAGTCACCTCGTCCAGGTGAGGTCCAGGTAGGACCACAGTCACCAGGTCCACGTGAGGATCAGGTATATAAGAGAATATCAGGTCCAATGATGCCCAGGTAAGGACCTGAGTCAACAGGT
Source organism: Canis lupus baileyi (assembly GCF_048164855.1). NCBI lineage: Eukaryota > Metazoa > Chordata > Mammalia > Carnivora > Canidae > Canis > Canis lupus. The sequence continues at coordinate 599,391 of NW_027326455.1, read as the reverse complement.
CCAGGAGAGGACCAAATATGGATCAGTGTCATTGTGTTCCAGGTGAGGCCAGATGGAGACCACAGGAACCAGGTCCAGGAGAGCCCCATATGGGAACCAGAGACACCAGATGCAGGTGAGGTCCAGGAGGGACCACAGTCACAAGGTCCAGGTGAGGCGCAGGTGGCAACAGGATTCACCAAGTCCAGGTGAGGCCCAGGTGGCGACCAGTCACCAGATCCAGGTGCGGACCAGCTAAGGACCAGATTTACCAGGACCAAGTGAAGCCCAAGGGGTGACCAGATCACCAGGTAAGGGTGAGGCCCAGAGGGGAACCAGAGTAACCAGTTTAGTTTGAGGCCCAGAATGGGACCAGAGGTCCCTGGTCAAAGTGAGGCCCAGGTGTGGAATAGAGTATCCAGGTCCCAATGATGCCTGGGTGAGGACCAGAGTCACTAGGGCCATGCAGGCCCAGATGGGGAACAGAATCACTAGGTCCTGGTGAGGCATAGAATAAGACCACAGTCAGCAGTATCAGGTGAGCCCCTTGTGGGAACCAGCACCACTCTATCCAGCTGAGTCCCAGGTCCATGTGAGGCCCACGTGAGGACCAGATTCATCAGGTCGAATTGGCATAGCTGGGGACAAGAGTCACCAGGTCTGGGTGCGGCCTAGGTGGGGCAAGATTCAGCAGTTCTGAGTTAGGTCAAAGTGGGGACGAGAGACACCAGGTCCAGGTGAGGTCAAACTGAGGACCAGAGGCACCAGATCCAGGTGAGGTCGATGTTGGAAAGAGAGTCACCAGATCCAGGTGAAGTCCAGGTGGGGACCAGAGTCACTAGGTCCAGATGAGGCCCACGTGAGGATCAGAGTTACCAGATACACGTGAGGCCCCGGCGGGGATCAGAGCCAACAGGTCCATGTGAGGCCGGCTTGGGGACCATGGGCAACAGGTCTACTTGAGGCCCAGGTGTGGAACACAGTAAGCAGGTCCAGGTGAGTCCCCGGTGGTGACAAGAGTCACCACGTCCAGTTGAGGTCCAGTTGGGGACCACGTCACTAGGTACAGGGGAGGCCCTTGAAAGAACCAGAGTCAACAGTTCGAGGTCAGGCGCAGGTGGCAACCAGGGTCAGCAGGTCCAAGTCAGGCCAAAGCGGGCTTCACAGTCACTAGGGCACGGTGACACCCAGAGGGGGACCAGAGTCACCTGGTCCAGGTGAGGTCCAGTTGTGGAACACAGTCACCGGGTCCCAATTTTGCCCAGTTGAGGACCATGGTCAACAGGGCCAGGTGAGGCCCAGATGGGGACCGGAGTCCCCAAATCCAGGTGAAGCACAGGTGGGGACCACAGTCACCAGATCCAGGGTAGTCTCAGGTGCAGATCAGAATGACCAGGTCCAGGTGAGGTGCAGGTGGCCACCACAATCACCAGGTCCCGGTGAGGCCCTGATGCGGACCAGAGTCACGAGGTACATGAGATGCTAGAAACACTGCAGCCACCAGGTCCATATGATGTCCATGTGGGAATGAGAATCACCAGTCACAGGTGAGGACCAGGTGGGGATCCGACTCACCATGTCCAGGTGAGACCCAGGTGGGAACCAGTGTCACCATGTCCAGGTGTGGCCCAGGTGAAGGCCAGAGTAAATAGGTCCGGCTGGGTCACTGTTATTGAACAGTGTAACCATATCCTGATGCTACCGAGGTGGGTAACAGAGACACCAGGTCCTGTTGAGGCATAGGTGGGACCAGAGACAAGAGGTCCAGGTGAGGTCCCGAAGGGAACCACAGTCTCCAGGTCAGGTGAGGCCATGCTTAGGATCAGAGTCACCAGTTACAGGTGAGGCCCAGGTGGAGCCAGAGTCACCTGGTAGAGAAGAGGCCAAAGTCAGGACCAGTGTTACCAGCATCAGGTCAGTCCCAGGGGGGAATAGATTAACCATGTCCCGATGATGCCCAGGTAGAACCAGAGTCACCATGTCCAGATGAGGCGCAGGTGGGGAGCATATTCACTAGGTCCCGGTGAGGCCCAGTTGAGGACCAGGGTAACCAGGTCTAGTTGAGGCTTAGAGAGGTACCAGATTCACCTGCTCTAGGTGACATCCAGATGGGGAGCAGAGTCACCATGTCAGGCTGAGGCCCAGAGGGGATCCAGAGTCATCATGTCCAGGTGAGGCTCAGGTGTGGAACAGAGTATCCAGGTCATAATGATCCACAGGTGAGGACCAGAGTCACCAGATCTGGGTGAGGCCCAGTTAGGATCAGAGTCACCAGTTCCAGGTGAGGTCAAGAAGGAGTCCACAGCAATCAGGTCCAGTTGGGGAACAAAATCACCAGGACTGGGTGAGGCCCAGATGGGGACCAGATTCACCAGGCCCAGGTGATTCCCAGGTGTTGACCAGGTTACCAGTTCCGGGTTAGGCCCAGGTAAGGACCAGATTCCCCAGGTCCAACTGAGGCCACGTGGGGACCTGTGTCACCAGGTATGGATGAGCCCCAGGTGGCAACCCCGGTCACTAGGTCCAGGTGAGGCCAACCTGCAGGGCATGCAGAGGAACCATGTCCCGATGATGCCCAGGTAGGGACTAGAGTTCTCAGGTCCAGGTGAGGCCAACCTACAGGCCATGCAGTGGAACATATCCCGATGATGCCCAGGTAGGAACCAGAGCTACCAGGTCCAGGAAAGGACAACCTGCAGGCCATGCAATGGAACCATGTCCCGATGATGCCATGTAGGGACGAGAGATACCAGGTCCAACTGAGGCCAACCTGCAGGCCATGCAGTGGAACTATGTCCCGATGATGACCAGGTAGGGACCAGAGTCACCAGGACCAAATGAGGCCCAGTTGGAGCATATTCACTAGGTCCAAGTGAGGCCCAGTTGAGGACCAGAGTCACCAGATCTGGTTGAGGCCTAGAGGGGTACCAGAATCACCTGGTGCAGGTGACATCCAGATAGGTCCAGAGTCACCAGGTCAGGGTGAGGCCCAGAGAGGTTCCAGAGTCATCATATCCAGGTGAGGCTCAGGTGTGGAACAGAGTCACCAAGTACCAAAGATGCCCAGGTGAGGACCAGAGTCACCAGATCTGGGTGACGCGCAGATAGGATCATATTCACCAGTTCCAGGTGAGGCCAAGAAAGAGTCCACAGCAATCAGGTCCAGGTGGGGAACAAAGTCCCCAGGACTGGGTGAGGCCCAGATGGGGACCAGATTCACCAGGTCCAGGTGAGGCCGAGGTGGTGACCAGAGTCCCCGGGTCTGGGAGAGGACCAAGTAGGACCAGATTCACCAGGTCCAAGAGGCCCAAGTGGGGACCTGAGTCACCAGGTATGGGTGAGGCACAGGTGGCTACCCCACTCACCAGGTCCAGGTGATGCCAACCTGCAGGCCAGAGTCACCAGATCCACGTGAGGCCCTTGTGGGCACCAGAGTCACCAGGTAAATGTGAGTCTACAAGAACACCACAGTCACCAGGTCCAGGTGTGGTTCATGTGGGAACGAGAGTCACCAGGTCCAGCTGAGACCCAGTTGGGACGACAGTCACCATGTCCAGATTGAGGCCTAGGTGGGGGGACCAGAGTCATCAGGACCAGTTGAGGCCAAACTGTGGAGCAAATTTATCATGTCCAGGTGAGACCCAGGTGGGGAACCGAGTAACCAGGTCCCATTGATGTCAGGTGGGAAAAGAGTCACAAGGTCCAGACGAGGCCTAGGTGAGGAGTAGATTCACCAGGTCCTGTTGAGGCCCATTTGAGGACCAGTGTCCCCAGCTCCGGGTGTGTCACCCGGTTCTGGTGATATCCAGGTGGGGACAAGACTCACCACGTCAGCGTGAGGCCCAGAGGGGGACGAGATCACTAGGTCCAGGAGAGGCCCCGATGTGGAACTGAGAAACCAGGTCCCATGATGCCCATTTGAGGACCTGAGTCACCAGGTCCAGGTGAGTTCCCTGTGGGAACCAGTCTCCTCGTTCAGGTGAGGCCCAGGTGGAACCACAGTCACCAGGTCCAGGTGAGGCCCAGGTATATAAGAGATTATCGAGGTCCCAATGATGCCCAGGTAGGGACCAGAGTCACCAGGTCCAAATGGCCCAGATGGAGCATATTCACTAGGTCCAGGTGAGGCCCAGTTGAGGACCAGAGTCACCAGATCTGGTTGAGGCCTAGAGGGGTTCCAGAATCACCTGGTCCAGGTGACATAAAGATGGGTCCAGAGTCACTAGGTCAGGGTGACTCCCAGAGTGGTTCCAGAGTCTTCATGTCCAGGTGAGGCTCAGGTGTGGAACAGAGTCACCAAGTACCAAAGATGCCCAGGTGAGGACCAGAGTCACCAGATCTGGGTGACGCGCAGATAGGATCAGAGTCACCAGTTCCAGGTGAGGCCAAGAAAGAGTCCACAGCAATCAGGTCCAGGTGGGGAACAAAGGCACCAGGACTGCGTGAGGCCCAGATGGGGACCAGATTCACCAGGTCCAGGTGATTCCCAGGTGGAGACCAGGGTTAATAGTTCCCGGTGAGGACCAGGTAAGGACCAGATTCACTAGTCCAAGTGAGGCCCACGTGTGGACCTGTGTAACCAGTTATGGGTGAGGACCAGGTGTCAACCACACTCACCAGTTCCAGGTGTGGCCAACCTGCAGGCCATGCAGAGGAACCATGTCCTGATGATGCCCATGTAGGGACTAGAGTCACCAGGTCCAGGAGAGGTCCAGGTGGGAACCAGAGTCACCAGATCCAGATGAGGCAGAGGTGGGGAGCATGTTCAATAGGTCCCGGTGAGGCTGTTGAGGACCAGAGTCACCAGGTCAACTTGAGGCCTAGAGGGGTACCAGATTCACCTGGTCTAGGTGACATCCAGATGCGGACCAGAGTCACCATGTCAGGCTGAGGCCCAGAGTGGTTCCAGAGTCATCATGTCCAGGTGAGGCTCAGGTGTGGAACAGAATATCCAGGTCATAATGGTCCACATGTGAGGACCAGAGTCACCAGATCTGGGTGAAGCCCAGTTAGTATCAGAGTCACAAGTTCCAGGTGAGGCCAAGAAGGAGTCCACAGCAATCAGGTCTAGGTGGGGAACAAAGTCACCAGGACTGGATGAGGCCCAGATTGGGACCAGATTCACCAGGTCCAGGTGATTCCCAAGTGGTGACCAGAGTTACCAGTTCCGGGTGAGGACAAGTTAAGGACCAGATTCACCAGGTCCAAGTGAAGCCCATGTGGGGACCTGTGTCACCAGGCATGGGTGAGGCCCAGGTGACAACCCCACTCACCAGTTCCACGTGAGGCCAACCTGCAGCCCATGCAGAGGAACCATGTCCCGTTGATGCCCAGGTAGGGACTAGAGTTACGAGGTCCCCGTGAGGCCAACCTACAGGCCATGCAGTGGAACCATGTCCCGATGATGCCCAGGTAGGGACGACAGTCACCAGGTCCAAATGAGGCCCAGATGGCGCATACTCAGTAGGTCCAGGTGAGGCCCAGTCGAGGACCAGAGTCACCAGATCTGGTTGAGGCCTAGAGGGGTACCAGAATCACCGGGTCCAGGTGACATCCCGATGGGTTCAGAGTCACCAGGTCAGGGTGAGGCCCATAGAGGTTCCAGAGTCATCATGTCCAGGTGAGGCTCAGGTGTGGAACAGAGTCACCAGGTACAAATGATGCTCAGGTGAGGACCAGAGTCACCAGGTCTGGGTGACGCGCAGATAGGATCAGAGTCACCATTTCCAGGTGAGGCCAAGAAAGAGTCTACAGCAATCAGGTACAGGTGGGGAATAAAGTCACCAGGACTGGGTGAGGCCCAGATGGGGACCAGATTCACCAGGTCCAGGTGAGGCCCAGGTGGTCACCAGAGTCCCCGGTTCTAAGAGGACAAAGTAAGGACCAGATTCACCAGGTCCAAGAGGCCCACGTGGGGACCTGAGTCACGAGGTATGGATTAGGCCCAGGTGGCAACCCGACTCACCAGGTCCAGGTGAGGCCAACCTGCAGGCCAGAGTCACCAGATCCATGTGAGGCCCAAGTGGAGACAGGAGTCACCAGGTAAATGTGAGTTCCAAGAACACCACAGTCACCAGGTCCAGGTGTGGTTCATGTGGGAACGAGAGTCACCAGGTCCAGGTGAGACCCAGGTGGGGACCAGTCACCAGGTCCAGATTGAGGCCTAGTTGGGGGGACCAGAGTCATCACGACCAGTTGAGGCCAAAGTGTGGAGCAAATTTATCATGTCCAGGTGAGGTCCAGGTGGGGAACAGAGTAACCATGTCCCATTGATGCCAGGTGGGAAAGAGTCACAAGGTCCAAACGAGGCCTAAGTGAGGAGTAGATTCACCAGGTCCCGTTGAGCCCCAGTTGAGGACCAGTGTCCCCAGCTCCGGGTGAGTCCCAGAGGGGGACCAGAGTCACCCGGTTCTGGTGATATCCAAGTAGGGACCAGAGTCAGCAGGTCAGGGTGAGGCCCAGAGGGGGACGAGAGTCACTAGGTCCAGGTGAGGCCCCGATGTGGAACTGAGAATCCAGGTCCTTTGATTCCCATATGAGGACCTGAGTCACCAGGTCCAGGTGAGGTCCCTGTGGGATCCAGTCACCCCGTCCAGGTGAGGCCAGGATGGGACCACAGTCACCAGGTCCAGGTGAGGCCCAGGTATATAAGAGAGTATCCAGGTCCCAATGATGCCCAGGTAAGGACCAGAGTCAACACGTCCAGGAGAGGCGCAAATATGGATGAGAGTCACTGTGTTCCAAGTGAGGCCAGATGGAGACCACAGGAATCAGGTCCAGGAGAGCCCCATATGGGAACCAGAGCCACCAGAACCAGGTGAGGTCCAGGTGGGACCACAGTCACAAGGTCCAGGTGAGGCGCAGGTGACAACAGGATTCACCAAGTACAGGTGAGGCCCTGGTGGCGACCAGTCACCAGATCCAGGTGCGGACCAGCTAAGGACCAGATTCACCAGACCCAAGTGAAGCCCAAGGGGTGACCAGAGTCACCAGGTAAGGGTGAGGCCCAGAGGGGGAACCAGAGTAACCAGCTTAGTTTGAGGGCCAGAATGGGACCAGAAGTCCCTAGTGAAAGTGAGGGCCAGTTGTGGAATAGAGTATCCAGGTCCCAATGATGCCTGGGTGAGGACCAGTGTCACTAGGGCCATGCAGGCCCAGATGGGGACAGATCACTAGGTCCTGGTGAGGCATAGAATAAGACCAGAGTCACCAGTATCAGGTGAACACCTTCTAGGTACCAGAGCCACTCTATGCAGCTGAGTCCCAGGGAAATGTGAGACCCACGTGAGGACCAGATTCATCAGGTCGAATTGAGGCATAGTTGGGGTCAAGAGTCACCAGGTCTGGGTGCGGCCTAGGTGGGGCAAGATTCAGCAGTTCTGAGTTACGTCAAAGTGGGGACGAGAGACACCAGGTCCAGGTGAGGACAAACTGAGAACCAAAGTCACCAGATCCAGGTGAGTTCCATGTTCGAAAGAGAGTCACTAGGTCCAGGAGAGGTCCAGGTGGGGACCAGAGTCACCAGATCCAGGTGAAGTCCAGGTGGGGACCAGAGTCACCAGATCGAAGTGAAGCCCAGGTGGGGACCAGAGTCACTAGGTAAAGATGAGGCCAGGTGAGGACCAGAGTTACCAGGTACACATGAGGCCCCAGTGGAGTTCAGAGGCAACAGGTCCATGTGAGCCCGGCTTGGGGACCATGGTCAACAGGTCTACTTGAGGCCCAGGTGTGGAGCACAGTAAGCAGGTCCAGGTGAGTGCCCTGTGGTGGCAAGAGTCACCACATCCAGGCGAGGCACAGGTGGGGACCAAGATCACCAGTTCCAGTGGAGGCCCTTGAAAGAACCAGAGTCAACAGTTCGAGGTCAGGCGCAGGTGGCAACCTGGGTCAGCAGGTCCACGTAAGGCCAAAGTGAGGTACAAGGTCACTAGGGGACGGTGAGACCCAGAGGGGGACCAGAGTCACGTGGTCCAGGTGAGGTCCATTTTGGAACACAGTCACCGGGTCCCATATTGCCCTGTTGAGGACCATGGTCAACAGGGGCAGGTGAGGCCCAGATGGGGACCTGAGTCCCCAAATCCAGGTGAAGCCCAGGTGGGGACCACAGTCACCAGATCCAGGTTAGTCTCAGGGGCAGACCAGAATCACCAGGTACAGGTGAGGTGCAGGGGGCAACCACACTCACGAGGTCCCGGTGAGGCCCTGGCGGGGACGAGAATCACGAGGTACATGAGAAGCTAGAAACACTGCAGCCACCAGGTACACATGATGTCCATGTGGGAACGAGAATCACCAGTTACAGGTGAGGACCAGGTGGGATCTGAATCACCATGTCCAGGTGATACCTTGGTGGGAACCAGTGTCACCATGTCCAGGTGTGGCCCAGGTGAAGTCTAGAGTTAATAAGTCCGGCTGGGTCACTGTGAGTGAACAGTGTAACCATATCCTGATGCTACCCAGGTGGGTACCAGAGACACCAGGTCTTATCGAGGCCCAGATGGGACCAGAGACATGAGGTCCAGGTGAGGTCCCGATGGGAACCACAGACACCAGGTCAGGTGAGGCCATGCTTAGTATCAGAGTCACCAGTTACAGGTGAGGCCCAGGTGGAGCCAGAGTCACCTGGTACAGAAGAGGCCAAAGTCAGGACCAGAGTTACCAGGAACAGGTCAGTCCCATTCGGGAACCGAGTAACCATGTCCCGATGATGCCCAGGTAGAACCAGAGTCACCAGGTCCAGATGAGGTGCAGGTGGGGAGCATATTCACTAGGTCCCGGTGAGGCCCAGTTGAGGACCAGAGTCACCAGGTCTAGTTGAGGCATAGAGGGGAACCAGATTCACCTGGTCTAGGTGATATTCAGATGGGGACCAGAGTCACCATGTCAGGGTGTGGCCCAGAGGGGATCCACAGTCACCATATCCTGGTGAGTTTCAGGTGTGGAAGAGAGTATCCATGTCAAAATGGTCCACAGGTGAGGAGCAGAGTCACCAGATCTGGGTGAGGCCCAGTTAGGATCAGAGTCACCAGTTCCAGGTTAGTCCAAGAAGGAGTCCACAGCAATCAGGTCCAGTTGGGGAACAAAGTCACCAGGACTGGGTGAGGCCCAGATGGGGACGAGATTCACCCGGTCCATGTGATTCCCCGGGTGGTGACCAGAGTTACCCGTGCCGGGTGAGGACCAGGTATGGATCAGATTCACCAGGTCCAAGTGAGGCCCACGTGGGGACCTGTGTCACCAGGTATGTGTGAGGCCCAGTTGGCACCCCGACTCACCAGGTCCAGGTGAGTCCAACCTGCGGGCCATGCAGAGGAACCGTGTCCCGATGATGCCCAGGTAGTTACCAGAGTTACCAGGTCCAGATGAGGCGCAGGTTTGGAGCATGTTCACTAGGTCCCAGTGAGGCCCAGTTGAGGACCAGAGTCACCAGGTCAAGTAGAGGCCTAGAGAGGTACCATTATCACCTGGTTCAGGTGACATCCAGATGGGGACGAGAGTGACCAGGTCAGGGTGAGGCCCACAGAGGTTCCAGAATCATAATGTCGAGGGGAGCCTCTGGTGTGGAACAGAGTATCCAGGTCATAATGGTCCACAGGTGAGGACCAAAGTGACCAGATCTGGGTGACGCGCAGATAGGATCAGAGTCATCATTTCCAGGTGAGGCCAAGAAAGAGTACACAGCAATCAGGTCCAGGTGGGGAACAAAGTCACCAGGACTGGGTGAGGCCCACATGGGGACCAGATTCACCAGGTCCAAGTAAGGCCCAGGTCGTGACCAGAGTCCCCACGTCTTGGAGAGGACCAGGTAAGGACCAGATTCACCAGGTCCAAGAGGCCCACGTGGGGACCTGAGTCACCAGGTACGGGGTGGCAACCCCACTCAGCAGGTCGAGGTGAGGCCATCCTGCAGGCCAGAGTCACCAGATCCATGTGAGACCCTAGTGGGGACCGGAGTCACCAGGTAAATATGAGTCTACAAGTACACCACAAACACCAGGTCCAGGTGTGGTTCATGTGGGAACGAGAGTCACCAGGTCCAGGTGAGACCCAGGTGGGGACCAGAGTCATCAGGACAAGTTGAGAGCAAAGTGTGGAGCAAAGTTATCATGTCCAGGTGAGGCCCAGGTGGGGAACAGAGTAACCATGTCCCATTGATGCCAGGTGGGAAAAGAGTCACAAGGTCCAGACGAGGCCTAAGTGAGGAGTAGATTCACCAGGTCCTGTTGAGGCCCAGTTGAGGACCAGTGACCCCAGCGCCGGGTGAGTCCCAGAGGGGGACCAGAGTCACCGGGTTCTGGTGATATCCAGGTGGGGACCAGAGTCACCAGTCAGGGTGAGGCCAAGAGGGGGACGAGAATCACTACGTCCAGGTGAGTCCCCGATGTGGACCTGAGAAACCAGGTCCCATGATGCCCATATGAGGACCTGAGTCACCAGGTCCAGGTGAGGTCCCTGTGGGAACCAGTCACCTCGTCCAGGTGAGGCCCAGGTGGGACCACAGTCACCAGGTCCATTTGAGGCCCAGGTATATAAGAGAGTATCCAGGTCCCAATGATGCCCAGGTAAGGACCAGAGTCAACAGGTCCAGGAGGGGCCCAAATATGGATCAGAGTCATTGTGTTCCAGGTGAGGCCAGATGGAGACCACAGGAACCAGGTCCAGGAGAGCCCCATATGGGAACCAGAGCCAGCAGATCCAGGTGAGTTCCAGGTTGGACCACAGTCCCAAGGTCCAGATGAGGCGCAGGTGACAACCGGATTCACCAAGTCCAAGTGAGGCCCAGGTGGCCACCCGTCACCAGGTCCAGGTACGGACAAACTAAGGACCAGATCCACCAGGCCCAAGTGAAGCTCAAGGGGTGACCAGAGTCACCAAGTCAGGGTGAGGCCCAGAGGGGTTCCAGAGTCATCATGTCCAGGTGAGGCTGACGTGTGGAACAGAGTCACCAGGTACCAATAATTCCCAGATGAGGACCAGAGTCACCAGGTCTGGGTGACGCGCAGATAGGATCAGAGTCACCAGTTCCAGGTGAGGCCAAGAAAGAGTCAACAGCAATCAGGTCCAGGTGGGGAACAAAGTCACCAGGACTGGGTGAGGTCAGATGGAGTCAGAATCACAAGGTCCAAGAGGCCCAATGGGGACCCGAGTCACCAGGTATGGGTGAGGCCCAGGTGGCAACCATACTCACCAGGTCCAGGTGAGGCCAACTTGCATGCCATGCAGTGGAACCATGTCCCCATGATGCCCCGGTAGGGACCAGAGTCACCAGGTCCAAATGAGGACCAGATGGAGCATATTCACTACGTCCATGTGAGGCCCAGTAGAGGCCTAGAGTCACCAGATCTGGTTGAGGCCTAGAGGGGTACCAGAATCACCTGGTCCAGGTGACATCCAAATGGGGACCACAGTCAAAATGTGAGGGTGAGGCCCAGAGAGGTTCCAGAGTCATCATGTCCAGGTGAGGCTCAGGTGTGGAACAGAGTCACCAGGTACCAAAGATGCCCAGGTTAGGACCCGAGTCACCAGATCTGGGTGACGCGCAGATAGGATCAGAGTCACCATTTCCAGGTGAGGCCGAGAAATAGTCCACAGCAATCAGGTCAAGGTGGGGAACAAAGTCACCAGGACTGAGTGAGGCCCAGATGGGGACCAGATTCACCAGGTCAGGGTGAGGCCCAGAGAGGTTCCAGAGTCATCATGTCCAGGTGAGGCTCAGGTGTGGAACAGAGTCACCAGGTACCAATGATGCCCAGGTGAGGACCAGAGTCACCAGGTCTGGGTGACGCTCAGATAGGATCAGAGTAACCAGGTCCAGGTGAGGCGAAGAAAGAGTCCACAGCAATCAGATACAGGTGGTTAACAAAGTCACCAGGCCTGGGTGAGGCCCAGATGGGGATCAGATTCACCAGGTCCAGGTAGGCCCAGGTGGTGACCAGAGACCCCGGGGCTGGGAGAAGACCAGGTAAGGACCAGATTCACCAGGTCCAAGAGGCCCACGAGGGGACCTGACTCACCAGGTATGGGTGAGGCCCAGGTGGCAACCCCACTCACAAGGTCCAGGTGAGGCCAACCTGCAGGCCAGAGTCACCAGATCCAGGTGAGGCCCTAGTGGGGACCGGAGTCACCAGGTAAATGTGAGTCTACAAGAACACCACAGTGACCAGGTCCAGGTGTGGTTAATGTGGGAACGAGAGTCCCCAGGTCCAGGTGAGACCCAGTTGGGGACAACAGTCACTAGGTGCAGATTGAGGCCTAGGTGGGGGACCAGATTCATCAGGAGCAGTTGAGGCCAAACTGTGGAGCAGGGTTGTCATGTCCAGGTGAGGCCCAAGTAGGGAACAGAGTAACCATGTCCCATTGATGTTAGGTGGGAAAAGAGTCACAAGGTCCAGACGAGGCCTAAGTGAGGAGTAGATTCACCAGGTCCTGTTGAGGCCCAGTTGAGGACCAGTGTCCCCAGCTCCGGGTGAGTCCCAGAGGGTGACCAGAGTCACCCGGTTCTTGTGATGTCCAGGTGGGGACCAGAGTCACCACGTCAGGGTGAGGCCCAGAGGGGGACGAGAATCACTAGGTCCAGGTGAGGCCAAGATGTGGAACTGAGAAACCATGTTCCATGATGCCCATATGAGGACCTGAGTCACCATGTCCAGGTGAGGTCCCTGTTGAAACCAGTCACCTCGTCCAGGTGAGGCCCAGGTGGGACCACAATCACCAGGTCCAGGTGAGGCCCAGGTATATAAGAGAGTATCCAGGTCCCAATGATGCCCAGGTAAGGACCAGAGTCAACAGGTCCAGGAGAGGCCCAAATATGGATCACAGTCATTGTGTTCCAGGTGAGGCCAGATGGAGACCACAGGAACCAGGTCCAGGAGAGCCCCATATGGGAACCAGAGCCACCAGATCCAGGTGAGGTCCAGGAGGGACCACAGTCACAAGGTCCAGGTGAGGCCCAGGTGGCGACCAGTCACCAGATCCAGGTGCGGACCAGCTAAGGACCAGATTCACCAGCCCCAAGTGAAGCCCAAGGGGTGACCAGATCACCAGGTAGGGGTGAGGCCCAGAGGGGAGCCAGAGTAACCAGTTTAGTTTGAGGCCCAGAATGGGACCAGAGGTCCCTGGTGAAAGTGAGGCCCAGGTGTGGAATAGAGTATCCAGGTCCCAATGATGCCTGGGTGAGGACCAGAGTCACTAGGGCCATGCAGGCCCAGATGGGGAACAGAATCACTAGGTCCTGGTGAGGCATAGAATAAGACCACAGTCAGCAGTATCAGGTGAGCCCCTTGTGGGAACCAGAGCCACTCTATCCAGCTGAGTCCCAGGTCCATGTGAGGCCCACGTGAGGACCAGATTCATCAGGTCGAATTGAGGCATAGCTGGGGACAAGAGTCACCAGGTCTGGGTGCGGCCTAGGTGGGGCAAGATTCCGCAGATCTGAGTTAGGTCAAAGTGGGGACGAGAGACACCAGGTCCAGGTGAGGCCAAACTGAGGACCAGAGGCACCAGATGTAGGTGAGGTCCATGTTGGAAAGAGAGTCACCAGGTCCAGGAGAGGTCCAGGTGGGGACCAGAGTCACCAGATCCAGGTGAAGTCCAGGTGGGGACCAGACACCAGATCCAGGTGAAGCCCAGGTGGGTCCAGAGTCACTAGGTCCAGATGAGGCCCAGGTGAGGATCAGAGTTACCAGATACACGTGAGGCCCCGGCGGGGATCAGAGCAAACAGGTCCATGTGAGGCCGGCTTGGGGACCATGGGCAACAGGTCTACTTGAGGCCCATGTGTGGAACACAGTAAGCAGGTCCAGGTGAGGCCCAGGTATATAAGAGAGTTTCCAGGTCCCAATGATGCCCAGGTAAGGACCGGAGTCAACACGTCCAGGAGAGGCCCAAATATGGATCACAGTCATTGTGTTCCAGGTGAGGCCAGATGGAGACCACAGGAACCAGGTCCAGGAGAGCCCCATATGGGAACCAGAGCCACCAGATCCAGGTGAGGTCCAGGAGGGGCCACAGTCACAAGGTCCAGGTGAGGCGCAGGTGGCAACAGGATTCACCAAGTCCAGGTGAGGCCCAGGTGGCGCCCCGTCACCAGATCCAGGTGTGGACCAGCTAAGGACCAGATTCACCAGGACCAAGTGAAGCCCAAGGGGTGACCAGATCACCAGGTAAGGGTGGGCCCAGAGGGGAACCAGAGTAACCAGTTTAGTTTGAGGCCCAGAATGGGACCAGAGGTCCCTGATCAAAGTGAGGACCAGAATTAGAATAGAGTATCCAGGTCCCAATGATGGCTGGGTGAGGACCAGAGTCACTAGGGCCATGAAGGCCCAGATGGGGAACAGAATCACCAGGTCCAAGTGATTCCCAGGTGGTGAACAGAGTTACGAGTTCCGGGTGAGGACCAGGTAAGGACCAGATTCACCAGGTCCATATGAGGCCCACGTGGGGACCTGTGTCACCAGGCATGCGTGAGGCCCAAGTGACAACCCCTCTCACCATGTCCAGGTGAGACCCAGGTGGGAACCAGTGTCACCATGTCCAGGAGTGTCCCAGGTGAAGACCAGAGTTGATAGGTCCAGCTGGGTCACTTTTAGTGTACAGTGTAACCATATCCTGATGCTACCCAGGTGGGTACCAGAGACACCAAGTCCTCGTGAGGCCCAAGGGTGACCAGAGACATGAAGTCCAGGTGAGGTCCCGATGGGAACCACAGTCACCAGGTCAGGTGAGGCCATGCTTAGGATCAGAGTCACCAGTTACAGGTGAGGCCCAGGTTGAGCCAGAGTCACCTGGTACAGAAGAGGCCAAAGTCAGGACCAGAGTTACCAGGATCAGGTCAGTCCCAGTGGGGAATACAGTAACCATGTCCCGATGATGCCCAGGTAGAACCAGAGTCACCAGGTCCAGATGAAACACAGGTGCGGAGCATGTTCACTAGGTCCCGGTGAGGCCCAGTTGAGGACCAGAGTCACCAAGTCAAGTTGAGGACAAGAGGGGTACCAGATTCACCTGGTCTAGGTGACTTCCAGATGGGGACCAGAGTCACCATGTCAGGCTGAGGCCCAGAGAGGTTCCAGAGTCATCATGTCCAGGTGACGCTCAGGTGTGGAACAGAGTATCCAGTCATAATGGTCCACAGGTGAGGAAAGGAGTCACCAGATCTGGGTGAGGACCAGTTAGGATCAGAGTCACCAGTTCCAGGTGAGGCCAAAAAAGGGTCCACAGCAATCAGGTCCAGGTGGGGAACAAAGTCACCAGGAATGGGTGAGGCCCAGATGGGGACCAGATTCACCAGGTCCACGTGATTCCCAGGTGGTGACCAGACTTACCAATTCCGGGTGAGGACCAGGTAAGCACCAGATTCACCAGGTCCAATTGAGGCCCACGTGGGGACCTGTGTCACCATGCATGGGTGAGGCCCAGGTGGCAACCCCACTCCCCAGTTCCAGGTAAGGCCAACCTGCAGGCCATGCAGAGGGACCATGTCCCGATAATGCCCAGGTAGAGCCTAGAGTTTCCAGGTCCAGGTGAGTCCAACCTGCTGGTCATGCAGTCAAACTATGTCCCGATGATGCCCAGGTAGGGACCAGAGTCACCAGGTCCAAATGAGGCCCAGATGGAGCATATTCACTAGGTGCAGCTGAGGCCCAGTTGAGGACCAGAGTCACCAGATCTGGTTGAGGCCTAGAGGGGTACCAGAATCACCTGTTATAGGTGTCATCAAGATAGGGACCAGAGTCACCAAGATAGCGTGAGGCCCAGAGAGGTTCCAGAGTCATCATGTCCAGGTGAGGCTCAGGTGTTGAACAGAGTCACCAGGTACCAATGATGCCCAGGTGAGGACCAGAGTCACCAGGTCTGTGTGACGCGCAGATAGGATCAGAGTCACCAGTTCCAGGTGAGGCCAAGAAAGAGTCCACAGCAATCGGGTCCAGGTGGGGAACAAAGTCACCAGGACTGGGTGAGGCCCAGATGGGGATCAGAGTCACCAGGTCCAGGTGAGGCCCAGGTGGTGACCAGAGTCCCCGGTTCTGGGAGACGACCAGGTAAGGACCAGATTCACCAGGTCCAAGAGGCCCACGTGGGGACCTGAGTCACCAGGTATGGGTGAGTCCGAGGTGGCAACCCCACTCACAAGATCCAGGTGAGGCCAGCCTGCAGGCCAGAGTCACCAGATCCAGGTGAGGCGCTAGTGGGGACGGGAGTCACAAGGTAAATGTGAGTCTCAAGAACACCACAGTCACCATGTCCAGGTGTGGTTCATGTGGGAACGGGAGTCACCAGGTCCAGCTGAGACCCAGTTCTGGACGACAGTCTCCAGGTCCAGATTGAGGCCTAGGTTGGGGGACGAGAGTCATCAGGACCAGTTGAGGCCAAAGTGTGCAGCAAAGTTATCATGTCCAGGTGAGGCCCAGGTGGGGAACAGAGTAACCATGTCCCATTGATGCCAGGTGGGAAAAGAGTCACAAGGTCCAGACGAAGCCTAAGTTTGGAGTAGATTCACCAGGTCCTGTTGAGTCCCAGCTGAGGACCAGTGTCCCCAGCTTCCGGTGTGTCACCCGGTTCTGGTGATATCCAGGTGGGGACCAGAGTCAACAGTCAGGGTGAGGCCCAGAGGGGGACGAGAATCACTAGGTCCAGGTGAGGCCACGATGTGGAACTGAGAAACCAGGTCCCAAGCTGCCCATATGAGGACCTGAGTCACCAGGTCCAGGTGATGTCCCTGTGGGAACCAGTCACCCCGTCCAGGTGAGTCCGAGGTGGGACCACATTCACCAGGTCCAGGTGAGGCCCAGGTGGGACCACAGTCAACAGGTCCAGGTGAGGCCCAGGGATATAAGGGAGTATCCAGGTCCCAATGATGCCCAATTACTTACCAGAGACAACAGGTCCAGGAGAGGCCCAAATATGGATCAGAGTCATTGGGTTCCAGGTGAGGCCAGATGGAGACCACAGGACCCAGGTCCAGGAGAGCCCCATATGGGAACCAGAGCCACCAGATCCAGGCGAGGTCCAGGTGGGACCACAGTCTCAAGGTCCAGGTGAGGCGCAGGTGGCAACAGGATTCACCAATTACAGGTGAGGCCCAGGTGGAGCCAGAGTCACCTGGTACAGAAGAGGCCAAAGTCAGGACCAGAGTTACCAGGATCAGGTCAGTCCCAGTGTGGAATAGAGTAACCATGTCCCGATGATGCCCAGGTAGAACCAGAGTTACCAGGTCCAGATGAGGTACAGGTGGGGAGCATATTCACTAGGTCCCGGATAGGCCCAGTTGAGGACCAGAGTCACCAGGTCTAGTTGAGGCCTAGAGGGGTACCAGATTCACCTGGTCTAGGTGACATCCTGATGGGGACCAGAGTCACCATGTCAGGCTGAGGCCCAGAGGGGATCCAGAGTCATCATGTCCAGGTGAGGCTCAGGTGTGGAACAGAGTATCCAGGTCATAATGGTCCACAGGTGAGGAACAGAGTCATCAGATATGGGTGAGGCCCAGTTAGGATCAGAGTCACTAGTTCCAGGTGAGGGCCAAGAAGGAGTACACAGCAATCAGGTCCAGGTGGGAACAAAGTCACCTGGACTGGATGAGGCCCAATGGGGACCAGAATCACAATGTCCAGGTGATTCCCAGGTGATGACCAGAGTTACCAGTTCCGGGTGAGGACAAGGGAAGGACCAGATTCACCAGGTCCACGTGAGGCCCACGTTGGGACCTGTGTCACCAGGCATGGGTGAGTCTCAGGTGACAACCCCACTCACTAGGTCCAAGTGAGGCCAACCTGCAGGCCATGCCGAGGGACCATGTCCCGATGATGCCCAGGTGGGGTTTAGATTTATCAGGTCCAGGTGAGGCACACCTGCAGGCCATGCAGTGGAACCATGTCCCGGTAATGCCGAGGTAGGGATCAGAATCACCATGTCCAAATGAGGCCCAGATGGAGCATATTCACTAGGTCTAGGTGAGGCCCAGTTGAGGACCAGAGTCACCAGATCTGGTTGAGCCCTATAAGGTTACCAGAATCACCTGGTCCAGGTGACATCCAGATGGGGACCAGAGTCACCAGGTCAGGGTGAGGCCCAGAGAGGTTCCAGATCATCATGTCCAAGTGAGGCTCAGGTGTGGAACAGAGTCACCAGGTACCTATGATGCCCAGTTGAGGACCAGATTCACCAGGTCTGGGTGACGCGCAGATAGGATCAGAGTCACCAGTTCAAGGTGAGGCCAAGAAGGAGTCCACAGCAATCAGGTCCAGGTGGGGAACAAAGTCACCAGGACTGGGTGAGGCCCAGATGGGGACCAGAATCACCAGGTCCAGGTGAGGCCCAGGTGGTGACCAGAGTCCCCGGGTCTAGGAGAGGACCAGGTAAGGACCAGATTCACCAGGTAGAAGAGGCCCACGTGGGGACCTGACTCACCAATTATGGGTGAGGTCCAGGTGGCAACCCCACTCACCAGGTCCAGGTGAGGCCAACCTGCAGGCCAGAGTCACCAGATCCAAGTGAGGCCCTAGTGGGTACTGGAGTCACCAGGTAAATGTGAGTTTACAAGAACACCACAGTCAACAGGTCCAGGTGTGGTTCATCTGGGAACGAGAGTCACCAGGTCCAGGTGAGACCCAGGTGGGGACCACAGTCACCAGGTCCAGATTGAGGTCTAGGTGGGGGGACCAGAGTCATCAGGACCAGTTGAGGCCAAAGTGTGGAGCAAAGTTATCACGTCCAGGTGAGGCCCAGGCGGGGAAGAGAGTAACCATGTCCCATCGATGCCAGGTGGGAAAAGAGTCACAAGGTCCAGACGAGGCCTAAGTGAGGAGTAGATTCACCAGGTCCTCTTGAGTCCCAGGTGAGGACTAGTGTCCCCAGCTCCGGGTGATCCCAGAGTGGGACCAGAGTCACCCGGTTCTGGTGATATCCAGGTGGGGACCAGAATCACCACGTCAGGGTGAGGCCCAGAGGGGGACGAGAGTCACTAGGTCCAGGTGAGGCCCCGGTGTGGAATTGAGAAACCAGGTCCCATGATGCCCATATGAGGACCTGAGTCACCAGGTCCAGGTGAGGTCCCTGTGGGAACCAGTCACCTCGTCCAGGTGAGGCCCATGTGGGACCACAGTCACCACGTCCAGGTGAGGCCCAGGTATGTAAGAGAGTATCCAGGTCCCAATGATGCCCAGGTAAGGACCAGAGTCAACAGGTCCAGGAGAGGCCCAAATACGGATCAGAGTCATTGTGTTCCAGGTGAGGCCAGAAGGAGACCACAGGAACCAGTTCAAGGAGAGCCCCATATGGGAACCAGAGCCACGAGATCCAGGTGAGGTCCAGGTGGGGCACAGTCACAAGGTCCAGTTGAGGAACAGGTGGCAACAGGATTCACCAAGTCCAGGTGGGGCCCAGGTGGCGACCAGTCACCAGATCCAGGTGCCGACCAGCTAAGGACCAGATTCACCAGGTCCAAGTGAAGCCCAAGGGGAGACCAGAGTCACCAGGTAAGGGTGAGGCCCAGAGGGGGAATCAGAGTAACCAGTATAGTTTGAGGACCAGAATGGGACCAGAGGTCCCTGGTCAAAGTGAGGCCCAGATGTAGAATAGAGTATCCAGGTCCCAATGATGCCTGGGTGAGGACCAGAGTCACAGTCATAAGGTCCAGTTGAGACGCAGGTGGCAACAGAATTCACCAAGTCCAGGTGAGGCACAGGTGGCGACCAGTCACCAGATACAGGTGAGGACCAGCTAAGGACCAGATTCACCAGGCCCAAGTGAATGCCAATGGGTGACCAGAGTCAACAGGTCAGGGTGAGGCCCTGAGGGGGAACCAGAATAACCAGTTTAGTTTGAGGCCCAGAATGGGACCAGAGGTCCCTGGTCAAAGTGAGGCCCAGGTGTGGAATAGAGTATCCAGGTCCCAATGATGCCTGGGTGAGGACCAGAGTCACTAGGGCCATACAAGGCCCAGATGGGGAACAGAATCACTAGGTCCTGATGAGGCATAGAATAAGACCACAGTCACCAGTATCAGGTGAGCGCCTTTTGGGAATCAGAGCCACTCTATCCAGCTGAGTCCCAGGTCCATGTGAGGTCCACGTGAAAACCAGATTCATCAGGTCAAATTGAGGCATAGATGGGGACCAAAGTCACCAGCTCTGGGTGCGGCCTAGGTGGGGCAAGATTCAGCAGTTCTGAGTTAGGTCAAAGTGGGGACGAGAGACACCAGGTCCAGGTGAGGTCCATGTTGTAAAAAGAGTCACCAGGTCCAAGAGAGGTCCAGGTGGGGACCAGAGTCACGAGATCAAGGTGAGGTCCATGTTGGAAAGAGAGTCACCAGGTCCAGGAGAGGTCCAGGTTGGGACCAGAGTCACCAGATCTAAGTGAAGACCAGGTGGGGACCAGAGTCACCAGATCCAGGTGAAGCCCAGTTGGGGACCAGAGTCACTAGGTCAGGGTGAGGCCCAGGTTAGGACCAGAGTTACCAGGTACACGTGAGGCCCCGGTGGGATCAGAGGCAACAGGTCAATATGAGGCCGGCTTGCGGACCATGGGCAACAGGTCTACTTAGGCCCAGGTGTGGAACACAGTAAGCAGGTTCAGGTGGGCCCCCGGTGGTGAGAAGAGTCACCACGTCCAGGTGAGGCCCAGGTGGGGACCAGGATCACCAGGTACAGGGGAGGCCCTTGAAAGAACCAGAGGCAACAGTTCGAGGTCAGGCGCAGGTGTCAACCAGAGTCAGCAGGTCCAAGTCAGGCCAATGTGGGGTTCACAGTCACTAGGGCACGTGAGACCCAGAGGGGGACCAGAGTCATTGGTCCATGCGAGGTCCAGTTGTGGAACGCAGTCACCGGGTCCGAATTTTACCCAGTTTACACCATGGTAAACAGGGTCAGGTGAGGCCCAGATGGAGACCGGAGTCCCCAAAGGAGGTGAAGCCCAGGTGGGGACCACAGTCACCAGATCCAGGGGTGTCTCAGGTGCAGACCAGAATCATCAGGTCCAGGTGAGGTGCAGGTGGCAACCACACTCACCAGGTCCCGGTGAGTCCCTGGTGGGGACCAGACTCACGAGGTATATGAGAAGCTAGAAACACTGCAGCCACCAGGTCCACATGGTGTCCATGTGGGAACGAGAATCACCAGTTACAGGGGAGGACAATTTGTGGATCCGACTCACCATGTCCAGGTGAGACCCAGGTGGGAACCAGTGTCACCATGTCCAGGTGTGGCCCTGGTGAAGACCAGAGCTAATAGGTCCGGACGGGTCACTGTTAGTGAACAGTGTAACCGTATCCTGATTCTACCCAGGTGGGTACCAGAGACACCAGGTCCTGGTGAAGCCCAGGTGGGGCCAGAGACCTGAGGTCCAGGTGATATCCCGATGGGAACCACAGTCACCAGGTCAGGTGAGGCCACGCTTAGGATCAGAGTCACCAGTTACCAGTTACCGGTGAACCCAAGGTGGACCCAGAGTCACCTGGTACAGAAGAGGCCAAATCAGGACCAGAGTTACCAGGATCAGGTCAGTCCCAGTGGGGAATACAATAACCATGTCCCGATGATGCCCAGGTAGAACCAGAGTCACCAGGTCCAGATGAGGCACAGTTGGGGAGCATATTCACTAGGTCCCGGTGAGGCCCAGGTGAGGACCAGAGTCACCAGGTCTAGTTGAGGCCTAGAGGGGTACCAGATTCACCTGGTCTAGGTGACATCCAGATGGGGACCAGAGTCACCACGTCAGGGTGAGGCCCAGAGGGGATCCAGAGTCATCATGTCCAGGTGAGGCTCAGGTGTGGAACAGAGTCACCAGGTATCAAAGATGCCCAGGTGAGGACCAGAGTCACCAGGTCTGGGTGACGCGCAGATATGATCAGAGTCACCAGTTCCAGGTGAGGCCAAGAAAGAGTCCACAGCAATCAGGTCCAGGTGGAGAACAAAGTCCCGAGGACAGGGTGAGGCCCAGATAGGGACCAGATTCACCAGGTCCAGGTGATTCCCAGATGGTGAACAGAGTTACGAGTTCCGGGTTAGGACCAGGCAAGTACCAGATTCACCAGGTCCAAGTGAGGCCCACGTGGGGACCTGTGTCACCAGGCATGGGTGAGGCCCAGGAGACAACCCCTCTCACCAGGTACAGGTGAGGCCAACCTTCAGGCCATGGAGAGGAACCATGTTCTGATGATGCCCAGGTAGGGAGTAGAGTTCTCAGGTCCAGGTGAGGCCTACCTGCAGGCCATGCAGTGGAACATGTCCCGATGATGCCCAGGTAGGAACCAGATTTACCAGGTGCAGGTGAGGCCAACCTGCAGGACAAGCAATGGAACCATGTCCCGATGATGCCCAGGTAGGGATCAGAGTCACCAGGTCCAAATGAGGGCCAGATGGAGCATATTCACTAGGTGTATGTGAGGCCCAGTTGAGGATCACAGTCACCAGATATGGTTGAGGCCTAGAGGAGTACCAGAATCAAATGGACCAGGTGGCATCCAAATGGGGACCAGAGTCACCAGGTCTGGGTAGGCCCAGAGTGGTTCCAGAGTCATCATGTACAGGTGAGGCTCAGTTGTGGAACAGAGTCACCAGGTACCAATGATGCCCAGGTGAGGACCAGAGTCACAAGATCTGGGTGACACGCAGATAGAATCACTGTCACCTGTTCCAGGTGAGGCCAAGAAAGAGTCCACAGCAATCAGGTCCAGGTGGGGAACAAAGTACCAGGACTGGGTGAGGCCCAGAGGGGGCCAGATTCACCAGGTCCAGGTGAGGCCCAGGTGGTGACCAGAGTCCCCGGGTCTGGGAGAGGATCAGGTAAGGACCAGGTCACCAAGTCCAAGAGGCCCAGGTGGGGACCTGGTTCATCAGGTATGGGTGAGTCCCAGGTGGCAACCACACTCACCAGGTCCAGGTGAGGCCAGCCTGTAGGCCTTGCAGAGGAACCGTGTCCCGATGATGCCCAGGTAGGGACCAGAGTTACCAGGTCCAGGTGAGGACAACCTGCAGGCCATGCAGTGGAAACATGTCCCAATGGTGCCCAGGTAGGGCCCAGAGTAACCACGTCCTGGTGAGTCGAACCTGCAGGCCATGCAGTGAAACCATGTCCCGATGATGCCCAGGTAGGGAACAGAATTACCAGATCCAGGTGAGGCCAACCTGCAGTTCATGCAGTGGAACCATGTCCCGATGATGCCCAGGTGAGGAACAGAGTCACCAGGTCTAGGGGGTGCGCAGATAAGATCAGAGTCACCATTTCCAGGTGAGGCCAAGAAAGAGTCCACAGCAAGCAGGTCCAGGTGGGGAACAAAGGCACCAGGACTGGGTGAGGCCCAGATGGGGACCAGATTCACCAGGTCCAGGTGAGGCCGAGGTGGTGACCAGAGTCCCCGGGTCTGGGAGAGGACCAAGTAAGGACCAGATTCACCAGGTCCAAGAGGCCCACGTGGGGACCTGAGTCACCAGGTATGGGTGAGACCCAGGTGGCTACCCCACTCACCAGGTCCAGGTGAGACCAACCTGCAGGCCAGAGTCACCAGATCAACGTGAGGCCCTAGTGGGCACCGGAGTCACCAGGTAAATGTGAGTCTACAAGAACACCACAGTCACCAGGTCCAGGTGTGGTTCATGTGGGAACGAGAGTCACCCGGTCCAGCTGAGACCCAGTTGGGGACGACAGTCACCAGGTCCAGATTGAGGCCTAGGTGGGGGGACCAGAGTCATCAGGACCAGTTGAGGCCAAACTGTGGAGCAAAGTTATCATGTCCAGGTGAGACTCAGGTGGGGGACAGAGTAACCATGTCCCATTGATGCCAGGTGGGAAAAGAGTCACAAAGTCCAGACGAGGCCTAAGTGAGGAGTAGATTCACCAGGTCCTGTTGAGGCCCAGTTGAGGACCAGTGTCCCCAGCTCCGGGTGTGTCACCCGGATCTGGTGATACCCAGGTGGGGACCAGAGTCACCAGTCAGGGTGAGGCCCAGAGGGGGACGAGAATCACTAGGTCCAGTTGAGGCCCCAATGTGGAACTGAGAAACCCGGTCCCATAATGCCCATATGAGGACCTGAGTCAACAGGTGCAGGTGAGGTCCCTGTGGGAACCAGTCACCTCGTCCAGGTGAGGCCCACGTGGGACGACAGTCACCAGGTCCAGGTGAGGCCCAGGTATATAAGAAACTATCCAGGTCCCAATGATGCCCAGGTAAAGACCAGAGTCAACAGGTCCAGGAGAGGCCCAAATATGGATCACAGTCATTGTGTTCCAGGTGAGGCCAGATGGAGACCACAGGAACCAGGTCCAGGAGAGCCCCATATGGGAACCAGAGCCACCAGATCCAGGTGAGGTCCAAGAGGGACCACAGTCACAAGGTCCAGGTGAGGCGCAGGTGGCAACAGGATTCACCAAGTCCAGGTGAGGCCCAGGTGGCGACCAGTCACCAGATCCAGGTGCGGACCAGCTAAGGACCAGATTCACCAGGCCCAAGTGAAGCCCAAGGGGTGATCAGATCACCAGGTAAGGGTGAGGCCCAGAGGGGGAACCAGAGTAACCAGTTTAGTTTGAGGCCCAGAATTGGAGCAGAGGTCCCTGGTGAAAGTGAGGCCCAGGTGTGGAATAGAGTATCCAGGTCCCAATGATGCCTGGGTGAGGACCAGAGTCACTAGGTACATGCAGGCCCAGATGGGGAACAGAATCACTAGGTCCTGGTGAGGCATAGAATAAGACCACAGTCAGCAGTATCAGGTGAGCCCCTTGTGGGAACCAGAGCCACTCTATCCAGCTGAGTCCCAGGTCCATGTTAGGCCCACGTGAGGACCAGATTCATCAGGTCGAATTGAGGCATAGCTGGGGACAAGAGTCACCAGGTCTGGGTGTGGCCTAGGTGGGGCAAGATTCAGCAGTTCTGAGTTAGGTGAAAGTGGGGCCGAGAGACAGCAGGTCCAGGTGAGGCCAAACTGAGGACCAGAGGCACCAGATCCAGGTGAGGTCCATGTTGGAAAGAGAGTCACCAGGGCCAGGAGAGGTCCAGGTGTGGACAAGAGTCACCAGATCCAGGTGAAGTCCAGGTTGGGACCAGAGTCAACCGATCCAGGTGAAGCCCAGGTGGGGACCAGAGTCACTAGGTCCAGATGAGGCCCAGGTGAGGATCAGAGTTACCAGATACACGTGAGGCCCCGGCGGGGATCAGAGCCAACAGGTCCATGTGAGGCCGGCTTGGGGACCATGGGCAACAGGTCTACTTGAGGCCCAGGTGTGGAACACAGTAAGCAGGTCCAGGTGAGTCCCCGGTGGTGACAAGAGTCACCACGTCCAGTTGAGGCCCAGTTGGGGACCAGGATCACTAGGTACAGGGGAGGCCCTTGAAAGAACCAGAGTCAACAGTTCGAGGTCAGGCGCAGGTGGCAACCAGGGTCAGCAGGTTCAAGTCAGTCCAAAGCGGGGTTCACAGTCACTAGGGCACAGTGAGACACAGATGGGGACCAGAGTCAACTTGTCCAGGTGAGGTCCAGTTGTGGAACCCAGTCACCGGGTCCCAATTTTGCCCAGTTGAGGACCATGGTCAACAGGGCCAGGTGAGGCCCAGTTGGGGACCGGAGTCCCAAAATCCAGGTGAAGCCCAGGTGGGGACCACAGTCACCAGATCCAGGGTAGTCTCAGGTGCAGACCAGAATCACCAGGTCCTGGTGAGGTGCAGGTGGCAACCACACACACCAGGTCCCGTTGAGGCCCTGGTGGGGACCAGAGTCACGAGGTACATGAGAAGCTAGAAACACTGCAGCCACCAGGTCCACATGGTGTCCATGTGGGAACGAGAATCACCAGTTACAGGGGAGGACAATTTGTGGATCCGACTCACCATGTCCAGGTGAGACCCAGGTAGGAACTAGTGTCACCAAGTCCAGGTGTGGCCCAGGTGAAGGCCAGAGTAAATAGGTCCAGCTGGGTCACTGTTATTGAACAGTGTAACCATATCCTGATGCTACTCAGGTGGGTACCAGATACAGGGTCATGGTGAGGCCCAGGTGGGACCAGAGACATGAGGTCCAGGTGAGGTCCCGATGGGAACCACAGTCACCAGGTCAGGTGAGGCCATGCTTAGGATCAGAGTCACCAGTTACAGGTGAGGCCCAGGTGGAGGCAGAGTCACCTGGTACAGACAAGGCCAAAGTCAGGACCAGAGTTACCAGGATCAGGTCAGTCCCATTGGGGAATAGAGTAACCATGTCCCGATGATGCCCAGGTAGATCCAGACTCACCAGTTCCAGATGAGGCCAAGAAGGAGTCCACAGCAATCAGGTCCAGGTGGGGAACAAATTCACCAGGACTGGATGACGCCCGGATGGGAACCAGATTCACAATGTCTAGGTTTTTCCCAGGTGGTGACCAGAGTTGCGAGTTCCGGGTGAGGAACAGGTAAGGACCAGATTCACCAGGTCCAACTGAGGCCCACTTGGGGACCTGTGTCACCACGTATGGGTGAGGCCTAGGTGACAACCCCACTCACCAGGTCCAGGTGAACCAACTTGCAGGCCATGCAGAGGAACCATGTCCCGATGATGCCCAGGTGGGGACTAGAGTTACCAGGTCCAGGTGAGGCCAACCTGAAGGTCATGCAGTGGAAACATGTCCTGATGATGTCCAGTTAGGGACCAGAGTTACCCGGTCCAGGTGAGGCCAACCTGCAGACCATGTAGTGGAACCATGTCCCGATTATGCCCTGGTGGGACGAGAGTCACCAGGTCCAAATGAGGCCCAGATGGAGCATATTCACTAGTCCAGGTGAGGCCCAGTTGAGGACCAGAGTCACCAGATCTGGTTGAGGCTTAGAGGGGTACCAGAATCACCAGGTCCAGGTGACATACAGATGGGGACCAGAGTCACCAGGGAAGGGTGAGGCCTAGAGAGGTTCCAGAGTCATCATGCCCAGGTGATGCTCAGGTGTGGAACAGAGTCACCGGGTACCAATGATGCCAAGGTGAGGAACAGAGTCACCAGGTCTGGGTGACGCGCAGACAGGATCAGAGTCACAAGTTCCAGGTGAGGCCAAGAAAGAGTCCACAGCAATCAGGTCCAGGTGGGGAACAAAGTCACCAGGAGTGGGTGAGGCCCAGATGGGGACCAGATTCAACAGATCCAGGTGAGGCCCAGGTGGTGACCAGAGTCCCCGGGTCTGGGAGAGGACCAGGTAAGCACCACATTCACCAAGTCCAAGGGGCACACGTGAGGACCTGAGTCACCATGTATGGGTGACGCCCAGGTGAAACACCACTCACCAGGTCCAGGTGAGGCCAACCTGCAGGCCTGAGTCACCAGATCTAGGTGAGGTCCATGTTGGAAAGAGAGTTCCAAGGTCCAGGAGAGTTCCAGGTGGGAACCAGAGTCGGCAGATCCAGGTGAAGTCCAGGTGGGGACCAGAGTCACCAGATCCAGGTGAAGCCCAGCTGGGGACCAGAGTCACCAGATCCAGGTGAAATCCAGGTGGGGACCAGAGTCACTAGGTCCAGATGAGGCCAGTTGAGGACCAGAGTTACCAGGTACACGAGAGGCCCCGGTGGAGATCAGAGGCAACAGGTACATGTGAGGCCGGCTTGGGGACCATGGTCAATAGGTCTTCTTGAGGCTCAGGTGTGGAACACAGTAACCGGGTCTAGGTGAGTAACCGGTGGTGACAAATGTTACCACGTCCAGGTGAGGCCCAGGTGGGGACCAGGATCACCAGGTCCAGGGGAGGCCCTTGAAAGTACCAGAGTCCACAGTACGACGTCAGTCGCAGGTGGGAAGCAGGGTCAGTAGGTCCAAGTCAGTCCAAAGTGGGGTTCACAGTCACTAGGTCACGGTGAGACCCAGAGGGGGACCAGAGTCACCTGGTCCAGGTGAGGTCCAGTTTTGGAACACAGTCACCGGGTCCCAATTTTGCCCAGTTGAGGACCATGGTCTACAGGGCCAGGTGACGCCCAGATGGGGACCGGAGTCCCCAAATCCAGGTGAAGCCCAGGTGGAGACCACAGTCACCAGATCCAGGGTAGTCTCAGATGCAGACCAGAATCACCAGGTCCAGGTGAGGTGCAGGTGGCAACCACACTCACCAGATCCCGGTGAGGCCCTGGTGGGGACCAGAGTCACGAGGTACATGAGAAGCTAGAAACACTGCAGCCACCAGGTCCACATGATATCCATGTGGGAACGAGAATCACCAGTTACAGGTGAGGACCAGGTGGGTATCCAACTCAACATGTCCAGGTCAGACCCAGGTGGGAACCAGTGTCACCATGTCCTGGTGTGGCCCAGGTGAAGACCAGAGTTAATAGGTCCGTCTGGGTCACTGTTAGTGAACAGTGTAACCATATCCTGAAGTTACCCAGGTGGGGACCAGAGACAAAGATCCAGGTGAGGTCCCGATGGGAACCACAGTCACCAGGTCAGGTGAGGCCATGCTTAGGATCAGAGTCACCAGTTACAGGTGAGACCCAGGTAGAGCCAGAGTCACCTGGAACAGAAGAGGCCAAAGTCAGGAGCAGAGTTGCCATGACCAGGTCAGTCCCAGTGGGGAAGACAGTAACCATGTCCCGATGATGCCCAGGTAGAACCAGAGTGACCATGTCCAGATGAGGCGCAGGTCTGGAGGATGTTCACTAGGTCCCGGTGAGGCCCAGTTGAAGACCAGAGTCACCAGGTCTAGGTGAAGCCTAGAGGGGTACCTGATTCACCTGGTCTAGGTGACATCCAGATGGGGACCAGAGTCACCATGTCAGGCTGAGGCCCTGAGGGGATCCAGAGTCATCATGTCCAGGTGAGGCTCAGGTGTGGAACAGAGTATCCAGGTCATAATGGTCCACAGGTGAGGACCAGAGTCACCAGATCTGGGTGACGCGCAGATAGGATCAGAGTCACCAGTTCCAGGTGAGGCCAAGAAAGAGTCCACAGCAATCAGGTCCAGGTGGGGAACAAAGTCATCAGGACTGGGTGAGGCCCAGATGGGGACCAGATTCACCAGGTCCAGGTGAGGCCCAAGTGGTGACCAGAGTCCCCGGGTCTGGGAGAGGACCAGGTAAGGACCAGATTCACCAGGTCCAAGAGGCACACGTGGGGACCTGAGTCACCAGGTATGGGTGAGGCCCAGGTGAATCCCCACTCACCAGGTCCAGGTGAGTGCAACCTGCAGCCCAGAGTCACCAGATCCAGGTGAGACCCTAGTGGGGTCCGCAGTCACCAGGTAAATGTGAGTCTACAAGAACACCACAGTCACCAGGTCCAGGTGTGGTTCATGTGGGAACGAGAGTCACCAGGTCCAGGTGAGACCGAGATGGGGACCACAGTCACCAGGTGCTGATTGAGGCCTAGGTGGGGGGACCAGAGTCATCAAGACCAGTTGAGGGCAAAGTGTGTAACAAAGTTATCATGTCCAGTTGAGGCCCTGGTTGGGAACAGAGTAACCATGTCCCATTGATGTCAGGTGGGAAAAGTGTCACAAGGTCCAGACGAGGCCTAAGTGAGGAGTAGATTCACCAGGTCCTGTTGAGGTCGAGGTGAGGACCAGTGTCCCCAGCTCCGGGTGAGTCCCAGAGGGGGACTAGAGTCACCCGGTTCTGGTGATATCCAGGTGGTGACCAGAGTCACCACGTCAGAGTGAGGCCCAGAGGGAGACGAGAATCACTAGGTCCATGTGAGGCCCCGATGTGGAACTGAGATACCAGGTCCCATGATGCCCATATGAGGACCTGAGTCACCAGGTCCAGGTGAGGTCCCTGTGGGAACCAGTCACCTCGTCCCGGGGAGGCCCAGGTGGGACCACAGTCACCAGGTCCAAGTGAGGCCCAGGTATAAAAGAGAGTATCCAGGTCCCAATGATGCCCAGGTAAGGACCAGAGTCAACAGGTCCAGGAGAGGCCCAAATATGGATCAGAGTCATTGTGTTCCAGGTGCGGCCAGACGGAGACCACAGGAACCAGGTCCAGGAGAGCCCCATATGGGAACCAGAGCCACCGGATCCAGGTGAGGTCCAGGTGGGACCACTGTCACAAGGTCCAGGTGAGGCGCAGGTGGCAACAGGATTCACCAAGTCCAGGTGAGGCCCAGGTGTCGACCAGTGACCACATCCAGGTGTGGACCAGTAAGGACCAGATTCACCAGGCCCAAGTGAAGCCCAAGGGGTGACCAGAATAGCCAGGTAAGGGTGAGGCCCAGAGGGGGAACCAGAGTAACCAGTTTAGTTTGAGGCCGAGAATGGGACCAGAGGTCCCTGGTCAAAGTTAGGCCCAGGTGTGGAATAGAGTATCCAGGTCCCAATGATGCCTGGGTGAGGACCAGAGTCACTAGGGCCATGCAGGCCCAGATGGGGAACAGAATCACTAGGTCCTGTTGAGGCATAGAATAAGACCACAGTCAGCAGTATCAGGTGAGCCCCTTGTGGGAACCAGAGTCACTCTATCCAGCTGAGTCCCAGGTCCATGTGAGGCCCACGTGAGGACCAGATTCATCAGTTCGAATTGAGGCATAGCTGGGGACAAGAGTCACCAGGTCTGGGTGCGGTCTAGGTGGGGCAAGATTCAGCAGTTCTGAGTTAGGTCAAAGTGGGGACGAGAGACACCAGGTACAGGTGAGGCAAACTGAGGACGAGAGTCACCAGATCCAGGTGAGGTCCATGTTGGAAAGAGAGTCACCAGGTCCAGGAGACGTCCAGGTGGGAACCAGAGTCACCAGATCCAGGTGAAGTCCAGGTGGGGACCAGAGTCACCAGATCCAGGTGAAGCCCAGGTGGGGACCAGAGTCACTAGGCCCAGATGAGGCCCAGTTGACGACTAGAGTTACCAGGTACACGTGAGGCCCCGGTGGGGATCATAGGCAACAGGTCCATGTGAGCCCGCCTTGGGGACCATGGTCAACAGGTCTACTTGAGGCCCAGGTGTGGAACACAGTAAGCAGGTCCAGGTGAGTCCCCGGAGGTGACAAATGTCACAACGTCCAGGTGAAGCTCAGGTGGGGACCAGGATCACCAGGTACAGGGGAGGCCCTTGAAAAAACCAGAGTCAACATTTCGAGGTCAGGCGTAGGTGGCAACCAGGGTCAGCAGGTCCAAGTAAAGCCAAAGTGGGGTTCACAGTCAAGAGTGCATGGTGAGACCCAGAGGGGACCAGAGTCACCTGGTCCAGGTGAGGTCCAGTTTCGGAACACGCTCACCGGGTCTCCATTTTTCCCAGTTGAGGACCATGGTCAACAGGGCCAGGAGAGACACAGATGGGGACCGGAGTCCCCAAATCCAGGTGAAGCCCAGGTGGGGACCACAGTCACCAGATCCAGAGTAGTTTCACGTGCAGACCAGAAACACCAGGTCCAGGTGAGGTGCAGGTGTCAACCACACTCATCAGGCCCTGGTGAGGCCCTGGTGGGGACCAGAGTCACGAGGTACATGAGAAGCTAGAAACACTGCAGCCACCAGGTCCATATGATGTCCATGTGGGAACGCGAATCACCAGTTACAGTTGAGGACCATGTGGGGATCCGACTCACCATGTCCAGGTGAGACCCGGGTGGGAACCAGTGTCACCATGTCCAGGTGTGGCCCAGGTGAATACCAGAGTTAATAGGTCCGGCTGGGTCACTGTTAGTGAACAGTGTAACCGTATCCTGATGCTACCCAGGTGGGTACCAGAGACACCAGGTCCTGGTGAGGCCCAGGTGGGACCAGAGACATGAGGTCCAGGTGAGGTCCCGATGGGAACCACAGTCACCAGGTCAGGTGAGGCCATGCTTTGGATCAGAGTCACCAGTTACAGGTGATGCCCAGGTGGAGCGAGAGTCACCTGGTACAGAAGAGGCCAAAGTCAGGACCAGAGTTATCAGGATCAGGTGTGTCCCAGTGGGGAATACAATAAACATGTCCCAATGATGCCCAGGGAGAACCAGAGTCACCAGGTCCAGATGAGGAGTAGGTAGTGAGCATATTCACTAGGTTCCGGTGAGGCCCAGTTGAGGACCAGTGTCACGAGGTCTAGTTAACTCCTAGAGGGGTACCAGATTCACCTGGTCTAGGTGACATCACGATGGGGACCAGAGTCACCATGTCAGGCTGAGGCCCAGAGGGGATCCAGATTCATCATGTCCAGGTGAGGCTCAGGTGTGGAACAGAGTATCCAGGTCATAATGGTCCACAGGTGAGGACCATAGTCACCAGATCTGGATGAGGCCCAGTTAGTTTCAGAGTCACCAGTTCCAGGTGAGGTCAAGAAGGACTCCACAGCAATCAGGTCCACGGGGGGAACAAAGTCACCAGGAGATGGTGAGGCCCAGATGGGGACCGGATTCACCAGGTCCAGGTGAGGCCCAGGTGGTGACCAGAGTCCCCGGGTCTGGGAGAGGACCAGGTAAGCACCACATTCACCAGGTCCAAGGGGCACACGTGAGGACCTGAGTCACCATGTATGGGTGACTCCCAGGTGAAACACCACTCACCAGGTCCAGGTGAGGCCAACCTGCAGGCCTGAGTCACCAGATCCAGGTGAGGTCCATGTTGGAAAGAGAGTCAAAAGGTCCAGGAGAGTTCAAGGTGGGAACCAGAGTCGGCAGATCCAGGTGAAGTCCAGGTGAGGACCAGAGTCACCAGATCCAGGTGAAGCCCAGCTGGGGACCAGAGTCACCAGATCCAGGTGAAATCCAGGTGGGGACCAGAGTCACTAGGTCCAGATGAGGCCAGTTGAGGACCAGAGTTACCAGGTACACGAGAGGCCCCGGTGGGGATCAGAGGCAACAGGTACATGTGAGGCCGGCTTGGGGACCATGGTCAACAGGTCTTCTTGAGGCTCAGGTGTGGAACACAGTAACCGGGTCTAGGTGAGTAACCGGTGGTGACAAATGTTACCACGTCCAGGTGAGGCCCAGGTGGGGACCAGGATCACCAGGTCCAGGGGAGGCCCTTGAAAGTACCAGAGTCCACAGTACGACGTCAGTCGCAGGTGGGAAGCAGGGTCAGCAGGTCCAAGTCAGTCCAAAGTGAGGTTCACAGTCACTAGGGCACGGTGAGACCCAGAGGGGTCCAGAGTCACCTGGTCCAGGTGAGGTCCAGTTTTGGAACACAGTCACCGGGTCCCAATTTTGCCCAGTTGAGGACCATGGTCAACAAGGCCAGGTGACGCCCAGATGGGGACCGGAGTCCCCAAATCCAGGTGAAGCCCAGGTGGAGACCACAGTCACCAGATCCAGGGTAGTCTCAGATGCAGACCAGAATCACCAGGTCCAGGTGAGGTGCAGGTGGCAACCACACTCACCAGGTCCCGGTGAGACCCTGGTGGGGACCAGAGTCACGAGGTACATGAGAAGCTAGAAACACTGCAGCCACCAGATCCACATGATATCCATGTGGGAACGACAATCACCAGTTACAGGTGAGGACCAGGTGGGTATCCAAGTCACCATGTCCAGGTCAGACCCAGGTGGGAACCAGTGTCACCATGTCCAAGTGTGGACCAGGTGAAGACGAAAGTTAATAGGTTCGGCCGGGTCGCTCTTAGTGAACAGTGTAACCATATCCTGATGCTACTCAGGTGGATACAAGATACAAGGTCCTGGTGAGTCCCAGTTGGGACAAGAGACATGAGGACCAGGTGAGGTACCGATGGAAAACACAGTCACCAGGTCAGGTGAGGCCATGCTTAGGATCAGAGTCACCACTTACAGGTGAGGTCCAGGGGGAGCCAGAGTCACATGGCACAGAAGAGGCCAAAGTCAGGACCAGAGTTACCACGATCAGGTCAGTCCCACTGGGAATAGAGTAACAACGTCCCGATGATGCCCAGGTAGAACCACAGTTACCAGGTCCAGTTGCAGCCAACCTAAAGGCCATGCAGTGGAACCATGTCCTGATGATGCCCAGGTAGGGAAGAGAGTCACCAGGTCCAAATGAGGCCCAGATGGTGCATATTCAATCGGTCCAGGTGAGGCCCAGTTGAGGACCAGAGTCACCAGACTTGGTTGAGGCCTAGAGAGGTACCAGAGTCACCTGGTCCAGGTGACATCCAGATGGATCCAGAGTCACCAGGTCAGGGTGAGGCCCAGAGATGTTCCAGAGTCATCATGTCCAGGTGAGGCTCAGATGTGGAACAGAGTCACCAAGTACCAAAGTTGCCCAGGTGAGGACCAGAGTCAACAGGTCCAAGTGAGGCCCACGTGGAGACCTGTGTCACCAGGCATGTGCGAGGCCCAGGTGGCATTCCCACTCACCAGGTCCAGGTGAGGCCAACCTGCAGGCCATGAAGAGGAACCATGTCCCGATGATGCCCAGGTAGGGACCAGAGTTACCAGATCCAGGTGAGGCCAACCTGCAGGCCATGCAGTGGAACCATGTCCCGATGATGCCCCGGTAGGCACCAGAGGAACCAGGTCCAAATGAGGCCCTGATGGAGCATATTCACTACGTCCGGATGAGGCCCATTTGAGGACCAGAGTCACCAGAACTGGTGAGGCCTAGAGGGGTACCAGAATCACCTGGTCCAGGTGACATCCAAATGAGGACCTGAGTCATCAGGTCCAGGTGAGGTCCCTGTGGGAACCAGTCACCTCGTCCTGGTGAGGCCCAGGTGGGACCACAGTCACCAGGTCCAGGTGAGGCCCAGGTATATAAGAGAGTATCCAGGACCCAATGATGCCCAGGTAAGGACAAGAGTCAACAGGTCCAGGAGAGGCCCAAATATGGATCAGAGTCATTGTGTTCCAGGTGAGGCCAGATGGAGACCACAGGAACCAGGTCCAGGAGAGCCCCATATGGGAACCAGAGCCACCAGATCCAGGTGAGGTCCAGGTGGGACCACAGTCACAAAGTCCAGGTGAGGCGCAGATGGCAACAGGATTCACCAAATCCAGGTGAGGCCCAGGTGGCGCCCAGTCACCAGATCCAGGTGCGGACCAGCTTAGGACCAGATTCACCAGGCCCAAGTGAAGCCCAAGGGGTGACCACAGTCACCAGGTAAGGATGAGGTCTAATGGGGGAACCAGAGTAACCAGTTTAGTTTGAGGCCCAGAATGGGACCAGAGGTCCCTGGTCAAAGTGAGGCCCAGGTGTGGCATAGAGTATCCAGGTCCCAATGATGCCTGGGTGAGGACCAGAGTCACTAGGGCCATGCAGGCCCAGATGGGGAACAGAATCACTAGGTCATGGTGAGGCATAGAATAAGACCAGAGTCACCAGTATCAGGTGAGCGCCTTTTGGGAACCAGAGCCAATCTATCCAGCTGAGTCCCAGGTCCATGTGAGGCCCACGTGAGGAGCAGATTCATCAGGTCGAATTGAGGCATAGCTGGGGACAAGAGTCACCAGGTCTGGGTGCGGCCTAGGTGGGGCAAGATTCAGCAGTTCTGAGTTAGGTCAAAGTGGGGACGACAGACACCAGGTCCAGGTGAGGCCAAACTGAGGACCAGAGACACCAGATCCAGGTGAGGTCCAGGTGGGGACCAGAGTCACCAGATCCAGGTGAAGTCCAGGTGGGGACCAGAGTCTCTAGGTGCAGATGAGGCCCAGGTGAGGACCAGAGTTACCAGGTACACGTGAGGTCCCGGAAGGGAATCAGAGGCAACAGGTCCATGTTAGGCAGGCTAGGGGACTATGGTCAAGAGTTGTACTTGAGGCCCAGGTGTGGAACACAGTAAGCAGGTCCAGGTGAGTCCCGGTGGAGACAAGAGTCACCACGTCCAGGTGAGGCCCAGGTGGGCACCAGGATCACCAGGTACAGGGGAGGCCCTTGAAAGAACCAGAGTCAACAGTTCGAGGTCAGGCGTAGGTGGCAACCAGGGTCAGCAGGTCGAAGCCAGGCCAAAGTGGGGTTCACAGTCACTAGGGCACGGTGAGACCCAGAGGGGGACCAGAGTCATCTGTTCCAGGTGAGGTCCAGTTGTGGAACACAGTCAGGGTCCCAATTTTGCCCAGTTGAGGACCATGGTCAACAGGGCCAATTGAGGCCCAGATGGGGACCGGAGTCCCCAAATCCAGGTGAAGCCCAGATGGGGACCACAGTCACCAGATCCAGGGTAGCCTCAGGTGCAGACCAGAATCACCAGGTCCAGGTGAGGTGCAGGTGGCAACCACACTCACCAGGTCCCGGTGAGGCCCTGGTGGGGAACAGAGTCCGAGGTACATGAGAAGCTAGAAACACTGCAGCCAGCAGGTCCACATGATGTCCATGTGGGAACGAGAATCACCAGTTACAGGTGAGGACCAGGTGGGGATCCGACTCACCTTGTCCAGGTGAGACCCAGGTGGGAACCAGTATCACCATGTCCACGTGTGGCCCAGGTGAAGGCTAGAGTTAATACGTCCAGCTGGGTCACTGTTATTGAACAGTGTAACCATATCCTGATGCTACCGAGGTGGGTACCGAGACACCAGGTCCTGGTGAGGCTCAGCTGGGACCAGAGACATGAGTTCCAGGTGAGGTCCCGATGGGAACCACAGTCACCAGGTCAGGTGAGGCCATTCTTCGGATCAGAGTCACCAGTTACAGGTGAGGCCCAGGTGGAGCCAGAGTCACCTGGTAGAGAAAATGCCAAAGTCATACCAATGTTACAAGGATCAGGTCAGTCCCAGAGGGGAATAGAGTAACCATGTCCCGATGATGCCCACGTAGAATGAGAGTCATCATGTCCAGATGAGGCGCAGTTGGGGAGCATATTCACAAGGTCCCGGTGAGGCCCAGTTGAGGACTAGAGTCACCAGGTTTGGTTGAGGCCTAGAGGGGTACCAGATTCACCTGGTCTAGGTGACATCCAGATGGGGACCAGAGTCACCATGTCAGGGTGAGATCCAGAGGGGATCCAGAGTCATCATGTCCAGGTGAGGCTCAGGTGTGGAACAGAGTATCCAGGTCTTAATGGTCCACATGTGAGGACCAGAATCACCAGATCTGGGAGAGGCCTAGTTAGGATCAGAGTTACCACATCCAGGTGAGGCCAAGAAGGAGTCCACAGCAATCAGGTCCAGGTGGGGAACAAAGTCACCAGGATTAGGTGATGCCCAGGTGGTGACCAGATTTACCAGTTCCGGGTTAGGACTACGTAAGTACCACATTCACCAGGTCCAAGTGAGTACCACGTGGGGACCTGTGTCACCAGGCATGGGTAAGACCCAGGTGGGAACCCCACTCACCAGGTCAAGATGAGGCCAACCTGCAGGCCATGCAGAGGAACCATGTCCCGATGATGCCCAGGTAGGAACCAGAGTTACCAGGTCCAGGTGAGGCCAACATGCAGGCCATGCAGGGGAACCATTTCCCGATGATGCCCAGGTAGGGACGACAGTCACCAGGTCCAAATGAGGCCCTGATGGAGCATATTCACTAGGTTCAGGTGAGGCCCAATTGAGGACCAGAGGCACCAGAACTGGTTGAGGCCTAGAGGGGTACCAGAATCACCTGGTCCAGGTGACATCCAGATGGGGACCAGAGTCACCAGGTCAGGGTGAGGCCCAGCCAGGTTCCAGAGTCATCATGTCCAGGTGAGGCTCATGTGTCGAACAGTGTCACCAGGTACCAATGATGCCCAGGTTAGGACCAGAGTCACCAGGTCTGAGTGACGCGCAGATAGGATCAGAGTCACCAGATCCAGGTGAGGCCCTAGTGGGGACCAGGGACACCAGGTAAATGTGAGACTACAAGAACACCACAGTCATCAGGTCCAGGTGTGGTTCATGTGGGAATGAGAGTCACAGGTCCAGGTGATACCCAGGTGGGGACCACAGTCACCAGGTCCAGATTGAGGCCTAGATGGGGGGACCAGAATCATCAGGATCAGTTGAGGCCAAAGTGTGGAGCAAAGTTATCATGTCCAGGTGAGGCCCAGGTGGGGAACAGAGTAACCATGTCCCATTGATGCCAGGTGGGAAAAGAGTCAGAAGGTCCAGAAGAGGCCTAAGTGAGGAGTAGATTCACCAGCTCCTGTTGAGGCCCAGTTGAGTGCCAGTGTCCCCAGCTCCGGGTGAGTCCCAGAGGGGGACCAGAGTTACCCGGTTCTGGTGATATCCAGGTGGGGACCAGAGTCACCACGTCAGAGTGAGGCCCAGAGTGGGACGAGAATCACTAGGTCCAGGTGAGGCCCCGATGTGGAACTGAGAAACCAGGACCCATGATGCCCATATGAGGATCTGAGTCACCAGGTCCAGGTGAGGTCCCTGTGGGAACCAGTCACCTCATCCAGGTGAGGCCCAGGTGGGACCACAGTCACCAGGTCCAGGTGAGGCCCAGGTATATAAGAGTGTACCCAGGTCCCAATGATGCCCAGGTAAGTACCAGAGTCAACAGGTCCAGGAGAGGCCCAAATATGGAACAGAGTCATTGTGTTCCAGGTGAGGCCAGATGGAGACCACAGGAACCAGGTCTAGGAGAGCCCCATATGGGAACCAGAGCCATCAGATCCAGGTGAGGTCCAGGTGGGACCACAGTCACAAGGTCCAGGTGATGCGCAGGTGGCAACAGGATTCACCAAGTCCAGGTGAGGCCCAGGTGGAGACCAGTCACCAGATCCAGGTGCGGACCAGCTAAGGGCCAGATTCATCAGGCCCTATTAAAGCCCAAGGGGTGACCAGAGTCACCAGGTGAGGGTGAGGCCCAGAGGGGAACCAGAGTAACCAATTTAGTTTGAGGCCCAGAATGGGACCAGAAGTCCCTGTTCAAAGTGAGGCACAGGTGTGGAATAGAGTATCCAGGGTGAGGATCTTTGGGTCCATCATCCAATGATGCCTGGGTGAGGACCAGAGGCACTAGGGCCATGCAGGCCCAGTTGGGGAACAGAAGTACTAGGTCCTGGTGTGGCATAGAATAAGACCACAGTCACAGTATCACGTGAGCCCCTTGTGGGAACCAGAGCCACTCTATCCAGCTGAGTCCCAGGTCTAGCTGAGTCCCAGGTCCAGGTGAGGCTCCCGTGAGGACCAGATTCATTAGGTCGAATTGAGGCATAGCTGGGGACAAGAGTCACCAGGTCTGGGTGCAGCCTAAGTTGGGCTAGATTCAGCAGTTCTGAGTTAGGTCAAAGTGGGGACGAGAGACGCCAGGTCCAGGTGAGGCCAAACTGAGGACGAGAGTCACCAGATCCATGTGAGGTCCATGTTTGAAAGAAAGTCACCAGGTCCGGGAGAGGTCCAGGTGGGGACCAGAGTCACCAGTTCCAGGTGAGGCCAAGAAGGAGTCCACAGAAATCAGGTCCAGGTGGGGAACAAAGTCACCAGGACTGGGTGAGGCCTAGATGGGTACCAGATACACAAGGTCCAGGTGATATCCAGGTGGTGACCAGACTACCAGTTCCGGGTGAGGACCAGGTAAGGACAAGATTCACCAGGTCCAGGTGAGGCCCAGGTGGTGACCAGAGTCCCCGTTCTGGGAAAGGACCAGGTAAGGACCAGATTCACCAGGTCCAAGAGGCCCACGTGGGGACCTGAGTCACCAGGTATGGGTGAGGCCCAGGTGGCATTAACACTCACCAGGTCCAGGTGAGGCCAACCTGCATGCCATGCAGTGGAAACATATCCAGATGATGCCCAGGTAGAGACCAGACTTCCCAGTTCCAGGTGAGGCCAACCTGCAGGCCATGCAGCGGAACCATATCCGATGATGCCCAGGTATGGACCAGAGTCACCAGGTCCAAATGAGGACCAGATGGAGCATATTCACTAGGTACAGGTGAGTCCCCTTTGAAGACCAGAGTCACCAGATCTTTTTGAGGCCTAGGGGGTACCAGAATCACCTTGTCCATGTGACATCCAGATGGGGACCAGAGTCACTCGGTCAGGGTGAGGCCCAGAGCGGTTCCAGAGTCAACATTTCCAGGTGAGGCTCAGGTGTGGTACAGAGTCTCCAGGTACCAATGATGCCCAGGTGAGGACAAGAGTCACTCGGTCTGGGTGACGCACAGATAGGATCGGACTCAACAGTCCAGGTGAGGCCAAGAAAGGGCACAGCAATCAGGTCCAGGTGGGGAACAAAGTGTCCAGGACTGGGTGAGGCCCAGATGGGGACCAGATTCACCAGGTCCAGGTGAGGCCCAGGTGGTGACAGGAGTCCCCGGGTCTAGGAGAGGACCGGGTAAGGACAAGATTCACCAGGTCCAAGAGGCCCACGTAGGGACTTGAGTCACCAGGTATGGGTGAGGCCCAGGTGGCAACCCCACTCATCAGGTCCTGGTGAGACCAACCTGCAGGCCAGAGTCACCAGATCCACGTGAGTCCCTAGTGGGGACCGGATTCACCAGGTAAAAGAGAGTGTACAAGAACGCCAGAGTCACCAGGTCCAGGCGTGGTTCATGTAGGAACGAGACCACCAGGTCCAGGTGAGACCGAGGTGGGGACCACAGTCACCAGGTCCAGGTGTGACCCAGGTGGGGACCATAGTCACCAGGTTCAGTTTGAGGCCTAGGTGGGGGAATCAGAGTCATCAAGACCAGTTGAGGCCAAAGTGTGGAGCAAAGTTATCATGTCCAGGTGGGCCCAGAGGGAACAGAGTAACCATGTCCCATTGATGCCAGGTGGGAAAAGAGTCACAAGGTCCAGACGAGACCTAAGTGAGGAGTAGATTCACCAGGTCCAGTTGTGCCCAGTTGAGGACCAGTGTCCCAGCTCCGGGTGAGTCCCAGAGGGGGAACAGAGTCACCCGATTCTGGTGATATCCAGATGGGGACCAGAGTCACCATGTCAGGCTGTGGCCCAGAGGGGATCCAGCTTCATCATGTCCAGGTGAGTCTCAGGTGTGGAACAGTGTATCCAGGTCATAATGGTCCACAGGTGAGGACCAGAGTCACCAGATCTGGGTGAGGCCCAGTTAGGATCAGAGTCACCCGTTCCAGGTGAGGCCCAAAAGGAGTCCACAGGAATCAGGTCCAGGTGGGGAACAAAGTCACCAGGACTGGGTGAGGACCAATGGGGACCAGATTCACCAGGTCCAGATGATCCCATGTTGTGACCAGACTTACTAGTTCCGAGTGCGGACCATGTAAGGACCAGATTCACCAGGTCAAAGGGAGGCCCACGTGGGGCCCTGTGTCACAAGGTATGGGGGAGGCCCAGGTGGCAACCCCACTCACCAGGTCCAGGTGAGGCCAACCTGCAGGCCATGCAGAGGAACCATGTCCCGGTGATGCTCAGGTAGGGACCAGATTTACCAGGTCCAGTTGAGGCCAATCTGCAGGCCATGCAGTGGAACCATGTCCCGATGATGCCCAGGTAGAGACCAGAGTCACCAGGTCCAAATAAGGCCCAGATGGAGCATATTCACTAGGTCCAGGCGAGGCCCAGTTGAGGACCAGTTTCACCATATCTACTTGAGTCTTAGAAGGGTACCAGAATCACCTGGTCCAGGTGATATCCAGATGGGGACCAGAGTCACCAGGTCAGGGGGAGGCCCAGAGTGGTTCCAGAGTCATCGGGTACAGGTGAGGCTCAGGTGTGGAACAGAGTCACCAGGTACCAATGATGCCCAAGTGAGGACCAGAGTCACCAGATCTGAGTGAGGCCCAGTTAGGATCAGAGTCACCAGTTCCAGGTGAGGCCAAGAAAGAGTCCACAGCAATCAGGTCCAGGTGAGGAACAAAGTCAGCAGACCTGGGTGAGACCCAGATGGGGACCAGAATCACCAGGTCCAGGTGAGGCCCTGGTGGGGATAGAGTCCCCGGGTCTGGGAAAGGACCAGGCAAGGACCAGATTCAACAGGTCTAAGAGGCTCACGTGGGGACCTGAGTCACCAGCTATGTGTGAGGCCTAGGTGGCAACCCCACTCACCAGGTCTAGGTGAGGCCAATCGGCGGGCCAGAGTCACCAGATCCAGGTGAGGCCCTAGTGGGGACTGGAGTCACCAGGTACATGTGAGTATACAAGAACACCACAGTCACCACGTCCAGGTGTGGTTCATGTGGGAACGAGAGTCACCAGGTCCAGGTGAGACCCAGGTGGGGACCAGAGTCACTAGGTCCAGATGAGGCCCAGGTTAGGACCAGAGTTACCAGGTACACATGAGGCCCCGGTGGGGATCAGAGGCAACAGGTCAGGGTGAGACCCAGAGATTTTCCAGAGTCATCATGTCCAGGTGAGGCTCAGGAGTGGAACAGAGTCACCAGGTACCAACGATGCCCAGGTGAGGACCAGAGTCACCAGGTCTGCGTATGCGCAGATAGAATCAGAGTCACCAGTTCGAGGTGAGGCCAAGAAAGTGTCCAAAGCTATCAGGTCCATGTGGGAACAAAGTCACCAGGACTGGGTGAGGCCCACATGTGGACTAGATTCACCAGTTCCTGGTGAGGCCCAGGTGGTGACCAGAGTCCCCGGGTGTGGTAGAGGACCAGGTAAGGTCCAGATTCACCAGGTCCAAGAGACCAACGTGAGGACCTGAATCACCAGGTGTGGGTGAGGCCCAGGTGACAACCCCACTCACCAGGTCCAGGTGAGGCCAACCTGCAGGCCAGAGTCACCAGATGCAGGTGAGGCCCTTGTGGGTACCGGACTCACCAGGTAAATGTGAGTCTACAAGAACACCACAGTCACCAGGTCCAGCTGTGGTTCATGTGGGAATGAGAGTCACCAGGTCCAGGTGAGACCCAGGTGTTGACCACAGTCACCAGGTCCAGATTGAGGCCTAGGGGGGGGACCAGAGTCATCAGGACAAGTTGAGGCCAAAGTGTGGAGCAAAGTTATCATGTCCAGGTGAGGCCCAGGTGGGGAACAGTGTAACCATGTCCCATTGATGCCAGGTGGGAAAAGAGTCACAGGTCCAGACGAGGCCTGAGTGAGGAGTAGATTCACCAGGTCTTGTTGAGGCCCAGTTGAGGACCAGTGTCCACAGCTCCGGGTGAGTCCCAGAAGGGGACCAGAGTCATGCGGTTCTGGTGATATCCAGGTGGGGTCCAGACTCACCACGTCAGTGTGAGGCCCAGAGTAGTACGAGAATCACTAGGTCCAAGTGAGGCCCCGATGTGGAAGTGAGAAACCAGGTCCCATGATGCCCATATGAGGACCTGAGTCACCAAGTCCAGGTGAGCTCCCTGTGGGAACCAGTCACCTCTTCCAGGTGAGGCTCAGGTGGGACCACAGTCCCCGGTCCAGGTGAGGCCCAGGTATATAACAGAGTATCCAGCTCCCAATGATGCCGAAGTAAGGACCAGAGTCAAAAGGTACAGGAGAGGCTCAAATATTGTTCAGAGTCATTGTGTTCCAAGTGAGGCCAGTTGGAGACCACAGGAACCAGGTCCAGGAGAGCCCCAGATGGGAAC
This sequence comes from Canis lupus baileyi, assembly GCF_048164855.1. Classification (NCBI taxonomy): domain Eukaryota; kingdom Metazoa; phylum Chordata; class Mammalia; order Carnivora; family Canidae; genus Canis; species Canis lupus. The sequence goes on along the minus strand of NW_027326455.1, from coordinate 556,225 downwards.
CAGAGCCACCAGATCCAAGTGAGGTCCAGGTGGAACTACAGTCACAAGGTCCAGGTGAGGCACAGGTGGCAACAGGATTCACCAAGTCCAGGTGAGGACCAGGTGGCGAACAGTCACCAAATCCAGGTGCGGACCAGCTAAGGACCAGATTCACCAGACCCTAGTGAATCCCAAGGGGTGAACAGAGTCACCAGGTAAGGGTGAGGCCCAGAGTGGAACCAGAGTAACCAGTTTAGTTTGAGGCCCAGAATGGGACCAGAAGTCCCTGGTCAAAGTGAGGCACAGGTGTGGAATACAGTATCCAGGGTGAGGATCATTGGGTCCATCACCCAATGATGCCTGGGTGAGGACCAGAGGCACTAGGGCCTTGCAGGCCCAGATGGGGAACAGAATCACTACGTCCTGGTGAGGCATAGAATAAGACCACAGTCAGCCGTGTCAGGTGTGCCCCTTGTGGGAACCAGGGCCACTTTATCCAGCTGAGTCCCAGGTACATGAGAGGCCCACGTGAGGACCAGATTCATCAGGTCGAATTGAGACATAGCTGGGGACAAGAGTCACCAGGTCTGGGTGCGGCCTAGGTGGGGCAAGATTCAGCAGTTCTGAGTTAGGTCAAAGTGGGGACGAGAGACACCAAGTCCAGGTGAGGCCAAACTGAGGACCAGAGTCACCAGATCCACATGAGGTCCATGTTGGAAAGGAGTCACCAGGTCCAGGAGAGGTCCTGGGGTGGACCAGAGTCACCGGATCCAGGTGAAGTCCAGGTGGGGACCAGAGTCACTAGGTCCAGATGAGGCCCAGGTGAGGACCAGAGTTACCAGGTACACGTGAGGCCCCGGTGGGGATCAGAGGCAACATGTCCATGTGAGTCTGGCTTGGGGACCATGGTCAACAGGTCTACTTGAGGCCCAGGTGTGGAACACAGTAAGCAGGTCCCGGTGAGTCCCCGGTGGTGACAAGAGTCACCACGTCCAGGTGAGGCCCAGGTTGGGACCAGGATCACCAGGTCCAGGGGAGGCCCTTGAAAGAACCAGAGTCAACAGTTCGAGGTCAGGCGCAGGTGGCAACCAGGGACAGCAGGTCCAAGTCAGGCCAAAGTGGGGTTCACAGTCACTAGGGCATGGTGACACCCAGAGGGGTACCAGAGTCACTTGGTCCAGGTGAGGCCACTTGTGGAACACAGTCACCGGGTCCCAATTTTGCCCAGTTGAGGACAACCCCACTCACCAGGTCCAGGTGAGGCCAACCTGCAGGCCATGCCGTGGAACCATATCCCGATGATGCCCAGGTAGGGACCAGAGTCACCAGGTCCAAATGAGGCCCAGATGGGGTATATTCACTAGGTCCAGGTGAGGCCCAGTTGAGGACCAGAGTCACCAGATCACCTTGAGCCCTAGAGGGGTACCAGAATCACCTGGTCCAGTTGACATCTAGATGGGGACCAGAGTCACCAGGTCAGAGTGAGTCCCAGAGAGGTTCCAGAGTCATCATGTCCAGGTGAGACTCAGGTGTGGAACAGAGTAACAAGGTATCAATGATGCCCAGGTGAGGACCAGAGTCACCAGATGTGGGAGACGCACAATAGGATCAGAGTCACCAGTTCCAGGTGAGGTCAAGAAAGAGTCCACAGCAATCAGGTCCATGTGGGAACAAAGTCACCAGGACTGGGTGAGGCCCAGATGTGGACTAGATTCACCAGTTCCTGGTGAGGCCCAGGTGGTGACCAGAGTCCCCGGGTGTGGGAGAGGACCAGGTAAGGCCCAGATTCACCAGGTCCAAGAGACCAACGTGAGGACCTGAATCACCAGGTGTGGGTGAGGCCCAGGTGGCAACCCCACTCACCAGGTCCAGGTGAGGCCAACCTGCAGGCCAGAGTCACCAGATGCAGGTGAGGCCCTTGTGGGTACCGGACTCACCAGGTAAATGTGAGTCTACAAGAACACCACAGTCACCAGGTCCAGGTGTGGTTCATGTGGGAACGAGAGTCACCACGTCCAGGTGAGACCCAGGTGGGGACCACAGTCACCAGGTCCTGATTGAGGCCTAGGTTGGGGGACCAGAGTGTTCAGGACCAGTTGAGGCCAAAGTGCGGAGCAAAGTTATCATGTCCAGGTGAGGCCCAGGTGGGGAACATAGTAACCATGTCCCATTGATGCCCGGTGGGAAAAGAGTCAGAAGGTCCAGACGAGGCATAAGTGAGGAGTAGATTCATCAGGTCCTGTAGAGGCTCAGTTGAGGACCAGTGTCCTCAGCTCCGGGTGAGTCCCAGAAGGGGACCAGAGTCACCCGGTTCTGGTGATATCCAGGTGGGGACCAGAGTTACCATGTCAGGGTGAGGCCCAGAGTGGGACGAGAACCACTAGGTCCAGGTGAGGCCGCGATGTGGAACTGAGAAACCAGGTCCCATGATGCACATATAAGGACCTGAGTCACCAGGTCCAGGTGAGGTCCCTGTGGGACCAGTCACCTCGTCCAGGTGAGGCCCAGGTGTGACCACAGTGACCAGGTCCAGGTGAGGCCTAGGTATATAAGAGAGTATCCAGGTCTCAATGATGCCCAGGTAAGCACCAGAGTCAACAGGTGCAGGAGAGGCCCAAATATGGATCAGAGTCATTGAGTTCCAGGTGAGGCCAGATGGAGACCACAGGAACCAGGTCCAGGAGAGCCCCATATGGGAACCAGAGCCACCATATCCAGGTTAGGTTCAGGTGGGACCACAGTCACAAGGTCCAGGTGAGGCGCAGGTGGCAACAAGACTCACCAAGTCCAGGAGAGGCCCAGGTGGCGACCAGTCACCAGATCCAGGTGCGGACAATTAAGGACCAGATTCACCAGGCCCAAGTGAAGCCCAAGGGGTGACCAGAGTCACCAGGTAAGGGTGAGGCCCAGAGGAGATCCAGTTAACCAGTTTAGTTTGGGGCCCAGAATGGGACCAGAGGTCCCTGGTCAAAGTGAGGCCCAGGTGTGGAATAGAGTATCCAGGTCCCAATGATGCCTGGGTGTGGACCAGAGTCACTAGGGCCATGCAGGCCCAGATGGGGAACAGAATCACTAGGTCCTGGTGAGGCATAGAATAAGAACACAGTCACCAGTATCAGGTGAGCCCCTTGTGGGAAACAGAGCCACTCTATCCAGCTGAGTCCGAGTTCCATGTGAGGCCCACGTGAGGACCAGATTCATCAGGTCGAATTGAGGTATAGCTGGGGACAAGAGTCACCAAGTCTGGGTGCGGCCTAGGTGGGGTAAGATTCAGCAGTTCTGAGTTAGGTCAAAGTGGGGACGAGAGACATCAGGTCCAGGGGAGGCCAAACTGAGGACCAGAGTCAACAGATCCAGGTGAGGTCATGTTGGAAAGAGAGTCACCAGGTCCAGGAGAGGTCCAGGTGGGGACCAGAGTCACCAGATCCAGGTGATTCCCAGTTGGGGACCAGAGTCACCAGATCCACCTGAAGTCCTGATGGAGACCAGACTCACTAGGTCCAGATGAGTCCCAGGTGAGGACCAGAGTAACCAGGTACACGTGAGCTCCGGTTTTGATCAGAGGCAACAGGTCCATGTGAACCGGCTTGGGGACAATGGTCAACAGGTCTACTTGAGGCCCAGGTATGGAACACAGTAAGCAGGTGCAAGTGAGTCCCCGGTGGTGACAAGAGTCACCACGTCCAGGTGAGGCCCAGGTGGAGACCAGGATCACCAGGTACAGGGGAGGGCCTTGAAAGAACCAGAGTCAACAGTTCGAGGTCAAGCGCAGGTGGCAAACAGGATCAGCAGGTTCAAGTCAGGACAAAGTGGGGTTCACAGTCACTAGGGCACGGTGAGACCCAGAGGGGGACCAGAGTAACCTGGTCGAGGTGAGGTCCAGTTGTGGAACACAGTCACCGAGTCCCAATTTTGCCCAGTTGAGGACCATGGTCAACAGGGCCAGGTGAGGCCCAGATGGGGACCAGAGTCAAATATCCAGGTGAAGCCCAGGTGGGGACCACAGTCAACAGATCCAGGGTAGTCTCAGTTGCAGACCAGAATCACCATGTCCAGGTGTGGCCCAGGTGAAGAGCAGAGTTAATAGGTCCGGCTGGGTCACTGTTAGTGAAGAGTGTAACCATATCCTGATGCTATCCAAGAGGGTACCAGAGACACAAGGTCCTGGTGAGGGCCAGGTGGGACCGGAGACATGAGGTCCAGGTGAGGTCCCGATGGGTTCCCCAGTCACCAGGTCAGGTGAGGCCATGCTTAGGATCAGAGTCACCAGGTACAGGTGAAGCCCAGGTGGAGACAGAGTCACCTGGTACAGAAGAGGCCAAAGTCAGGACCAGAGTTACCAGGATCAGGTAAGTCCCAGTGGGGAATAGAGTAACCATGTCCCGATGATGCCCAAGTAGAACCAGAGTCACCAGGTCCAGATGAGGCGCAGGTTTGGAGCATGTTCACTAGGTCCCGGTGAGGCCCAGTTGAGGACCAGAGTCACCAGGTCAAGTTGAGGCCTAGAGTGGTACCAGATTCACCTGGTCTAGGTGACATCCAGATGGGGACCAGAGTCACCATGTCACGGTGAGGCCCAGAGGGGTTCCAGAGTCATCATGTCCAGGTGAGGCTGAGGATTGGAACAAAGTATCCAGGTCATAATGGTCCAGAGGTGAGGACCAGAGTCACCAGATCTGTGGGAGGCCCAGTTAGGATCAGAGTCACCAGTTCCAGGTGAGGCCAAGAAGGAGTCCACAGCAATCAGGTCCAGGTGGGGAACAAAGTCACCAGGACAGGGTGAGGCCCAGATTGGGACCAGATTCACCAGGCCCATGTGATTAACAGGTGGTGACCAGACCTACCAGTTCCGGGTGAGGACCAGGTAAGGACCAGATTCACCAGGTCCAAGTGAAGCCCACGTGGGGACCTGTGTCACCACGTATGGGTGAGGCCCAGGTGTCAACCCCACTCACCAGGTCCAGGTGAGGCCAAACTGCAGGTCATGCTGTGGATCATGTCCCGATGATGCCCAGAGAGGGACCAGAGTCACCAGGTCCAAATGAGGCCCAGATGGAGCATATTCACTAGGTCCAGCTGAGGCCCAGTTGAGGACCAGAATCACCAGATCAGGTTGAGCCCTAGAGGGATATCAGAACCACCTGGTCCAGGTGACATCCAGATGGGGACCAGAGTCACCAGGTCAGGGTGAGGCCCAGAGAGGTTCAAGAGTCATCATGTTCAGGAAAGGCTCAGGTGTGGAACAGAGTCACCAGGTACCAATAACTCCCAGGTGAGGACCAGAGTCACCAGATCTGGGAGACGCGCATATAGGATCAGAGTCACCAGTTCCAGGTGAGGACAAGAAAGGGTCCACAGCAATCACGTCCAGGTGGGGAACAAAGTCACCAGGACTCGGTGAGGCCCAGATGGGGACCAGATTCACCAGGACCAGGTGAGGCCCAGGTGGGAACACAGTCATCAGGTCCAGGTGAGGCCCAGGTATATAAGAGAGTATCCAGGTCCCAATGAAGCCCAGGTAGAACCAGAGTCACCAGGTCCAGATGAGGCGCAGGAGGGGAGCATATCCACTAGGTCCCGGTGAGGCCCAGTTGAGGACCACAGTCACCAGGTCTAGTTGAGGCCTAGAGGGGTACCAGATTCACCTGGTCTAGGTGACATCCACATGGGGACCAGAGTCACCGTGTCAGAGTGAGGTCCAGAGGGGATCCATCGTAATCATGTCCATGTGAGGCTCAGGTGTGGAACAGAGTGTCCAGATCATAATGGTCCACAGGTGAGGACAAGTGTAACCAGATCTGGTTGAGGCCTAGAGGGGTACCAGTATCACCTGGTCCAGGTGACATCGAGATGGGGACCAGAGTCTCCAGGTCAGGGTGAGTCCCAGAGAGGTTCCAGAGTCATCATGTCCAGCTGAGGATCAGGAGTGGAACAGAGAAACCAGGTAGCAATGATGCCCAGGTGAGGACAAGAGTCACCAGATCTGGGTGACGCGCAGATAGGATCAGAGTCACCAGTTCCAGGTGAGGCCAAAAAGAGTCCACATCAATGAGGTCCAGGTGGGGAATAAGTCACCAGGACTGGGTGAGGCCCAGATGGGGACCAGATTCACTGGTCCAGGTGATTCCCAAGTGGTGACCAGAGTTACCAGTTCCGGTGAGCACCAGGTAAGGACAAGATTCACCAGGTCCAAGTGAGGCCCACGTCGAGACCTGTGTCACCAGGTATGGGTGAGGCCCAGGTGGCAAACACTCTCACCAGGGCAGGTGAGGCATACGTGCAGGCCATGCAGAAGAACCGTGTCCCGATGATGCCCAGGGAGGGTCCAGAGATACCAGGTCTAGCTGAGGCCAACCTGCAGGCCATGTATTGGAATCATGTCCCGATGTTGCCCAGGTAGTGACCAGAGTCACCAGGTCCAAATGAGGCCCAAATGGAGCACATTCACTAGGTCCAGGTGAGGCCCAGTTTAGGACCAGAGTCACCAGATCTGGTTGAGGCCTAGAGGGGTACCAGAATCACCTGGTCCAGATGATATCCAGATTGGGACCAGAGTCACCAGGTCATGGTGAGGCCCAGAGGGGATCCAAAGTCATCATGTCCAGGTGAGGTTCAGGTGTGGAACAGAGTCACCAGGTACCAATGATGCCCAGGTGAGGACCAGAGCCACCAGATCTGGGTGACGCGCAGATAGGATCAGAGTCTCCAGTGCCAGGTGAGGCCAAGGAGTCCACAGCAATCAGGTCCAGGTGGGGAACAAAGTCACCAGGACTGGGTGAGGCCCAGAACGGAATAGATTCACCAGGTTCAGGTGAGGCCCAGGTGTAGACCAGAGTTCCCGGTACTGGAAGAGGACCAGGTAAGGACCAGATTCACCACGCCCAAGTGAAACCCAAGCAGTGATCAGAGTCACCAGGTAAGGGTGAGGCCCAGAGGGGAAACCAGAGTGACCAGTTCAGTTTGAGGCCCAGAATGGGACCAGAGGTCCCTGGTCAGAGTGAGGCCCAGACGTGGAATAGAGTATCCAGGTCCCATTGATGCCTGGGTGAGGATCAGAGTCACTAGGGCCATGCAGGCCCAGATGGGGAACAGAATCACTAGGTCTTGGTGAGGCATAGAATAAGACCACAGGCAACAGTATCAGGTTAGCCCCTTGTGGGAACCAGAGCCACTGTATCCAGCTGAGTCCCAGGTCCAGGTGAGGCCCACGTGAGGACCAGATCCATCAGGTCCAATTGAGGCATAGCTGGGGACAAGAGTCACCAGGTCTGGGTGCGGGCTAGGTGGGGCAAGATTCAGCAGTTCTGAGTTAGGTCAAAGAGGGGACGAGAGACACCAGGTCCAGGTGAGGCCAAACTGAGGACAAGAGTCACCAGATCCAGGTGAGGTCCATGTTGGAAAGAGAGTCACCAGGTCCAGGAGAGGTCCAGGTGGGGACCAGAGTCACCGGATCCAGGTGAAGTCCAGGTGGGGACCAGTGTCAACAGATCCACGTGAAGCCCCGGTGGGGACCAGACTCACTAGGTCCAGATGAGGCCCAGGTGAGGACCAGAGTTACCAGGTACACGTGAGGCCCCGGTGGGGATCAGAGGCAACAGGTCCATGTGAGGCCGGCTTGGGGACCATGGGCAACAGGTCTACTTGAGGCCCAGGTGTGGAACACAGTAAGCAGGTCCAGGTGAGTCCCCAGTGGTGACAAGAGTCAGCACGTCCAGGTGAGGCCCAGTTGGGGACCAGGATCACCAGGTACAGGGGAGGCCCCTGAAAGGACCAGAGTCAACAGTGCGAGGTCAGGCGCAGGTGGCAACCAGCGTCAGCAGGTCCAAGTCAGGCCAAAGGGGGATTCACAGTCAATAGGGCACGGTGAGACACAGAGGGGCACCAGAGTCACCTGGTCCATGTAAGGTCCAGTTGTGGAACACAGTCACCGGGTCCCAATTTTGCCCAGTTGAGGACCATGGTCAACACGGCCAGGTGAGGCCCAGATGGGGACCGGAGTCCCCAAATCCAGGTGAAGCCCAGGGGGGGACCTCAGTCACCAGATCCACGGTAGTCTCAGGTGCAGACCAGAATCACCAGGTCCAGGTGAGGTGCAGGTGGCAAACACCCTCACCAGGTCCCCGTGAGGCCCTGGTGCGGGCTAGAGTCACGAGGTACATGAGAAGCTAAAAACACTGTAGCCACCAGGTCCACATGATGTCCATGTGGGAAGGAGAATCACCAGTTACAGGTGAGGACCAGGCGGGGATCCGACTCACCATGTCCAGTTGAGACACAAGTGGGCACTAGTGTCACCATATCCAGGTGTGGCCCAGGTGAAGACCAGAGTTAATAGGTCCGGGTGGGTCACTGTTAGAGAACAGTGTAACGATATCCTGATGCTACCCAGGTGGGTACCAGAGCCACCAGGTCCTGGTGAGGCCCAGGTGGGACCAGAGTCATGAGGTCAAGGTGAGGTCCCGATGGGAACCACAGTCACCAGGTCAGGTGAGGCCATGCTTAGGATCAGAGTCACCAGTTACAGGTGAGACCCAGGTGGAGCCAGAGTCACCTGGTACAGAAGAGGCCAAAGTCAGGACCAGAGTTACCAGGATCAGGTCAGTCCCAGTGGGGAATAGAGTAACTATGTCCCGATGATGCCCAAGTAGAACCCGAGTCACCACGTCCAGATGAGGCGCAGGTGGGGAGCATATTCACTAGGTCCCGGTGAGGCCCAGTTGAGGACCAGATGCCCCCGGGGTAGTTTAGGCCTAGAGGGGTACCAGATTCACCTGGTCTAGGTGACATCCAGAAGGGGACCAGAGTCACCATGTCAGGCTGTGGCCCAGAGGGGATCCAGAGTCATCATGTCCAGGTGAGATAAGGTGTGGAACAGAGTATCCAGGTCATAATGGTCCACAGGTGAGGACCAGAGTCACCAGATCTGGGTGAGGCCCAGTTAGGATCAGAGTCACCAGTTCTAGGTGAGGCCAAGAAGGAGTCCACAGCAATCAGGTCGAGGTGGGGAACAAAGTCACCAGGAGTGGGTGAGGCCCAGATGGGGACCAGATTCACAAGGTCCAGGTGATTCCCAGGTGGTGACCAGAGTTACCAGTTCCGGGTGAGCACCAGGTAAGGACCAGATTCACAAGGTCCAAGTGAGCCCACGTGGGAACCTGAGTCACCAGGTATGGGTGAGGCCCAGGTGGCAACCCCACTCAACAGGTCCAGGTGAGGCCACCTGCAGGCCATGCAGAGGAACCATGTCCCGATGATGCCCAGGTAGGGACAGGACTTACCATGTCCAGGTGAGGCCAACCTGCAGGCCATGCTGTGGAACCATGTCCCGATGATGCCCAGGTAGGGACCAGAGTCACCAGGTGCAAATGAGGCCCAGATGGAGCATATTCACTAGGTCCATTTGAGGCCCAGTTGTAGACCAGAGTCACCAGATCTGGTTGAGGACTATCGGGGTACAGAATCACCTCGTCCAGGTGACATCCAGATGGGGACCAGCCTCACCAGGTCAGGGTGAGGCCCAGAGAGATTCCAGAGTCATCATGTCCAGGTGAGGCTCAGGTGTGAAACAGAGTCACCTGGTACCAATGATGCCCAGGCTAGGGTCAGAGTCACCACGTCTGGGTGACGCGCAGATAGGATCAGAGTCACCTGTTCCAGGTGAGGCCAAGAAGGAGTCCACAGCAATCAGGTCCAGGGTGGGAACAAAGTCACCAGGACTGGGTGAGGCCCAGATGGGGACCAGATTCACCAGGTCCAGGTGATTCCCAGGTGGTGACCAGAGTTACCAGTTCCGGGTGAGCACCAGGTAAAGGCCAGATTCACAAGGTCCAAGTGAGGCACACGTGGGAACCTGAGTCACCAGGTATGGGTGAGGCCCAGGTGGCAACCCCACTCAACAGGTCCAGGTGAGGCCACCTGCAGGCCATGCAGAGGAACCATGTCCCGATGATGCCCAGGTAAGGACAGGCCTTACCATGTCCAGGTGAGGCCAACCTGCAGGCCAGAGTCACCAGATCCAGGTGAGGCCCTAGTGGGGTCCGGAGTCACCAGGTAAATGTGAGTCTACAAGAACACGACAGTCACCAGGACCAGGAGTGTTTCATGTGGGAACGAGAGTCACCAGTCCAGGAGAGGACCAGGTAGGGACCAGAGTCACCAGACCCAGGTGAAGTCCAGGTGGGGACCAGAGTCACCAAATCCAGGTGAAGCCCAGGTGGGGACCCGAATCACTAGGTCCAGATGAGCCCCAGGTGAGGACCAGAGTTACCAGGTACACGTGAGACCCCGGTGGGGTTCAGAGGCAACAGGTCCATGTGAGCCCGGCTTGTGGACTATGGTCAACAGGTCTACTTGAGGCCCAGGTGTGGAACACAGTAAGCAGGTCCAGGTGAGTCCCCGGTGGTGACAAGAGTCACCACGTCCAGGTGAGGCCCAGGTGGGCACCAGGATCATCAGGTCCAGGTGATTCCCAGGTGGTGACCTGAGTTACCAGTTCCGGGGGAGGACCAGGTAAGGACCAGATTCACCAGGTCAAGAGAAGCCCACGTGGGGACCTGTGTCACCAGGTATGGTTGAGGCCCAGTTAGCAACCCCACTCACCAGGTCCAGGTCAGGCCAGTATTCGGCCCTTGCAGAGGAACCGTTTCCCGATGATGCCCAGGTAGGGACCAGAGTTACCAGGTCCACGTGAGGCCAACCTGCAGGCCATGCAGTGGAACCATATCCCGATGATGCCCAGGGAGGGACCAGAGTCACCAGGTCCAAATGAGGCCCAGATGGAGCATATTAACAAGGTCCAGGTGAGGCCCAGTTGAGGACCAGAGTCACCAGATCTTGTTGTGGCCTAGAGGGATACCAGAATCACCTGATCCAGGTGACATCCAGATGGGGACCAGAGTCACCAGGTCAGGGTGAAGCCCAGAGAGGTTCCAGAGTCATCATGTCCAGGTGAGGCTCAGGTGTGGAACAGAGTCACCAGGTACCAATGATGCCCAGGTGAGGACCAGAGTCACCAGATCTGGGTGACGCGCAGATAGGATCAGAGTCAATAGTTCCAGGTGAGGCCTAGATAGAGTCCACAGCAATGAGGTACAGGTGGGGAACAAAGTCACCAGGACTCGGAGAGGCCCAGATGGGGACCAGATTCACCAGGTCCAGGTAAGGCCCAGGTGGTGACCAGAGTCCCTGGGTCTGGGAGAGGACAAGGTAAGGACCAGATTCACCAGGTCCAAGTGAGGCCCACGTGGGGACCTGAGTCACCAGGTATGGGTTAGGCCCAGGTGGCTACCCCACTCACCAGATCCAGGTGAGGCCAACCTGCGTGCCAGAGTCACCAGATCCAGGTGAGGCCCTAGTCGGGACCGGAATCACCAGGTAAATGTGAGTCTACAAGAACACCACATCCACCAGGTCCAGGTGTGGTTCATGTGGGAACAAGTGTCACCAGGTCCAGGTGAGACCTAGGTGGGGACCACAGTCATCAGGTCCAGATTGAGGGCGAGTTGGGTAGACCAGAATCATCAGGACCAGTTGAGGCCAAAGTGTGGAGCAAAGTTATCATGTCCAGGTGTGGCCCAGGTGGGGAACAGAGTAACCATGTCCCATTGATGCCAGGTGGGAAAAGAGTCACAAGGTCCAGACAAGGTCGAAGTCAGGAGTAGATACACCAGGTCCTTTGGAGGCCCAGTTGAGGACCAGTGTCCCCAGCTCCGGGTGAGTCCCAGAGGGGGACCAGAGTCACCCGGTTCTGGTGATATCCAGGTGGGGACCAGAGTCACCACGTCAGGGTGAAGCCCAGAGCGGGACGAGGATCACTAGGTCAAGGTGCGGCCTCAATGTAGAACTGAGAAACCAGGTCCCATGATGCCCATATGAGGACCTGAGTCACCAGGTCCAGGTGAGGTCCCTGTGGGAACCACTCACCTCGTCCAGGTGAGGCTCAGGTGGGACCACAGTCACCAGGTCCAGGTGAGGCCCAGGTATATGAGAGTATCCAGGTCCCAATGATGCCCAGGTAAGGACCAGAGTCAACAGGTCCAGGAGAGGCCCAAATATGGATCAGAGTCATTGTGTTCCATGTGAGGCCTGATGGAGACCATAGGAACCAGGTCTAGGAGAGCCCCATATGTGAAGCAGAGTCACCAGATCCTGGTGAAGTCCAGGTGGGACAACAGTCAGAAGATCCAGGAGAGGCGCAGGTGGCAACAGGATTCACCAAGTCCACGTGAGGCCCTGGTGGCAACCAGTCACCAGATCCAGGTGCGGACCAGCTAAGGACCAGATTCACCAGGCCCAAGTGAAGCCCAAGGGGTGACCAGAGTCACCAGGTAAGGGGGAGGCCCAGAGGGGGAACCAGAGTAACCAGTTTAGTTTGAGGCCAAGAATGGGACCAGAGGTCCCTGGTCAAAGTGAGGCCCAGGTGTGGAATCGAGTATCCAGGTCCCAATGATGCCTGGGTGAGGACCAGAGTCACTAGGGCCATGCAGGCCCAGATGGGGAACAGAATCAATAGGTCCTGGCGAGGCATAGAATAAGACCAGAGTCACCAGTTTCAGGTGAACCTTTGTGGGAACCAGAGCCACTCTATCCAGCTGAGTCCCAAGTCCATGTTAGGCCCACGTGAGGACCAGATTCATCAGGTCGAATTGAGGCATAGCTGGGGACAAGAGTCACCAGGTCTGGGTGCGGTCTAGGTGGGGCAAGATTCAGCAGTTCTGAGTTAGGTCAAAGTGGGGACGAGAGAGGCCAGGTCCAAGTGAGGCCAAACTGAGGACCAGAATCACCAGATCCAGGTGAGGTCCATGTTGGAAAGAGAGTCACCAGGTCCAGGAGAGGTCCAGGTGGGGACCAGAGTCTCCAGATCCAAGTGAAGTCCAGGTAGGGACCAGAGTCACCAGATCCAGGTGAAGCCCAGGTGGGGACCAGAGTCACTAGGTCCAGATGAGGCCCAGGTGAGGACCAGAGTTACCAGGTACACGTGAGTCCCCGGTGGGGATCAGAGGCAACAGGTCCATGTGAGGCCGGCATGGGGACCATGGTCAACAGGTCTACTTGAGGCCCCGGTGTGGAACACAGTAAGCAGGTCCAGGTGAGTCCCCGGTGGTGACAAGAGTCACCACGTCCAAGTGAGACCCAGGTGGGGACCAGGATCACCAGGTCCAGAGGAGTCCCTTGAAAGATCCAGAGTCAACAGTTCAAGGTCAGGCGCAAGTGGCAACCAGGGTCAGCATGTCCAAGTCAGGCCAAAGTGGGTTTCACAGTCACTAGGGCACGGTGAGACCCAAAGTTGGACCAGAGTCACCTAGTCCAGGTGAGGTCCAGTTGTGGAACACAGTCACCGGGTCCCAATTTTGCGCAGTTGAGGACCATGATCAACAGGGCCAGGTGAGGTCCAGATGGAGACAGGAGTCCCCAAATCCAGGTGAAGCCGAGGTGCGGACCACAGTCACCAGATCCAGGGTAGTCTCAGATGCAGACCAGAATCACCAGGTCCAGGTGAGGTGCCGGGGGCAACCACACTCACCAGGTCCCGGTGAGGCCCTGGTGGGGATCAGGGTCACGAGGTACATGAGAAGCTAGAAACACTGCAGCCACGAGGTCCACATGATGTCCATGTGGGAACGAGAATCCCCAGTTACAGGTGAGGACCAGGTGGGGATCTGACTCACCATGTCCAGGTGAGACCCAGGTGGGTACCAGTGTCACCATGTCCAGGTGTGGCCCAGGTGAAGACCAGAGTTAATAGGTCCGGCTGGGTCACTGTTAGTGAACAGTGTAACCATATCCTGATGCTACCCAGGTGGGTACCAGAGACACCAGGTCCTGGTGAGGAACAGGTGGGACCGGAGACATGAGGTCCAGGTGAGGTCACGATGGGAACCACCGTCACCAGGTCAGGTGAGGCGATGCTTAGGATCAGAGTCACCAGTTACATACAGGTGAGGCCCAGGTGGAGCCAGAGTAACCTGGTACAGAAGAGGCCAAAGTCAGGAGCAGAGTTACCAGGATCAGGTTAATCCCAGTGGGGAATAGAGTAACCATGTCCCGATGATGCCCAGGTAGAACCAGAGTCACCAGGTCCAGATGAGGTGCAGGTGGGGAGCATATTCACTAGGTTTCGGTGACGCCCACTTGAGGACCAAAGTCACCAGGTCTAGTTGAGGGTTAGAGGGGTTCCAGATTCACCTGGTCTAGGTGACATCCAGATGGGGACCAGAGTCACCATGACAGAGTGACGCCCAGAAGCGTTCCAGAGTCATCATGTCCAGGTAAGTCTCAGGTGTCGACCAGAGTATCCAGGTCATAATGGTCCACAGGTGAGAACCAGAGTCACCAGATCGGGTGAGGCCCAGTGAGGATCAGAGTCACCAGTTCCAGGTGAGGCAAAGGCGGAGTGCACAGCAATCATGTCCCGGTGGGGAAACATGGAATTCGATTCTTTTCGATTTGATTCTTTATGATTTTTTTCAACTCGATACAATTCGATTCTTTTTTTTATGATAGTCACAAAGAGAGAGAGAGAGAGGCAGAGACACAGTCAGAGGGAGAAGCAGGGTCCATGCACCAGGAGCCCGATGTGAGATTCGATCCCGGGTCTCCAGGATCGCGCCCTGGGCCAAAGGCAGGCACTAAACCGCTGCGCCACCCAGGGATCCCTCAATTCGATTCTTTTTTATTCGAATCTATTCGATTCTTTTTGATTCGATTTGATTCTATTCGATTTTTTTCGATTTGATTCGATTAGTTCCTTTTTGATTCAATTCAATTCATTTCTTTTGATACAGTTCAATTCGATTCTTTTGGATTCGATTCTTTTGGATTCGAATCGAGTAGATTCTTTTCATTTCGATCGGATTCATTTCAATTCGATTCTTTTCGATTCGAATGTTTTCGAATCAATTCGATACTTTTTGATTCGATTCGATTCTTTTCGTGTCGATTTGATTCTTTTCGATTCGATTCTTTTCTATTTGAATCGATTCGATTCTTTCATTTCGATTCGATTTGATTCAATTCGATCTTTTCGATCAATTCAATTTGATTGTTTTCGATTTGATTCGATTCGATACTTTTCTATTCTATTCAATTCGATTAGTTTCCATTCGATGATGCAATTGGATTCTTTTCGATTCGAGTCGATACGATTCGATTCTTTTTGATTAGATACAATTCGATTCTTTTCGATTCGATTCTTTTCGATTCGATTCGACTCGATTTCATTCTTTTTGATTGGATTCGACTAGAATTTAATTGACTGATTCAATTTGATTCTTTTCTTTTCGGTTCGATTCTTTTCTATTCGATTTTTTTCTATTCAATTCGATTCTTTCAATTCAATTCGATTCGATTCGATTCGATTCTTTTCGTTTCAAATCGATTCTTTTCAATTCGAGTCTTTTCAATTCGATTCTTTTCGATTCGATTCGATTCTTTTCGATTCGATTCGACTCGATTTCATTCTTTTTTATTCGATTCGACTAAAATTTAATCGTCTCAATTCAATTTGATTCTTTTCTTTTCGGTTCGATTCTTTTCTATTCGTTTTTTTCTATTCAATTCGATTCTTTCAATTCAATTCGATTCGATTCGATTCGATTCTATTCGTTTCAAATCGATTCGTTTCAATTCGAGTCTTTTCAATTCGATTCTTTGCGATTCGATTCGATTTGATATTTTTAATTTGATTCGAGTCTTTTCGATTCGATTCGATTCTTTTCAATTCGATTCTTTTCGATTCGATTCTTTTTGATTCGATTCATTTCGATTCGATTCGATTCTTTTCAATTCGATTTGATTCTTTTCCATTTGATCTGATTTGTTTCATTTCGATTCTTTTCGAATCAATTCGATTCTTTTCGATTCCATTAAATTTGATTCGATTCTCTTCGATTCGATTAGATTGTTTTCGATTTGATTCCATTCAGTTCGATTCTTTTCGATTCGATTGGATTCTTTTCGATTTGATTCAATTCTTTCGATTCGATTCGATTTGATTCTTTTCGATTCGATTCAATACGATTCTTTTCATTTCGATTCTAATCGATTCTCTTCGATTCAATTCGTTTCGATTCGTTTCGATTCGTTTCGATTTTTTTCGATTCTATTCTATTCGATTCATTTTGAATCATTTCGATTTGATTCTGTTCGAGTGGTTTCTATTAGATTCTTTTCGATTTGATTCAATTCGATTCGAGTCTTTTTGATTCGAGTCTTTTCGACTCGATGCAATTGAATACGATTCTTTTAGATTCGATTCGATTCGATTGTTTTCGTTTCGATTCGACTTTTTTTGATTCGATTCTTTTCGATTCGATTGTTTTCAATTCGATTGATTCGATTCTTTTCAATTCTATGCTATTCAAAGCGATTCTTTTGTATTTGATTCGATTCGATTGTTTTCTTTTTGATTCGGTTCGATTCGTTTCTTTTCGATTCGATTCAATTCTTTTCGATTCGATTCTTTTCGATTCGATTTGATTCTTTTCGATTCTATTCTATTCTTTTGTATTCCATTCGAATCGATTCGTTTTGATTGAATTCGATTCTTTTCGATTCGATTCAATTAGATTCTTTTCGATTGGATTCAATTTGTTTCGATTCGAATCAATTTGATTCTTTTCGATTGGATTCCATTCGATTCTTTTCGATTTGATTCAATTCGATTCTTTTCGATTCTATTCATTTCGATGATTTTGGTGGAGATTAGATTCTTTTCGATTTGATTTTTTTCGGTTCGAGTCGATTCATTTCGCTTATTTTGGTTAGGATCAATTCAATTCGATTCTTTTTTATTTGATTTGATTCTATTCGATTTCTTTCGATTCTATTCTATTGTATTCTTTTCGATTCCATTCCGTTCAATTCGATTCTTTTCGATTCGATTCGATTGTTTTAGATTTGATTCCATTCTTTCGATTCTATTTGATATGATTCTTTTCGATTCGATTTGATACGATACTTTTAATTTTGATTCGAATCGATTCTCTTCGGTTCGATTCATTTTGATTCTTTTCGATTCAATTCTATTCCGATTTTTTCGATTTGATTCGATTAGATTCTTTTAGATTCTACTTGATTTGTTTCTTTTCGATTCGTTTTGATTCGATTCTTTTTGATTCATGTCGATTCGATTCGATTCTTTTGTTTCGAGTCGATTCTTTTCAATTCGAATCTTTTCGTTACATGGAATTCGATTCTTTTCGATTTGATTCTTTATGATTGTTTTCAACTGGATTCAATTCGATTCTTTTTTTATGATAGTCACAGAGAGAGTGAGAGAGGCAGAGACACAGGCAGAGGGAGAAGCAGGCTCCATGCACCGGGAGCCCGATGTGGGATTCGATCCCGGGTCTCCAGGATCGCGCCCTGGGCCAAAGGCAGGCGCTAAACCGCTGCGCCACCCAGGGATCCCTCAATTCGATTCTTTATTCGAATCTATTTGATTCTTTTTGATTCGATTTGATTCTATTCGATTTTTTTCGATTTGATTCGATTAGTTCCTTTTTGATTCAATTCAATTCATTTCTTTTGATTCAATTCAATTCGATTCTTTTGGATTCGATTCTTTTGGATTCGAATCGAGTAGATTCTTTTCATTACGATCGGATTCATTTCAATTCGATTCTTTTCGATTCGAATGTTTTCGAATCAATTCGATACTTTTTGATTCGATTCGATTCTTTTCGATTCGATTCGACTCGATTTCATTCTTTTTTATTCGATTCGACTAGAATTTAATCGACTGAATTCAATTTGATTCTTTTCTTTTCGGTTCGATTCTTTTCTATTCGATTTTTTCTATTCAATTCGATTCTTTCAATTCAATTCGATTCGATTCTTTTCTATTTGAATCGATTCGATTCTTTTCATTTCGATTCGATTTGATTCAATTCGATTCTTTTCGATCAATTCAATTTGATTGTTTTCGATTTGATTCGATTCGATTCTTTTCGATTCTATTCAATTCGATTAGTTTCCATTCGATGATGCAATTGGATTCTTTTCGATTCGAGTCGATACGATTCGATTCTTTTTGATTAGATACAATTCGATTCTTTTCGATTCGATTCGATTCTTTTCGATTCGATTCGACTCGATTTCATTCTTTTTGATTCGATTCGACTAGAATTTAATCGACTGATTCAATTTGATTCTTTTCTTTTCGGTTCGATTCTTTTCTATTCGATTTTTTTCTATTCAATTCGAGTCTTTTCAATTCGAATCTTTGCGATTCGATTCGATTTGATATTTTTAATTCGATTCGAGTCTTTTCGATTCGATTCGATTCTTTTCAATTCGATTCTTTTCGATTCGAGTCTTTTTGATTCGATTCATTTCGATTCGATTCGATTCTTTTCAATTCGATTTGATGCTTTTCCATTTGATCTGATTTGTTTCATTTCGATTCTTTTCGATTCAATTCGATTCTTTTCGATTCCATTAAATTTGATTCGATTCTTTTCGATTCGATTAGATTCTTTTCGATTTGATTCCATTCAGTTCGATTCTTTTCGATTCGATTGGATTCTTTTCGATTTGATTCAATTCTTTCGATTCGATTTGATTTGATTCTTTTCGATTCGATTCAATACGATTCTTTTCATTTCGATTCTAATCGATTCTCTTCGATTCAATTCGTTTCGATTCGTTTCGATTCTATTCGAATTTTTTCGATTCTATTCTATTCGATTCATTTTGAATCATTTCGATTTGATTCTGTTCGAGTGGTTTCTATTAGATTCTTTTCGATTTGATTCAATTCGATTCGAGTCTTTTTGATTCGAGTCTTTTCGACTCGATTCAATTCAATACGATTCTTTTAGATTCGATTCGATTCGATTGTTTTCGTTTCGATTCGACTTTTTTTGATTCGATTCTTTTCGATTCGATTGTTTTCAATTCGATGGATTCGATTCTTTTCAATTCTATGCTATTCAAAGCGATTCTTTTGTATTTGATTCGATTCGATTGTTTTCTTTTTGATTCGGTTCGATTCGTTTCTTTTCGATTCGATTCAATTCTTTTCGATTCGATTCTTTTCGATTCGATTTGATTCTTTTCGATTCGATTCTATTCTTTTCTATTCCATTCGAATCGATTCGTTTTGATTGAATTCGATTCTTTTCAATTCGATTCAATTAGATTCTTTTCGATTGGATTCAATTTGTTTCGATTCGAATCCATTTGATTCTTTTCGATTGGATTCCATTCGATTCTTTTCGATTTGATTCAATTCGATGCTATTCATTTCGATTATTTTCGTTGAGATTAGATTCTTTTCGATTTGATTTTTTTCGGTTCGAGTCGATTCATTTCGCTTATTTTGGTTAGGATCAATTCAATTCGATTCTTTTTGATTTGATTTGATTCTATTCGATTTCTTTCGATTCTATTCTATTGTATTCTTTTCGATTCGATTCCATTCAATCCGATTCTTTTCGATTCGATTCGATTGTTTTAGATTTGATTCCATTCTTTCGATTCTATTTGATATGATTCTTTTCGATTCGATTTGATACGATACTTTTTATTTTGATTCGAATCGATTCTCTTCGGTTCGATTCGTTTTGATTCTTTTCGATTCAATTCTATTCGAATTTTTTCGATTTGATTCGATTCGATTCTTTTAGATTCTACTTGATTTGTTTCTTTTCGATTCGTTTTGATTCGATTCTTTTTGATTCATGTCGATTCGATTCGATTCTTTTGTTTCGATTCGAATCTTTTCAATTCGAATCTTTTCGTTACATGGAATTCGATTCTTTTCGATTTGATTCTTTATGATTTTTTTCAACTCGATTCAATTCGATTCTTTTTTTTATGATAGTCACAGAGAGAGTGAGAGAGGCAGAGACACTGGCAGAGGGAGAAGCAGGCTCCATGCACCGGGAGCCCGATGTGGGATTCGATCCCGGGTCTCCAGGATCACGCCCTGGGCCAAAGGCAGGCGCTAAACCGCTGCGCCACCCAGGGATCCCTCAATTCGATTCTTTTTTATTCGAAGCTATTCGATTCTTTTTGATTCGATTTGATTCTATTCGATTTTTTTCGATTTGATTCGATTAGTTCCTTTTTGATTCAATTCAATTCATTTCTTTTGATTCAATTCGATTCGATTCTTTTGGATTCGATTCGATTCTTTTGGATTCGATTCTTTTGGATTCGAATCGAGTAGATTCTTTTCATTTCGATCGGATTCATTTCAATTCGATTCTTTTCGATCGAATGTTTTCGAATCAATTCGATACTTTTTGATTCGATTCGATTCTTTTCGTGTCGATTTGCTTCTTTTCGATTCGATTCTTTTCTATTTGAATCGATTCGATTCTTTTCATTTCGATTCGATTTGATTCAATTCGATTCTTTTCGATCAATTCAATTTGATTGTTTTCGATTTGATTCGATTCGATTCTTTTCGATTCTATTCAATTCGATTAGTTTCCATTCGATGATGCAATTGGATTCTTTTCGATTCGAGTCGATACGATTCGATTCTTTTTGATTAGATACAATTCGATTCTTTTCGATTCGATTCGATTCTTTTCGATTCGATTCGACTCGATTTCATTCTTTTTGATTCGATTCGACTAGAATTTAATCGACTGATTCAATTTGATTCTTTTCTTTTCGGTTCGATTCTTTTCTATTCGATTTTTTTCTATTCAGTTCGAGTCTTTTCAATTCGAATCTTTGCGATTCGATTCGATTTGATATTTTTAATTCGATTCGAGTCTTTTCGATTCGATTCGATTCTTTTCAATTCGATTCTTTTCGATTCGATTCTTTTTGATTCGATTCATTTCGATTCGATTCGATTCTTTTCAATTCGATTTGATGCTTTTCCATTTGATCTGATTTGTTTCATTTCGATTCTTTTCGATTCAATTCGATTCTTTTCGATTCCATTAAATTTGATTCGATTCTTTTCGATTCGATTAGATTCTTTTCGATTTGATTCCATTCAGTTCGATTCTTTTCGATTCGATTGGATTCTTTTCGATTTGATTCAATTCTTTCGATTCGATTTGATTTGATTCTTTTCGATTCGATTCAATACGATTCTTTTCATTTCGATTCTAATCGATTCTCTTCGATTCAATTCGTTTCGATTCGTTTCGATTCTATTCGAATTTTTTCGATTCTATTCTATTCGATTCATTTTGAATCATTTCGATTTGATTCTGTTCGAGTGGTTTCTATTAGATTCTTTTCGATTTGATTCAATTCGATTCGAGTCTTTTTGATTCGAGTCTTTTCGACTCGATGCAATTGAATACGATTCTTTTAGATTCGATTCGATTCGATTGTTTTCGTTTCGATTCGACTTTTTTTGATTCGATTCTTTTCGATTCGATTGTTTTCAATTCGATGGATTCGATTCTTTTCAATTCTATGCTATTCAAAGCGATTCTTTTGTATTTGATTCGATTCGATTGTTTTCTTTTTGATTCGGTTCGATTCGTTTCTTTTCGATTCGATTCAATTCTTTTCGATTCGATTCTTTTCGATTCGATTTGATTCTTTTCGATTCTATTCTATTCTTTTGTATTCCATTCGAATCGATTCGTTTTGATTGAATTCGATTCTTTTCGATTCGATTCAATTAGATTCTTTTCGATTGGATTCAATTTGTTTCGATTCGAATCAATTTGATTCTTTTCGATTGGATTCCATTCGATTCTTTTCGATTTGATTCAATTCGATTCTTTTCGATTCTATTCATTTCGATGATTTTGGTGGAGATTAGATTCTTTTCGATTTGATTTTTTTCGGTTCGAGTCGATTCATTTCGCTTATTTTGGTTAGGATCAATTCAATTCGATTCTTTTTTATTTGATTTGATTCTATTCGATTTCTTTCGATTCTATTCTATTGTATTCTTTTCGATTCCATTCCGTTCAATTCGATTCTTTTCGATTCGATTCGATTGTTTTAGATTTGATTCCATTCTTTCGATTCTATTTGATATGATTCTTTTCGATTCGATTTGATACGATACTTTTAATTTTGATTCGAATCGATTCTCTTCGGTTCGATTCATTTTGATTCTTTTCGATTCAATTCTATTCCGATTTTTTCGATTTGATTCGATTAGATTCTTTTAGATTCTACTTGATTTGTTTCTTTTCGATTCGTTTTGATTCGATTCTTTTTGATTCATGTCGATTCGATTCGATTCTTTTGTTTCGAGTCGATTCTTTTCAATTCGAATCTTTTCGTTACATGGAATTCGATTCTTTTCGATTTGATTCTTTATGATTGTTTTCAACTGGATTCAATTCGATTCTTTTTTTATGATAGTCACAGAGAGAGTGAGAGAGGCAGAGACACAGGCAGAGGGAGAAGCAGGCTCCATGCACCGGGAGCCCGATGTGGGATTCGATCCCGGGTCTCCAGGATCGCGCCCTGGGCCAAAGGCAGGCGCTAAACCGCTGCGCCACCCAGGGATCCCTCAATTCGATTCTTTATTCGAATCTATTTGATTCTTTTTGATTCGATTTGATTCTATTCGATTTTTTTCGATTTGATTCGATTAGTTCCTTTTTGATTCAATTCAATTCATTTCTTTTGATTCAATTCAATTCGATTCTTTTGGATTCGATTCTTTTGGATTCGAATCGAGTAGATTCTTTTCATTACGATCGGATTCATTTCAATTCGATTCTTTTCGATTCGAATGTTTTCGAATCAATTCGATACTTTTTGATTCGATTCGATTCTTTTCGATTCGATTCGACTCGATTTCATTCTTTTTTATTCGATTCGACTAGAATTTAATCGACTGAATTCAATTTGATTCTTTTCTTTTCGGTTCGATTCTTTTCTATTCGATTTTTTCTATTCAATTCGATTCTTTCAATTCAATTCGATTCGATTCTTTTCTATTTGAATCGATTCGATTCTTTTCATTTCGATTCGATTTGATTCAATTCGATTCTTTTCGATCAATTCAATTTGATTGTTTTCGATTTGATTCGATTCGATTCTTTTCGATTCTATTCAATTCGATTAGTTTCCATTCGATGATGCAATTGGATTCTTTTCGATTCGAGTCGATACGATTCGATTCTTTTTGATTAGATACAATTCGATTCTTTTCGATTCGATTCGATTCTTTTCGATTCGATTCGACTCGATTTCATTCTTTTTGATTCGATTCGACTAGAATTTAATCGACTGATTCAATTTGATTCTTTTCTTTTCGGTTCGATTCTTTTCTATTCGATTTTTTTCTATTCAATTCGAGTCTTTTCAATTCGAATCTTTGCGATTCGATTCGATTTGATATTTTTAATTCGATTCGAGTCTTTTCGATTCGATTCGATTCTTTTCAATTCGATTCTTTTCGATTCGAGTCTTTTTGATTCGATTCATTTCGATTCGATTCGATTCTTTTCAATTCGATTTGATGCTTTTCCATTTGATCTGATTTGTTTCATTTCGATTCTTTTCGATTCAATTCGATTCTTTTCGATTCCATTAAATTTGATTCGATTCTTTTCGATTCGATTAGATTCTTTTCGATTTGATTCCATTCAGTTCGATTCTTTTCGATTCGATTGGATTCTTTTCGATTTGATTCAATTCTTTCGATTCGATTTGATTTGATTCTTTTCGATTCGATTCAATACGATTCTTTTCATTTCGATTCTAATCGATTCTCTTCGATTCAATTCGTTTCGATTCGTTTCGATTCTATTCGAATTTTTTCGATTCTATTCTATTCGATTCATTTTGAATCATTTCGATTTGATTCTGTTCGAGTGGTTTCTATTAGATTCTTTTCGATTTGATTCAATTCGATTCGAGTCTTTTTGATTCGAGTCTTTTCGACTCGATTCAATTCAATACGATTCTTTTAGATTCGATTCGATTCGATTGTTTTCGTTTCGATTCGACTTTTTTTGATTCGATTCTTTTCGATTCGATTGTTTTCAATTCGATGGATTCGATTCTTTTCAATTCTATGCTATTCAAAGCGATTCTTTTGTATTTGATTCGATTCGATTGTTTTCTTTTTGATTCGGTTCGATTCGTTTCTTTTCGATTCGATTCAATTCTTTTCGATTCGATTCTTTTCGATTCGATTTGATTCTTTTCGATTCGATTCTATTCTTTTCTATTCCATTCGAATCGATTCGTTTTGATTGAATTCGATTCTTTTCAATTCGATTCAATTAGATTCTTTTCGATTGGATTCAATTTGTTTCGATTCGAATCCATTTGATTCTTTTCGATTGGATTCCATTCGATTCTTTTCGATTTGATTCAATTCGATGCTATTCATTTCGATTATTTTCGTTGAGATTAGATTCTTTTCGATTTGATTTTTTTCGGTTCGAGTCGATTCATTTCGCTTATTTTGGTTAGGATCAATTCAATTCGATTCTTTTTGATTTGATTTGATTCTATTCGATTTCTTTCGATTCTATTCTATTGTATTCTTTTCGATTCGATTCCATTCAATCCGATTCTTTTCGATTCGATTCGATTGTTTTAGATTTGATTCCATTCTTTCGATTCTATTTGATATGATTCTTTTCGATTCGATTTGATACGATACTTTTTATTTTGATTCGAATCGATTCTCTTCGGTTCGATTCGTTTTGATTCTTTTCGATTCAATTCTATTCGAATTTTTTCGATTTGATTCGATTCGATTCTTTTAGATTCTACTTGATTTGTTTCTTTTCGATTCGTTTTGATTCGATTCTTTTTGATTCATGTCGATTCGATTCGATTCTTTTGTTTCGATTCGAATCTTTTCAATTCGAATCTTTTCGTTACATGGAATTCGATTCTTTTCGATTTGATTCTTTATGATTTTTTTCAACTCGATTCAATTCGATTCTTTTTTTTATGATAGTCACAGAGAGAGTGAGAGAGGCAGAGACACTGGCAGAGGGAGAAGCAGGCTCCATGCACCGGGAGCCCGATGTGGGATTCGATCCCGGGTCTCCAGGATCACGCCCTGGGCCAAAGGCAGGCGCTAAACCGCTGCGCCACCCAGGGATCCCTCAATTCGATTCTTTTTTATTCGAAGCTATTCGATTCTTTTTGATTCGATTTGATTCTATTCGATTTTTTTCGATTTGATTCGATTAGTTCCTTTTTGATTCAATTCAATTCATTTCTTTTGATTCAATTCGATTCGATTCTTTTGGATTCGATTCGATTCTTTTGGATTCGATTCTTTTGGATTCGAATCGAGTAGATTCTTTTCATTTCGATCGGATTCATTTCAATTCGATTCTTTTCGATCGAATGTTTTCGAATCAATTCGATACTTTTTGATTCGATTCGATTCTTTTCGTGTCGATTTGCTTCTTTTCGATTCGATTCTTTTCTATTTGAATCGATTCGATTCTTTTCATTTCGATTCGATTTGATTCAATTCGATTCTTTTCGATCAATTCAATTTGATTGTTTTCGATTTGATTCGATTCGATTCTTTTCGATTCTATTCAATTCGATTAGTTTCCATTCGATGATGCAATTGGATTCTTTTCGATTCGAGTCGATACGATTCGATTCTTTTTGATTAGATACAATTCGATTCTTTTCGATTCGATTCGATTCTTTTCGATTCGATTCGACTCGATTTCATTCTTTTTGATTCGATTCGACTAGAATTTAATCGACTGATTCAATTTGATTCTTTTCTTTTCGGTTCGATTCTTTTCTATTCGATTTTTTTCTATTCAGTTCGAGTCTTTTCAATTCGAATCTTTGCGATTCGATTCGATTTGATATTTTTAATTCGATTCGAGTCTTTTCGATTCGATTCGATTCTTTTCAATTCGATTCTTTTCGATTCGATTCTTTTTGATTCGATTCATTTCGATTCGATTCGATTCTTTTCAATTCGATTTGATGCTTTTCCATTTGATCTGATTTGTTTCATTTCGATTCTTTTCGATTCAATTCGATTCTTTTCGATTCCATTAAATTTGATTCGATTCTTTTCGATTCGATTAGATTCTTTTCGATTTGATTCCATTCAGTTCGATTCTTTTCGATTCGATTGGATTCTTTTCGATTTGATTCAATTCTTTCGATTCGATTTGATTTGATTCTTTTCGATTCGATTCAATACGATTCTTTTCATTTCGATTCTAATCGATTCTCTTCGATTCAATTCGTTTCGATTCGTTTCGATTCTATTCGAATTTTTTCGATTCTATTCTATTCGATTCATTTTGAATCATTTCGATTTGATTCTGTTCGAGTGGTTTCTATTAGATTCTTTTCGATTTGATTCAATTCGATTCGAGTCTTTTTGATTCGAGTCTTTTCGACTCGATTCAATTCAATACGATTCTTTTAGATTCGATTCGATTCGATTGTTTTCGTTTCGATTCGACTTTATTTGATTCGATTCTTTTCGATTCGATTGTTTTCAATTCGATGGATTCGATTCTTTTCAATTCTATGCTATTCAAAGCGATTCTTTTGTATTTGATTCGATTCGATTGTTTTCTTTTTGATTCGGTTCGATTCGTTTCTTTTCGATTCGATTCAATTCTTTTCGATTCGATTCTTTTCGATTCGATTTGATTCTTTTCGATTCGATTCTATTCTTTTCTATTCCATTCGAATCGATTCGTTTTGATTGAATTCGATTCTTTTCGATTCGATTCAATTAGATTCTTTTCGATTGGATTCAATTTGTTTCGATTCGAATCCATTTGATTCTTTTCGATTGGATTCCATTCGATTCTTTTCGATTTGATTCAATTCGATGCTATTCATTTCGATTATTTTCGTTGAGATTAGATTCTTTTCGATTTGATTTTTTTCGGTTCGAGTCGATTCATTTCGCTTATTTTGGTTAGGATCAATTCAATTCGATTCTTTTTGATTTGATTTGATTCTATTCGATTTCTTTCGATTCTATTCTATTGTATTCTTTTCGATTCGATTCCATTCAATCCGATTCTTTTCGATTCGATTCGATTGTTTTAGATTTGATTCCATTCTTTCGATTCTATTTGATATGATTCTTTTCGATTCGATTTGATACGATACTTTTTATTTTGATTCGAATCGATTCTCTTCGGTTCGATTCGTTTTGATTCTTTTCGATTCCATTCTATTCGAATTTTTTCGATTTGATTCGATTCGATTCTTTTAGATTCTACTTGATTTGTTTCTTTTCGATTCGTTTTGATTCGATTCTTTTTGATTCATGTCGATTCGATTCGATTCTTTTGTTTCGATTCGAATCTTTTCAATTCGAATCTTTTCGTTACATGGAATTCGATTCTTTTCGATTTGATTCTTTATGATTTTTTTCTACTGGATTCAATTCGATTCTTTTTTTTATGATAGTCACAGAGAGAGTGAGAGAGGCAGAGACACTGGCAGAGGGAGAAGCAGGCTCCATGGACCGGGAGCCCGATGTGGGATTCGATCCCGGGTCTCCAGGATCGCGCCCTGGGCCAAAGGCAGGCGCTAAACCGCTGCGCCACCCAGGGATCCCTCAATTCGATTCTTTTTTATTCGATTTGATTCTATTAGATTTTTTTCGATTTGATTCGATTAGTTCCTTTTTGATTCAATTCAATTCATTTCTTTTGATTCAATTCGATTCGATTCTTTTGGATTCGATTCGATTCTTTTGGATTCGATTCTTTTGGATTCGAATCGAGTAGATTCTTTTCATTTCGATCGGATTCATTTCAATTCGATTCTTTTCGATTCGAATGTTTTCGAATCAATTCGATACTTTTTGATTCGATTCGATTCTTTTCGTGTCGATTTGCTTCTTTTCGATTCGATTCTTTTCTATTTGAATCGATTCGATTCTTTTCATTTCGATTCGATTTGATTCAATTCGATTCTTTTCGATCAATTCAATTTGATTGTTTTCGATTTGATTCGATTCGATTCTTTTCGATTCTATTCAATTCGATTAGTTTCCATTCGATGATGCAATTGGATTCTTTTCGATTCGAGTCGATACGATTCGATTCTTTTTGATTAGATACAATTCGATTCTTTTCGATTCGATTCGATTCTTTTCGATTCGATTCGACTCGATTTCATTCTTTTTGATTCGATTCGACTAGAATTTAATCGACTGATTCAATTTGATTCTTTTCTTTTCGGTTCGATTCTTTTCTATTCGATTTTTTTCTATTCAGTTCGAGTCTTTTCAATTCGAATCTTTGCGATTCGATTCGATTTGATATTTTTAATTCGATTCGAGTCTTTTCGATTCGATTCGATTCTTTTCAATTCGATTCTTTTCGATTCGATTCTTTTTGATTCGATTCATTTCGATTCGATTCGATTCTTTTCAATTCGATTTGATGCTTTTCCATTTGATCTGATTTGTTTCATTTCGATTCTTTTCGATTCAATTCGATTCTTTTCGATTCCATTAAATTTGATTCGATTCTTTTCGATTCGATTAGATTCTTTTCGATTTGATTCCATTCAGTTCGATTCTTTTCGATTCGATTGGATTCTTTTCGATTTGATTCAATTCTTTCGATTCGATTTGATTTGATTCTTTTCGATTCGATTCAATACGATTCTTTTCATTTCGATTCTAATCGATTCTCTTCGATTCAATTCGTTTCGATTCGTTTCGATTCTATTCGAATTTTTTCGATTCTATTCTATTCGATTCATTTTGAATCATTTCGATTTGATTCTGTTCGAGTGGTTTCTATTAGATTCTTTTCGATTTGATTCAATTCGATTCGAGTCTTTTTGATTCGAGTCTTTTCGACTCGATTCAATTCAATACGATTCTTTTAGATTCGATTCGATTCGATTGTTTTCGTTTCGATTCGACTTTTTTTGATTCGATTCTTTTCGATTCGATTGTTTTCAATTCGATGGATTCGATTCTTTTCAATTCTATGCTATTCAAAGCGATTCTTTTGTATTTGATTCGATTCGATTGTTTTCTTTTTGATTCGGTTCGATTCGTTTCTTTTCGATTCGATTCAATTCTTTTCGATTCGATTCTTTTCGATTCGATTTGATTCTTTTCGATTCGATTCTATTCTTTTCTATTCCATTCGAATCGATTCGTTTTGATTGAATTCGATTCTTTTCGATTCGATTCAATTAGATTCTTTTCGATTGGATTCAATTTGTTTCGATTCGAATCCATTTGATTCTTTTCGATTGGATTCCATTCGATTCTTTTCGATTTGATTCAATTCGATGCTATTCATTTCGATTATTTTCGTTGAGATTAGATTCTTTTCGATTTGATTTTTTTCGGTTCGAGTCGATTCATTTCGCTTATTTTGGTTAGGATCAATTCAATTCGATTCTTTTTGATTTGATTTGATTCTATTCGATTTCTTTCGATTCTATTCTATTGTATTCTTTTCGATTCGATTCCATTCAATCCGATTCTTTTCGATTCGATTCGATTGTTTTAGATTTGATTCCATTCTTTCGATTCTATTTGATATGATTCTTTTCGATTCGATTTGATACGATACTTTTTATTTTGATTCGAATCGATTCTCTTCGGTTCGATTCGTTTTGATTCTTTTCGATTCCATTCTATTCGAATTTTTTCGATTTGATTCGATTCGATTCTTTTAGATTCTACTTGATTTGTTTCTTTTCGATTCGTTTTGATTCGATTCTTTTTGATTCATGTCGATTCGATTCGATTCTTTTGTTTCGATTCGAATCTTTTCAATTCGAATCTTTTCGTTACATGGAATTCGATTCTTTTCGATTTGATTCTTTATGATTTTTTTCTACTGGATTCAATTCGATTCTTTTTTTTATGATAGTCACAGAGAGAGTGAGAGAGGCAGAGACACTGGCAGAGGGAGAAGCAGGCTCCATGGACCGGGAGCCCGATGTGGGATTCGATCCCGGGTCTCCAGGATCGCGCCCTGGGCCAAAGGCAGGCGCTAAACCGCTGCGCCACCCAGGGATCCCTCAATTCGATTCTTTTTTATTCGATTTGATTCTATTCGATTTTTTTCGATTTGATTCGATTAGTTCCTTTTTGATTCAATTCAATTCATTTCTTTTGATTCAATTCGATTCGATTCTTTTGGATTCGATTCGATTCTTTTGGATTCGATTCTTTTGGATTCGAATCGAGTAGATTCTTTTCATTTCGATCGGATTCATTTCAATTCGATTCTTTTCGATTCGAATGTTTTCGAATCAATTCGATACTTTTTGATTCGATTCGATTCTTTTCGTGTCGATTTGATTCTTTTCGATTCGATTCTTTTCTATTTGAATCGATTCGATTCTTTTCATTTCGATTCGATTTGATTCAATTCGATTCTTTTCGATCAATTCAATTTGATTGTTTTCGATTTGATTCGATTCGATTCTTTTCGATTCTATTCAATTCGATTAGTTTCCATTCGATGATGCAATTGGATTCTTTTCGATTCGAGTCGATACGATTCGATTCTTTCTGATTAGATACAATTCGATTCTTTTCGATTCGATTCGATTCTTTTCGATTCGATTCGACTCGATTTCATTCTTTTTGATTCGATTCGACTAGAATTTAATCGACTGATTCAATTTGATTCTTTTCTTTTCGGTTCGATTCTTTTCTATTCGATTTTTTTCTATTCAGTTCGAGTCTTTTCAATTCGAATCTTTGCGATTCGATTCGATTTGATATTTTTAATTCGATTCGAGTCTTTTCGATTCGATTCGATTCTTTTCAATTCGATTCTTTTCGATTCGATTCTTTTTGATTCGATTCATTTCGATTCGATTCGATTCTTTTCAATTCGATTTGATGCTTTTCCATTTGATCTGATTTGTTTCATTTCGATTCTTTTCGATTCAATTCGATTCTTTTCGATTCCATTAAATTTGATTCGATTCTTTTCGATTCGATTAGATTCTTTTCGATTTGATTCCATTCAGTTCGATTCTTTTCGATTCGATTGGATTCTTTTCGATTTGATTCAATTCTTTCGATTCGATTTGATTTGATTCTTTTCGATTCGATTCAATACGATTCTTTTCATTTCGATTCTAATCGATTCTCTTCGATTCAATTCGTTTCGATTCGTTTCGATTCTATTCGAATTTTTTCGATTCTATTCTATTCGATTCATTTTGAATCATTTCGATTTGATTCTGTTCGAGTGGTTTCTATTAGATTCTTTTCGATTTGATTCAATTCGATTCGAGTCTTTTTGATTCGAGTCTTTTCGACTCGATTCAATTCAATACGATTCTTTTAGATTCGATTCGATTCGATTGTTTTCGTTTCGATTCGACTTTTTTTGATTCGATTCTTTTCGATTCGATTGTTTTCAATTCGATGGATTCGATTCTTTTCAATTCTATGCTATTCAAAGCGATTCTTTTGTATTTGATTCGATTCGATTGTTTTCGTTTGATTCGGTTCGATTCGTTTCTTTTCGATTCGATTCAATTCTTTTCGATTCGATTCTTTTCGATTCGATTTGATTCTTTTCGATTCTATTCTATTCTTTTGAATTCCATTCGAATCGATTCGTTTTGATTGAATTCGATTCTTTTCGATTCGATTCAATTAGATTCTTTTCGATTGGATTCAATTTGTTTCGATTCGAATCCATTTGATTCTTTTCGATTGGATTCCATTCGATTCTTTTCGATTTGATTCAATTCGATTCTTTTCGATTCTATTCATTTCGATGATTTTCGTTGAGATTAGATTCTTTTCGATTTGATTTTTTTCGGTTCGAGTCGATTCATTTCGCTTATTTTGGTTAGGATCAATTCAATTCGATTCTTTTTGATTTGATTTGATTCTATTCGATTTCTTTCGATTCTATTCTATTGTATTCTTTTCGATTCGATTCCATTCAATCCGATTCTTTTCGATTCGATTCGATTGTTTTAGATTTGATTCCATTCTTTCGATTCTATTTGATATGATTCTTTTCGATTCGATTTGATACGATACTTTTTATTTTGATTCGAATCGATTCTCTTCGGTTCGATTCGTTTTGATTCTTTTCGATTCAATTCTATTCGAATTTTTTCGATTTGATTCGATTCGATTCTTTTAGATTCTACTTGATTTGTTTCTTTTCGATTCGTTTTGATTCGATTCTTTTTGATTCATGTCGATTCGATTCGATTCTTTTGTTTCGATTCGAATCTTTTCAATTCGAATCTTTTCGTTACATGGAATTCGATTCTTTTCGATTTGATTCTTTATGATTTTTTTCAACTGGATTCAATTCGATTCTTTTTTTATGATAGTCACAGAGAGAGTGAGAGAGGCAGAGACACTGGCAGAGGGAGAAGCAGGCTCCATGCACCGGGAGCCCGATGTGGGATTCGATCCCGGGTCTCCAGGATCGCGCCCTGGGCCAAAGGCAGGCGCTAAACCGCTGCGCCACCCAGGGATCCCTCAATTCGATTCTTTTTGATTCGATTTGATTCTATTCGATTTTTTTCGATTTGATTCGATTAGTTCCTTTTTGATTCAATTCAATTCATTTCTTTTGATTCAATTCGATTCGATTCTTTTGGATTCGATTCGATTCTTTTGGATTCGATTCTTTTGGATTCGAATCGAGTAGATTCTTTTCATTTCGATCGGATTCATTTCAATTCGATTCTTTTCGATTCGAATGTTTTCGAATCAATTCGATACTTTTTGATTCGATTCGATTCTTTTCGTGTCGATTTGATTCTTTTCGATTCGATTCTTTTCTATTTGAATCGATTCGATTCTTTTCATTTCGATTCGATTTGATTCAATTCGATTCTTTTCGATCAATTCAATTTGATTGTTTTCGATTTGATTCGATTCGATTCTTTTCGATTCTATTCAATTCGATTAGTTTCCATTCGATGATGCAATTGGATTCTTTTCGATTCGAGTCGATACGATTCGATTCTTTTTGATTAGATACAATTCGATTCTTTTCGATTCGATTCGATTGTTTTCGATTCGATTCGAGTCGATTTCATTCTTTTTGATTCGATTCGACTAGAATTTAATCGACTGATTCAATTTGATTCTTTTCTTTTCGGTTCGATTCTTTTCTATTCGATTTTTTTCTATTCAGTTCGAGTCTTTTCAATTCGAATCTTTGCGATTCGATTCGATTTGATATTTTTAATTCGATTCGAGTCTTTTCGATTCGATTCGATTCTTTTCAATTCGATTCTTTTCGATTCGAGTCTTTTTGATTCGATTCATTTCGATTCGATTCGATTCTTTTCAATTCGATTTGATGCTTTTCCATTTGATCTGATTTGTTTCATTTCGATTCTTTTCGATTCAATTCGATTCTTTTCGATTCCATTAAATTTGATTCGATTCTTTTCGATTCGATTAGATTCTTTTCGATTTGATTCCATTCAGTTCGATTCTTTTCGATTCGATTGGATTCTTTTCGATTTGATTCAATTCTTTCGATTCGATTTGATTTGATTCTTTTCGATTCGATTCAATACGATTCTTTTCATTTCGATTCTAATCGATTCTCTTCGATTCAATTCGTTTCGATTCGTTTCGATTCTATTCGAATTTTTTCGATTCTATTCTATTCGATTCATTTTGAATCATTTCGATTTGATTCTGTTCGAGTGGTTTCTATTAGATTCTTTTTGATTTGATTCAATTCGATTCGAGTCTTTTTGATTCGAGTCTTTTCGACTCGATTCAATTCAATACGATTCTTTTAGATTCGATTCGATTCGATTGTTTTCGTTTCGATTCGACTTTTTTTGATTCGATTCTTTTCGATTCGATTGTTTTCAATTCGATGGATTCGATTCTTTTCAATTCTATGCTATTCAAAGCGATTCTTTTGTATTTGATTCGATTCGATTCGTTTCTTTTTGATTCGGTTCGATTCGTTTCTTTTCGATTCGATTCAATTCTTTTCGATTCGATTCTTTTCGATTCGATTTGATTCTTTTCGATTCGATTCTATTCTTTTCTATTCCATTCGAATCGATTCGTTTTGATTGAATTCGATTCTTTTCGATTCGATTCAATTAGATTCTTTTCGATTGGATTCAATTTGTTTCGATTCGAATCCATTTGATTCTTTTCGATTGGATTCCATTCGATTCTTTTCGATTTGATTCAATTCGATTCTATTCATTTCGATTATTTTCGTTGAGATTAGATTCTTTTCGATTTGATTTTTTTCGGTTCGAGTCGATTCATTTCGCTTATTTTGGTTAGGATCAATTCAATTCGATTCTTTTTGATTTGATTTGATTCTATTCGATTTCTTTCGATTCTATTCTATTGTATTCTTTTCGATTCGATTCCATTCAATCCGATTCTTTTCGATTCGATTCGATTGTTTTAGATTTGATTCCATTCTTTCGATTCTCTTTGATATGATTCTTTTCGATTCGATTTGATACGATACTTTTTATTTTGATTCGAATCGATTCTCTTCGGTTCGATTCGTTTTGATTCTTTTCGATTCAATTCTATTCGAATTTTTTCGATTTGATTCGATTCGATTCTTTTAGATTCTACTTGATTTGTTTCTTTTCGATTCGTTTTGATTCGATTCTTTTTGATTCATGTCGATTCGATTCGATTCTTTTGTTTCGATTCGAATCTTTTCAATTCGAATCTTTTCGTTACATGGAATTCGATTCTTTTCGATTTGATTCTTTATGATTTTTTTCAACTGGATTCAATTCGATTCTTTTTTTTATGATAGTCACAGAGAGAGTGAGAGAGGCAGAGACACTGGCAGAGGGAGAAGCAGGCTCCATGCACCGGGAGCCCGATGTGGGATTCGATCCCGGGTCTCCAGGATCGCGCCCTGGGCCAAAGGCAGGCGCTAAACCGCTGCGCCACCCAGGGATCCCTCAATTCGATTCTTTTTGATTCGATTTGATTCTATTCGATTTTTTTCGATTTGATTCGATTAGTTCCTTTTTGATTCAATTCAATTCATTTCTTTTGATTCAATTCGATTCGATTCTTTTGGATTCGATTCGATTCTTTTGGATTCGATTCTTTTGGATTCGAATCGAGTAGATTCTTTTCATTTCGATCGGATTCATTTCAATTCGATTCTTTTCGATTCGAATGTTTTCGAATCAATTCGATACTTTTTGATTCGATTCGATTCTTTTCGTGTCGATTTGATTCTTTTCGATTCGATTCTTTTCTATTTGAATCGATTCGATTCTTTTCATTTCGATTCGATTTGATTCAATTCGATTCTTTTCGATCAATTCAATTTGATTGTTTTCGATTTGATTCGATTCGATTCTTTTCGATTCTATTCAATTCGATTAGTTTCCATTCGATGATGCAATTGGATTCTTTTCGATTCGAGTCGATATGATTCGATTCTTTTTGATTAGATACAATTCGATTCTTTTCGATTCGATTCGATTCTTTTCGATTCGATTCGACTCGATTTCATTCTTTTTGATTCGATTCGACTAGAATTTAATCGACTGATTCAATTTGATTCTTTTCTTTTCGGTTCGATTCTTTTCTATTCGATTTTTTTCTATTCAATTCGAGTCTTTTCAATTCGAATCTTTGCGATTCGATTCGATTTGATATTTTTAATTCGATTCGAGTCTTTTCGATTCGATTCGATTCTTTTCAATTCGATTCTTTTCGATTCGAGTCTTTTTGATTCGATTCATTTCGATTCGATTCGATTCTTTTCAATTCGATTTGATGCTTTTCCATTTGATGTGATTTCTTTCATTTCGTTTCTTTTAGATTCAATTCGATTCTTTTCGATTCCATTAAATTTGATTCGATTCTTTTCGATTCGATTAGATTCTTTTCGATTTGATTCCATTCAGTTCGATTCTTTTCGATTCGATTGGATTCTTTTCGATTTGATTCAATTCTTTCGATTCGATTTGATTTGATTCTTTTCGATTCGATTCAATACGATTCTTTTCATTTCGATTCTAATCGATTCTCTTCGATTCAATTCGTTTCGATTCGTTTCGATTCTATTCGAATTTTTTCGATTCTATTCTATTCGATTCATTTTGAATCATTTCGATTTGATTCTGTTCGAGTGGTTTCTATTAGATTCTTTTCGATTTGATTCAATTCGATTCGAGTCTTTTTGATTCGAGTCTTTTCGACTCGATTCAATTCAATACGATTCTTTTAGATTCGATTCGATTCGATTGTTTTCGTTTCGATTTGACTTTTTTTGATTCGATTCTTTTCGATTCGATTGTTTTCAATTCGATTGATTCGATTCTTTTCAATTCTATGCTATTCAAAGCGATTCTTTTGTATTTGATTCGATTCGATTCGTTTCTTTTTGATTCGGTTCGATTCGTTTCTTTTCGATTCGATTCAATTCTTTTCGATTCGATTCTTTTCGATTCGATTTGATTCTTTTCGATTCGATTCTATTCTTTTCTATTCCATTCGAATCGATTCGTTTTGATTGAATTCGATTCTTTTCGATTCGATTCAATTAGATTCTTTTCGATTGGATTCAATTTGTTTCGATTCGAATCCATTTGATTCTTTTCGATTGGATTCCATTCGATTCTTTTCGATTTGATTCAATTCGATTCTATTCATTTCGATTATTTTCGTTGAGATTAGATTCTTTTCGATTTGATTTTTTTCGGTTCGAGTCGATTCATTTCGCTTATTTTGGTTAGGATCAATTCAATTCGATTCTTTTTGATTTGATTTGATTCTATTCGATTTCTTTCGATTCTATTCTATTGTATTCTTTTCGATTCGATTCCATTCAATCCGATTCTTTTCGATTCGATTCGATTGTTTTAGATTTGATTCCATTCTTTCGATTCTATTTGATATGATTCTTTTCGATTCGATTTGATACGATACTTTTTATTTTGATTCGAATCGATTCTCTTCGGTTCGATTCGTTTTGATTCTTTTCGATTCAATTCTATTCGAATTTTTTCGATTTGATTCGATTCGATTCTTTTAGATTCTACTTGATTTGTTTCTTTTCGATTCGTTTTGATTCGATTCTTTTTGATTCATGTCGATTCGATTCGATTCTTTTGTTTCGATTCGAATCTTTTCAATTCGAATCTTTTCGTTACATGGAATTCGATTCTTTTCGATTTGATTCTTTATGATTTTTTTCAACTGGATTCAATTCGATTCTTTTTTTTATGATAGTCACAGAGAGAGTGAGAGAGGCAGAGACACTGGCAGAGGGAGAAGCAGGCTCCATGCACCGGGAGCCCGATGTGGGATTCGATCCCGGGTCTCCAGGATCGCGCCCTGGGCCAAAGGCAGGCGCTAAACCGCTGCGCCACCCAGGGATCCCTCAATTCGATTCTTTTTTATTCGAAGCTATTCGATTCTTTTTGATTCGATTTGATTCTATTCGATTTTTTTCGATTTGATTCGATTAGTTCCTTTTTGATTCAATTCAATTCATTTCTTTTGATTCAATTCGATTCGATTCTTTTGGATTCGATTCGATTCTTTTGGATTCGATTCTTTTGGATTCGAATCGAGTAGATTCTTTTCATTTCGATCGGATTCATTTCAATTCGATTCTTTTCGATTCGAATGTTTTCGAATCAATTCGATACTTTTTGATTCGATTCGATTCTTTTCGTGTCGATTTGATTCTTTTCGATTCGATTCTTTTCTATTTGAATCGATTCGATTCTTTTCATTTCGATTCGATTTGATTCAATTCGATTCTTTTCGATCAATTCAATTTGATTGTTTTCGATTTGATTCGATTCGATTCTTTTCGATTCTATTCAATTCGATTAGTTTCCATTCGATGATGCAATTGGATTCTTTTCGATTCGAGTCGATACGATTCGATTCTTTTTGATTAGATACAATTCGATTCTTTTCGATTCGATTCGATTCTTTTCGATTCGATTCGAGTCGATTTCATTCTTTTTGATTCGATTCGACTAGAATTTAATCGACTGATTCAATTTGATTCTTTTCTTTTCGGTTCGATTCTTTTCTATTCGATTTTTTTCTATTCAGTTCGAGTCTTTTCAATTCGAATCTTTGCGATTCGATTCGATTTGATATTTTTAATTCGATTCGAGTCTTTTCGATTCGATTCGATTCTTTTCAATTCGATTCTTTTCGATTCGAGTCTTTTTGATTCGATTCATTTCGATTCGATTCGATTCTTTTCAATTCGATTTGATGCTTTTCCATTTGATCTGATTTGTTTCATTTCGATTCTTTTCGATTCAATTCGATTCTTTTCGATTCCATTAAATTTGATTCGATTCTTTTCGATTCGATTAGATTCTTTTCGATTTGATTCCATTCAGTTCGATTCTTTTCGATTCGATTGGATTCTTTTCGATTTGATTCAATTCTTTCGATTCGATTTGATTTGATTCTTTTCGATTCGATTCAATACGATTCTTTTCATTTCGATTCTAATCGATTCTCTTCGATTCAATTCGTTTCGATTCGTTTCGATTCTATTCGAATTTTTTCGATTCTATTCTATTCGATTCATTTTGAATCATTTCGATTTGATTCTGTTCGAGTGGTTTCTATTAGATTCTTTTCGATTTGATTCAATTCGATTCGAGTCTTTTTGATTCGAGTCTTTTCGACTCGATTCAATTCAATACGATTCTTTTAGATTCGATTCGATTCGATTGTTTTCGTTTCGATTTGACTTTTTTTGATTCGATTCTTTTCGATTCGATTGTTTTCAATTCGATTGATTCGATTCTTTTCAATTCTATGCTATTCAAAGCGATTCTTTTGTATTTGATTCGATTCGATTCGTTTCTTTTTGATTCGGTTCGATTCGTTTCTTTTCGATTCGATTCAATTCTTTTCGATTCGATTCTTTTCGATTCGATTTGATTCTTTTCGATTCGATTCTATTCTTTTCTATTCCATTCGAATCGATTCGTTTTGATTGAATTCGATTCTTTTCGATTCGATTCAATTAGATTCTTTTCGATTGGATTCAATTTGTTTCGATTCGAATCCATTTGATTCTTTTCGATTGGATTCCATTCGATTCTTTTCGATTTGATTCAATTCGATTCTATTCATTTCGATTATTTTCGTTGAGATTAGATTCTTTTCGATTTGATTTTTTTCGGTTCGAGTCGATTCATTTCGCTTATTTTGGTTAGGATCAATTCAATTCGATTCTTTTTGATTTGATTTGATTCTATTCGATTTCTTTCGATTCTATTCTATTGTATTCTTTTCGATTCGATTCCATTCAATCCGATTCTTTTCGATTCGATTCGATTGTTTTAGATTTGATTCCATTCTTTCGATTCTATTTGATATGATTCTTTTCGATTCGATTTGATACGATACTTTTTATTTTGATTCGAATCGATTCTCTTCGGTTCGATTCGTTTTGATTCTTTTCGATTCAATTCTATTCGAATTTTTTCGATTTGATTCGATTCGATTCTTTTAGATTCTACTTGATTTGTTTCTTTTCGATTCGTTTTGATTCGATTCTTTTTGATTCATGTCGATTCGATTCGATTCTTTTGTTTCGATTCGAATCTTTTCAATTCGAATCTTTTCGTTACATGGAATTCGATTCTTTTCGATTTGATTCTTTATGATTTTTTTCAACTGGATTCAATTCGATTCTTTTTTTTATGATAGTCACAGAGAGAGTGAGAGAGGCAGAGACACTGGCAGAGGGAGAAGCAGGCTCCATGCACCGGGAGCCCGATGTGGGATTCGATCCCGGGTCTCCAGGATCGCGCCCTGGGCCAAAGGCAGGCGCTAAACCGCTGCGCCACCCAGGGATCCCTCAATTCGATTCTTTTTTATTCGAAGCTATTCGATTCTTTTTGATTCGATTTGATTCTATTCGATTTTTTTCGATTTGATTCGATTAGTTCCTTTTTGATTCAATTCAATTCATTTCTTTTGATTCAATTCGATTCGATTCTTTTGGATTCGATTCGATTCTTTTGGATTCGATTCTTTTGGATTCGAATCGAGTAGATTCTTTTCATTTCGATCGGATTCATTTCAATTCGATTCTTTTCGATTCGAATGTTTTCGAATCAATTCGATACTTTTTGATTCGATTCGATTCTTTTCGTGTCGATTTGATTCTTTTCGATTCGATTCTTTTCTATTTGAATCGATTCGATTCTTTTCATTTCGATTCGATTTGATTCAATTCGATTCTTTTCGATCAATTCAATTTGATTGTTTTCGATTTGATTCGATTCGATTCT
Source organism: Canis lupus baileyi (assembly GCF_048164855.1). Lineage (NCBI taxonomy): Eukaryota > Metazoa > Chordata > Mammalia > Carnivora > Canidae > Canis > Canis lupus. The sequence goes on along the minus strand of NW_027326455.1, from coordinate 516,091 downwards.
TTTCGATTCTATTCAATTCGATTAGTTTCCATTCGATGATGCAATTGGATTCTTTTCGATTCGAGTCGATACGATTCGATTCTTTTTGATTAGATACAATTCGATTCTTTTCGATTCGATTCGATTGTTTTCGATTCGATTCGACTCGATTTCATTCTTTTTGATTCGATTCGACTAGAATTTAATCGACTGATTCAATTTGATTCTTTTCTTTTCGGTTCGATTCTTTTCTATTCGATTTTTTTCTATTCAGTTCGAGTCTTTTCAATTCGAATCTTTGCGATTCGATTCGATTTGATATTTTTAATTCGATTCGAGTCTTTTCGATTCGATTCGATTCTTTTCAATTCGATTCTTTTCGATTCGAGTCTTTTTGATTCGATTCATTTCGATTCGATTCGATTCTTTTCAATTCGATTTGATGCTTTTCCATTTGATCTGATTTGTTTCATTTCGATTCTTTTCGATTCAATTCGATTCTTTTCGATTCCATTAAATTTGATTCGATTCTTTTCGATTCGATTAGATTCTTTTCGATTTGATTCCATTCAGTTCGATTCTTTTCGATTCGATTGGATTCTTTTCGATTTGATTCAATTCTTTCGATTCGATTTGATTTGATTCTTTTCGATTCGATTCAATACGATTCTTTTCATTTCGATTCTAATCGATTCTCTTCGATTCAATTCGTTTCGATTCGTTTCGATTCTATTCGAATTTTTTCGATTCTATTCTATTCGATTCATTTTGAATCATTTCGATTTGATTCTGTTCGAGTGGTTTCTATTAGATTCTTTTCGATTTGATTCAATTCGATTCGAGTCTTTTTGATTCGAGTCTTTTCGACTCGATTCAATTCAATACGATTCTTTTAGATTCGATTCGATTCGATTGTTTTCGTTTCGATTCGACTTTTTTTGATTCGATTCTTTTCGATTCGATTGTTTTCAATTCGATGGATTCGATTCTTTTCAATTCTATGCTATTCAAAGCGATTCTTTTGTATTTGATTCGATTCGATTGTTTTCTTTTTGATTCGGTTCGATTCGTTTCTTTTCGATTCGATTCAATTCTTTTCGATTCGATTCTTTTCGATTCGATTTGATTCTTTTCTTTTTTCTTTTTTAATATTTTTTTCTTTATTTATTTATGATAGTCACACAGAGTGAGAGAGAGAGAGAGGCAGAGGGAGAAGCAGGCTCCATGCACCGGGAGCCCGATGTGGGATTCGAACCCGGGTCTCCAGTATCGCGCCCTGGGCCAAAGGCAGGCGCCAAACCGCTGCGCCACCCAGGGATCCCGATTTGATTCTTTTCGATTCGATTCTATTCTTTTCTATTCCAATCGAATCGATTCGTTTTGATTGAATACGATTCTTTTCGATTCGATTCAATTAGATTCTTTTCGATTGGATTCAATTTGTTTCGATTCGAATCCATTTGATTCTTTTCGATTGGATTCCATTCGATTCTTTTCGATTTGATTCAATTCGATTCTATTCATTTCGATTATTTTCGTTGAGATTAGATTCTTTTCGATTTGATTTTTTTCGGTTCGAGTCGATTCATTTCGCTTATTTTGGTAGGATCAATTCAATTCGATTCTTTTTGATTTGATTTGATTCTATTCGATTTCTTTCGATTCTATTCTATTGTATTCTTTTCGATTCGATTCCATTCAATCCGATTCTTTTCGATTCGATTCGATTGTTTTAGATTTGATTCCATTCTTTCGATTCTATTTGATATGATTCTTTTCGATTCGATTTGATACGATACTTTTTATTTTGATTCGAATCGATTCTCTTCGGTTCGATTCGTTTTGATTCTTTTCGATTCAATTCTATTCGAATTTTTTCGATTTGATTCGATTCGATTCTTTTAGATTCTACTTGATTTGTTTCTTTTCGATTCGTTTTGATTCGATTCTTTTTGATTCATGTCGATTCGATTCGATTCTTTTGTTTCGATTCGAATCTTTTCAATTCGAATCTTTTCGTTACATGGAATTCGATTCTTTTCGATTTGATTCTTTATGATTTTTTTCAACTGGATTCAATTCGATTCTTTTTTTTATGATAGTCACAGAGAGAGTGAGAGAGGCAGAGACACTGGCAGAGGGAGAAGCAGGCTCCATGCACCGGGAGCCCGATGTGGGATTCGATCCCGGGTCTCCAGGATCGCGCCCTGGGCCAAAGGCAGGCGCTAAACCGCTGCGCCACCCAGGGATCCCTCAATTCGATTCTTTTTTATTCGAAGCTATTCGATTCTTTTTGATTCGATTTGATTCTATTCGATTTTTTTCGATTTGATTCGATTAGTTCCTTTTTGATTCAATTCAATTCATTTCTTTTGATTCAATTCGATTCGATTCTTTTGGATTCGATTCGATTCTTTTGGATTCGATTCTTTTGGATTCGAATCGAGTAGATTCTTTTCATTTCGATCGGATTCATTTCAATTCGATTCTTTTCGATTCGAATGTTTTCGAATCAATTCGATACTTTTTGATTCGATTCGATTCTTTTCGTGTCGATTTGATTCTTTTCGATTCGATTCTTTTCTATTTGAATCGATTCGATTCTTTTCATTTCGATTTGATTTGATTCAATTCGATTCTTTTCGATCAATTCAATTTGATTGTTTTCGATTTGATTCGATTCGATTCTTTTCGATTCTATTCAATTCGATTAGTTTCCATTCGATGATGCAATTGGATTCTTTTCGATTCGAGTCGATACGATTCGATTCTTTTTGATTAGATACAATTCGATTCTTTTCGATTCGATTCGATTGTTTTCGATTCGATTCGACTCGATTTCATTCTTTTTGATTCGATTCGACTAGAATTTAATCGACTGATTCAATTTGATTCTTTTCTTTTCGGTTCGATTCTTTTCTATTCGATTTTTTTCTATTCAGTTCGAGTCTTTTCAATTCGAATCTTTGCGATTCGATTCGATTTGATATTTTTAATTCGATTCGAGTCTTTTCGATTCGATTCGATTCTTTTCAATTCGATTCTTTTCGATTCGAGTCTTTTTGATTCGATTCATTTCGATTCGATTCGATTCTTTTCAATTCGATTTGATGCTTTTCCATTTGATCTGATTTGTTTCATTTCGATTCTTTTCGATTCAATTCGATTCTTTTCGATTCCATTAAATTTGATTCGATTCTTTTCGATTCGATTAGATTCTTTTCGATTTGATTCCATTCAGTTCGATTCTTTTCGATTCGATTGGATTCTTTTCGATTTGATTCAATTCTTTCGATTCGATTTGATTTGATTCTTTTCGATTCGATTCAATACGATTCTTTTCATTTCGATTCTAATCGATTCTCTTCGATTCAATTCGTTTCGATTCGTTTCGATTCTATTCGAATTTTTTCGATTCTATTCTATTCGATTCATTTTGAATCATTTCGATTTGATTCTGTTCGAGTGGTTTCTATTAGATTCTTTTCGATTTGATTCAATTCGATTCGAGTCTTTTTGATTCGAGTCTTTTCGACTCGATTCAATTCAATACGATTCTTTTAGATTCGATTCGATTCGATTGTTTTCGTTTCGATTCGACTTTTTTTGATTCGATTCTTTTCGATTCGATTGTTTTCAATTCGATTGATTCGATTCTTTTCAATTCTATGCTATTCAAAGCGATTCTTTTGTATTTGATTCGATTCGATTGTTTTCTTTTTGATTCGGTTCGATTCGTTTCTTTTCGATTCGATTCAATTCTTTTCGATTCGATTCTTTTCGATTCGATTTGATTCTTTTCTTTTTTCTTTTTTAATATTTTTTTCTTTATTTATTTATGATAGTCACACAGAGTGAGAGAGAGAGAGAGGCAGAGGGAGAAGCAGGCTCCATGCACCGGGAGCCCGATGTGGGATTCGAACCCGGGTCTCCAGTATCGCGCCCTGGGCCAAAGGCAGGCGCCAAACCGCTGCGCCACCCAGGGATCCCGATTTGATTCTTTTCGATTCGATTCTATTCTTTTCTATTCCAATCGAATCGATTCGTTTTGATTGAATACGATTCTTTTCGATTCGATTCAATTAGATTCTTTTCGATTGGATTCAATTTGTTTCGATTCGAATCCATTTGATTCTTTTCGATTGGATTCCATTCGATTCTTTTCGATTTGATTCAATTCGATTCTATTCATTTCGATTATTTTCGTTGAGATTAGATTCTTTTCGATTTGATTTTTTTCGGTTCGAGTCGATTCATTTCGCTTATTTTGGTAGGATCAATTCAATTCGATTCTTTTTGATTTGATTTGATTCTATTCGATTTCTTTCGATTCTATTCTATTGTATTCTTTTCGATTCGATTCCATTCAATCCGATTCTTTTCGATTCGATTCGATTGTTTTAGATTTGATTCCATTCTTTCGATTCTATTTGATATGATTCTTTTCGATTCGATTTGATACGATACTTTTTATTTTGATTCGAATCGATTCTCTTCGGTTCGATTCGTTTTGATTCTTTTCGATTCAATTCTATTCGAATTTTTTCGATTTGATTCGATTCGATTCTTTTAGATTCTACTTGATTTGTTTCTTTTCGATTCGTTTTGATTCGATTCTTTTTGATTCATGTCGATTCGATTCGATTCTTTTGTTTCGATTCGAATCTTTTCAATTCGAATCTTTTCGTTACATGGAATTCGATTCTTTTCGATTTGATTCTTTATGATTTTTTTCAACTGGATTCAATTCGATTCTTTTTTTTATGATAGTCACAGAGAGAGTGAGAGAGGCAGAGACACTGGCAGAGGGAGAAGCAGGCTCCATGCACCGGGAGCCCGATGTGGGATTCGATCCCGGGTCTCCAGGATCGCGCCCTGGGCCAAAGGCAGGCGCTAAACCGCTGCGCCACCCAGGGATCCCTCAATTCGATTCTTTTTTATTCGAAGCTATTCGATTCTTTTTGATTCGATTTGATTCTATTCGATTTTTTTCGATTTGATTCGATTAGTTCCTTTTTGATTCAATTCAATTCATTTCTTTTGATTCAATTCGATTCGATTCTTTTGGATTCGATTCGATTCTTTTGGATTCGATTCTTTTGGATTCGAATCGAGTAGATTCTTTTCATTTCGATCGGATTCATTTCAATTCGATTCTTTTCGATTCGAATGTTTTCGAATCAATTCGATACTTTTTGATTCGATTCGATTCTTTTCGTGTCGATTTGATTCTTTTCGATTCGATTCTTTTCTATTTGATTCGATTCTTTTCATTTCGATTCGATTTGATTCAATTCGATTCTTTTCGATCAATTCAATTTGATTTTTTTCGATTTGATTCGATTCGATTCTTTTCGATTCTATTCAATTCGATTAGTTTCCATTCGATGATGCAATTGGATTCTTTTCGATTCGAGTCGATACGATTCGATTCTTTTTGATTAGATACAATTCGATTCTTTTCGATTCGATTCGATTGTTTTCGATTCGATTCGACTCGATTTCATTCTTTTTGATTCGATTCGACTAGAATTTAATCGACTGATTCAATTTGATTCTTTTCTTTTCGGTTCGATTCTTTTCTATTCGATTTTTTTCTATTCAGTTCGAGTCTTTTCAATTCGAATCTTTGCGATTCGATTCGATTTGATATTTTTAATTCGATTCGAGTCTTTTCGATTCGATTCGATTCTTTTCAATTCGATTCTTTTCGATTCGAGTCTTTTTGATTCGATTCATTTCGATTCGATTCGATTCTTTTCAATTCGATTTGATGCTTTTCCATTTGATCTGATTTGTTTCATTTCGATTCTTTTCGATTCAATTCGATTCTTTTCGATTCCATTAAATTTGATTCGATTCTTTTCGATTCGATTAGATTCTTTTCGATTTGATTCCATTCAGTTCGATTCTTTTCGATTCGATTGGATTCTTTTCGATTTGATTCAATTCTTTCGATTCGATTTGATTTGATTCTTTTCGATTCGATTCAATACGATTCTTTTCATTTCGATTCTAATCGATTCTCTTCGATTCAATTCGTTTCGATTCGTTTCGATTCTATTCGAATTTTTTCGATTCTATTCTATTCGATTCATTTTGAATCATTTCGATTTGATTCTGTTCGAGTGGTTTCTATTAGATTCTTTTCGATTTGATTCAATTCGATTCGAGTCTTTTTGATTCGAGTCTTTTCGACTCGATTCAATTCAATACGATTCTTTTAGATTCGATTCGATTCGATTGTTTTCGTTTCGATTCGACTTTTTTTGATTCGATTCTTTTCGATTCGATTGTTTTCAATTCGATTGATTCGATTCTTTTCAATTCTATGCTATTCAAAGCGATTCTTTTGTATTTGATTCGATTCGATTGTTTTCTTTTTGATTCGGTTCGATTCGTTTCTTTTCGATTCGATTCAATTCTTTTCGATTCGATTCTTTTCGATTCGATTTGATTCTTTTCGATTCGATTCTATTCTTTTCTATTCCATTCGAATCGATTCGTTTTGATTGAATTCGATTCTTTTCGATTCGATTCAATTAGATTCTTTTCGATTGGATTCAATTTGTTTCGATTCGAATCCATTTGATTCTTTTCGATTGGATTCCATTCGATTCTTTTCGATTTGATTCAATTCGATTCTATTCATTTCGATTATTTTCGTTGAGATTAGATTCTTTTCGATTTGATTTTTTTCGGTTCGAGTCGATTCATTTCGCTTATTTTGGTTAGGATCAATTCAATTCGATTCTTTTTGATTTGATTTGATTCTATTCGATTTCTTTCGATTCTATTCTATTGTATTCTTTTCGATTCGATTCCATTCAATCCGATTCTTTTCGATTCGATTCGATTGTTTTAGATTTGATTCCATTCTTTCGATTCTATTTGATATGATTCTTTTCGATTCGATTTGATACGATACTTTTTATTTTGATTCGAATCGATTCTCTTCGGTTCGATTCGTTTTGATTCTTTTCGATTCAATTCTATTCGAATTTTTTCGATTTGATTCGATTCGATTCTTTTAGATTCTACTTGATTTGTTTCTTTTCGATTCGTTTTGATTCGATTCTTTTTGATTCATGTCGATTCGATTCGATTCTTTTGTTTCGATTCGAATCTTTTCAATTCGAATCTTTTCGTTACATGGAATTCGATTCTTTTCGATTTGATTCTTTATGATTTTTTTCAACTGGATTCAATTCGATTCTTTTTTTTATGATAGTCACAGAGAGAGTGAGAGAGGCAGAGACACTGGCAGAGGGAGAAGCAGGCTCCATGCACCGGGAGCCCGATGTGGGATTCGATCCCGGGTCTCCAGGATCGCGCCCTGGGCCAAAGGCAGGCGCTAAACCGCTGCGCCACCCAGGGATCCCTCAATTCGATTCTTTTTTATTCGAAGCTATTCGATTCTTTTTGATTCGATTTGATTCTATTCGATTTTTTTCGATTTGATTCGATTAGTTCCTTTTTGATTCAATTCAATTCATTTCTTTTGATTCAATTCGATTCGATTCTTTTGGATTCGATTCGATTCTTTTGGATTCGATTCTTTTGGATTCGAATCGAGTAGATTCTTTTCATTTCGATCGGATTCATTTCAATTCGATTCTTTTCGATTCGAATGTTTTCGAATCAATTCGATACTTTTTGATTCGATTCGATTCTTTTCGTGTCGATTTGATTCTTTTCGATTCGATTCTTTTCTATTTGATTCGATTCTTTTCATTTCGATTCGATTTGATTCAATTCGATTCTTTTCGATCAATTCAATTTGATTTTTTTCGATTTGATTCGATTCGATTCTATTCAATTCGATTAGTTTCCATTCGATGATGCAATTGGATTCTTTTCGATTCGAGTCGATACGATTCGATTCTTTTTGATTAGATACAATTCGATTCTTTTCGATTCGATTCGATTGTTTTCGATTCGATTCGACTCGATTTCATTCTTTTTGATTCGATTCGACTAGAATTTAATCGACTGATTCAATTTGATTCTTTTCTTTTCGGTTCGATTCTTTTCTATTCGATTTTTTTCTATTCAGTTCGAGTCTTTTCAATTCGAATCTTTGCGATTCGATTCGATTTGATATTTTTAATTCGATTCGAGTCTTTTCGATTCGATTCGATTCTTTTCAATTCGATTGTTTTCGATTCGAGTCTTTTTGATTCGATTCATTTCGATTCGATTCGATTCTTTTCAATTCGATTTGATGCTTTTCCATTTGATCTGATTTGTTTCATTTCGATTCTTTTCGATTCAATTCGATTCTTTTCGATTCCATTAAATTTGATTCGATTCTTTTCGATTCGATTAGATTCTTTTCGATTTGATTCCATTCAGTTCGATTCTTTTCGATTCGATTGGATTCTTTTCGATTTGATTCAATTCTTTCGATTCGATTTGATTTGATTCTTTTCGATTCGATTCAATACGATTCTTTTCATTTCGATTCTAATCGATTCTCTTCGATTCAATTCGTTTCGATTCGTTTCGATTCTATTCGAATTTTTTCGATTCTATTCTATTCGATTCATTTTGAATCATTTCGATTTGATTCTGTTCGAGTGGTTTCTATTAGATTCTTTTCGATTTGATTCAATTCGATTCGAGTCTTTTTGATTCGAGTCTTTTCGACTCGATTCAATTCAATACGATTCTTTTAGATTCGATTCGATTCGATTGTTTTCGTTTCGATTCGACTTTTTTTGATTCGATTCTTTTCGATTCGATTGTTTTCAATTCGATTGATTCGATTCTTTTCAATTCTATGCTATTCAAAGCGATTCTTTTGTATTTGATTCGATTCGATTGTTTTCTTTTTGATTCGGTTCGATTCGTTTCTTTTCGATTCGATTCAATTCTTTTCGATTCGATTCTTTTCGATTCGATTTGATTCTTTTCTTTTTTCTTTTTTAATATTTTTTTCTTTATTTATTTATGATAGTCACACAGAGTGAGAGAGAGAGAGAGGCAGAGGGAGAAGCAGGCTCCATGCACCGGGAGCCCGATGTGGGATTCGAACCCGGGTCTCCAGTATCGCGCCCTGGGCCAAAGGCAGGCGCCAAACCGCTGCGCCACCCAGGGATCCCGATTTGATTCTTTTCGATTCGATTCTATTCTTTTCTATTCCAATCGAATCGATTCGTTTTGATTGAATACGATTCTTTTCGATTCGATTCAATTAGATTCTTTTCGATTGGATTCAATTTGTTTCGATTCGAATCCATTTGATTCTTTTCGATTGGATTCCATTCGATTCTTTTCGATTTGATTCAATTCGATTCTATTCATTTCGATTATTTTCGTTGAGATTAGATTCTTTTCGATTTGATTTTTTTCGGTTCGAGTCGATTCATTTCGCTTATTTTGGTTAGGATCAATTCAATTCGATTCTTTTTGATTTGATTTGATTCTATTCGATTTCTTTCGATTCTATTCTATTGTATTCTTTTCGATTCGATTCCATTCAATCCGATTCTTTTCGATTCGATTCGATTGTTTTAGATTTGATTCCATTCTTTCGATTCTATTTGATATGATTCTTTTCGATTCGATTTGATACGATACTTTTTATTTTGATTCGAATCGATTCTCTTCGGTTCGATTCGTTTTGATTCTTTTCGATTCAATTCTATTCGAATTTTTTCGATTTGATTCGATTCGATTCTTTAGATTCTACTTGATTTGTTTCTTTTCGATTCGTTTTGATTCGATTCTTTTTGATTCATGTCGATTCGATTCGATTCTTTTGTTTCGATTCGAATCTTTTCAATTCGAATCTTTTCGTTACATGGAATTCGATTCTTTTCGATTTGATTCTTTATGATTTTTTTCAACTGGATTCAATTCGATTCTTTTTTTTATGATAGTCACAGAGAGAGTGAGAGAGGCAGAGACACTGGCAGAGGGAGAAGCAGGCTCCATGCACCGGGAGCCCGATGTGGGATTCGATCCCGGGTCTCCAGGATCGCGCCCTGGGCCAAAGGCAGGCGCTAAACCGCTGCGCCACCCAGGGATCCCTCAATTCGATTCTTTTTTATTCGAAGCTATTCGATTCTTTTTGATTCGATTTGATTCTATTCGATTTTTTTCGATTTGATTCGATTAGTTCCTTTTTGATTCAATTCAATTCATTTCTTTTGATTCAATTCGATTCGATTCTTTTGGATTCGATTCGATTCTTTTGGATTCGATTCTTTTGGATTCGAATCGAGTAGATTCTTTTCATTTCGATCGGATTCATTTCAATTCGATTCTTTTCGATTCGAATGTTTTCGAATCAATTCGATACTTTTTGATTCGATTCGATTCTTTTCGTGTCGATTTGATTCTTTTCGATTCGATTCTTTTCTATTTGATTCGATTCTTTTCATTTCGATTCGATTTGATTCAATTCGATTCTTTTCGATCAATTCAATTTGATTGTTTTCGATTTGATTCGATTCGATTCTTTTCGATTCTATTCAATTCGATTAGTTTCCATTCGATGATGCAATTGGATTCTTTTCGATTCGAGTCGATACGATTCGATTCTTTTTGATTAGATACAATTCGATTCTTTTCGATTCGATTTGATTCTTTTCGATTCGATTCGACTCGATTTCATTCTTTTTGATTCGATTCGACTAGAATTTAATCGACTGATTCAATTTGATTCTTTTCTTTTCGGTTCGATTCTTTTCTATTCGATTTTTTTCTATTCAGTTCGAGTCTTTTCAATTCGAATCTTTGCGATTCGATTCGATTTGATATTTTTAATTCGATTCGAGTCTTTTCGATTCGATTCGATTCTTTTCAATTCGATTCTTTTCGATTCGAGTCTTTTTGATTCGATTCATTTCGATTCGATTCGATTCTTTTCAATTCGATTTGATGCTTTTCCATTTGATCTGATTTGTTTCATTTCGATTCTTTTCGATTCAATTCGATTCTTTTCGATTCCATTAAATTTGATTCGATTCTTTTCGATTCGATTAGATTCTTTTCGATTTGATTCCATTCAGTTCGATTCTTTTCGATTCGATTGGATTCTTTTCGATTTGATTCAATTCTTTGGATTCGATTTGATTTGATTCTTTTCGATTCGATTCAATACGATTCTTTTCATTTCGATTCTAATCGATTCTCTTCGATTCAATTCGTTTCGATTCGTTTCGATTCTATTCGAATTTTTTCGATTCTATTCTATTCGATTCATTTTGAATCATTTCGATTTGATTCTGTTCGAGTGGTTTCTATTAGATTCTTTTCGATTTGATTCAATTCGATTCGAGTCTTTTTGATTCGAGTCTTTTCGACTCGATTCAATTCAATACGATTCTTTTAGATTCGATTCGATTCGATTGTTTTCGTTTCGATTCGCCTTTTTTTGATTCGATTCTTTTCGATTCGATTGTTTTCAATTCGATGGATTCGATTCTTTTCAATTCTATGCTATTCAAAGCGATTCTTTTGTATTTGATTCGATTCGATTGTTTTCTTTTTGATTCGGTTCGATTCGTTTCTTTTCGATTCGATTCAATTCTTTTCGATTCGATTCTTTTCGATTCGATTTGATTCTTTTCGATTCGATTCTATTCTTTTCTATTCCATTCGAATCGATTCGTTTTGATTGAATTCGATTCTTTTCGATTCGATTCAATTAGATTCTTTTCGATTGGATTCAATTTGTTTCGATTCGAATCCATTTGATTCTTTTCGATTGGATTCCATTCGATTCTTTTCGATTTGATTCAATTCGATTCTATTCATTTCGATTATTTTCGTTGAGATTAGATTCTTTTCGATTTGATTTTTTTCGGTTCGAGTCGATTCATTTCGCTTATTTTGGTTAGGATCAATTCAATTCGATTCTTTTTGATTTGATTTGATTCTATTCGATTTCTTTCGATTCTATTCTATTGTATTCTTTTCGATTCGATTCCATTCAATCCGATTCTTTTCGATTCGATTCGATTGTTTTAGATTTGATTCCATTCTTTCGATTCTATTTGATATGATTCTTTTCGATTCGATTTGATACGATACTTTTTATTTTGATTCGAATCGATTCTCTTCGGTTCGATTCGTTTTGATTCTTTTCGATTCAATTCTATTCGAATTTTTTCGATTTGATTCGATTCGATTCTTTTAGATTCTACTTGATTTGTTTCTTTTCGATTCGTTTTGATTCGATTCTTTTTGATTCATGTCGATTCGATTCGATTCTTTTGTTTCGATTCGAATCTTTTCAATTCGAATCTTTTCGTTACATGGAATTCGATTCTTTTCGATTTGATTCTTTATGATTTTTTTCAACTGGATTCAATTCGATTCTTTTTTTTATGATAGTCACAGAGAGAGTGAGAGAGGCAGAGACACTGGCAGAGGGAGAAGCAGGCTCCATGCACCGGGAGCCCGATGTGGGATTCGATCCCGGGTCTCCAGGATCGCGCCCTGGGCCAAAGGCAGGCGCTAAACCGCTGCGCCACCCAGGGATCCCTCAATTCGATTCTTTTTTATTCGAAGCTATTCGATTCTTTTTGATTCGATTTGATTCTATTCGATTTTTTTCGATTTGATTCGATTAGTTCCTTTTTGATTCAATTCAATTCATTTCTTTTGATTCAATTCGATTCGATTCTTTTGGATTCGATTCGATTCTTTTGGATTCGATTCTTTTGGATTCGAATCGAGTAGATTCTTTTCATTTCGATCGGATTCATTTCAATTCGATTCTTTTCGATTCGAATGTTTTCGAATCAATTCGATACTTTTTGATTCGATTCGATTCTTTTCGTGTCGATTTGATTCTTTTCGATTCGATTCTTTTCTATTTGATTCGATTCTTTTCATTTCGATTCGATTTGATTCAATTCGATTCTTTTCGATCAATTCAATTTGATTGTTTTCGATTTGATTCGATTCGATTCTTTTCGATTCTATTCAATTCGATTAGTTTCCATTCGATGATGCAATTGGATTCTTTTCGATTCGAGTCGATACGATTCGATTCTTTTTGATTAGATACAATTCGATTCTTTTCGATTCGATTCGATTGTTTTCGATTCGATTCGACTCGATTTCATTCTTTTTGATTCGATTCGACTAGAATTTAATCGACTGATTCAATTTGATTCTTTTCTTTTCGGTTCGATTCTTTTCTATTCGATTTTTTTCTATTCAGTTCGAGTCTTTTCAATTCGAATCTTTGCGATTCGATTCGATTTGATATTTTTAATTCGATTCGAGTCTTTTCGATTCGATTCGATTCTTTTCAATTCGATTCTTTTCGATTCGAGTCTTTTTGATTCGATTCATTTCGATTCGATTCGATTCTTTTCAATTCGATTTGATGCTTTTCCATTTGATCTGATTTGTTTCATTTCGATTCTTTTCGATTCAATTCGATTCTTTTCGATTCCATTAAATTTGATTCGATTCTTTTCGATTCGATTAGATTCTTTTCGATTTGATTCCATTCAGTTCGATTCTTTTCGATTCGATTGGATTCTTTTCGATTTGATTCAATTCTTTGGATTCGATTTGATTTGATTCTTTTCGATTCGATTCAATACGATTCTTTTCATTTCGATTCTAATCGATTCTCTTCGATTCAATTCGTTTCGATTCGTTTCGATTCTATTCGAATTTTTTCGATTCTATTCTATTCGATTCATTTTGAATCATTTCGATTTGATTCTGTTCGAGTGGTTTCTATTAGATTCTTTTCGATTTGATTCAATTCGATTCGAGTCTTTTTGATTCGAGTCTTTTCGACTCGATTCAATTCAATACGATTCTTTTAGATTCGATTCGATTCGATTGTTTTCGTTTCGATTCGCCTTTTTTTGATTCGATTCTTTTCGATTCGATTGTTTTCAATTCGATGGATTCGATTCTTTTCAATTCTATGCTATTCAAAGCGATTCTTTTGTATTTGATTCGATTCGATTGTTTTCTTTTTGATTCGGTTCGATTCGTTTCTTTTCGATTCGATTCAATTCTTTTCGATTCGATTCTTTTCGATTCGATTTGATTCTTTTCGATTCGATTCTATTCTTTTCTATTCCATTCGAATCGATTCGTTTTGATTGAATTCGATTCTTTTCGATTCGATTCAATTAGATTCTTTTCGATTGGATTCAATTTGTTTCGATTCGAATCCATTTGATTCTTTTCGATTGGATTCCATTCGATTCTTTTCGATTTGATTCAATTCGATTCTATTCATTTCGATTATTTTCGTTGAGATTAGATTCTTTTCGATTTGATTTTTTTCGGTTCGAGTCGATTCATTTCGCTTATTTTGGTTAGGATCAATTCAATTCGATTCTTTTTGATTTGATTTGATTCTATTCGATTTCTTTCGATTCTATTCTATTGTATTCTTTTCGATTCGATTCCATTCAATCCGATTCTTTTCGATTCGATTCGATTGTTTTAGATTTGATTCCATTCTTTCGATTCTATTTGATATGATTCTTTTCGATTCGATTTGATACGATACTTTTTATTTTGATTCGAATCGATTCTCTTCGGTTCGATTCGTTTTGATTCTTTTCGATTCAATTCTATTCGAATTTTTTCGATTTGATTCGATTCAATTCTTTTAGATTCTACTTGATTTGTTTCTTTTCGATTCGTTTTGATTCGATTCTTTTTGATTCATGTCGATTCGATTCGATTCTTTTGTTTCGATTCGAATCTTTTCAATTCGAATCTTTTCGTTACATGGAATTCGATTCTTTTCGATTTGATTCTTTATGATTTTTTTCAACTGGATTCAATTCGATTCTTTTTTTTATGATAGTCACAGAGAGAGTGAGAGAGGCAGAGACACTGGCAGAGGGAGAAGCAGGCTCCATGCACCGGGAGCCCGATGTGGGATTCGATCCCGGGTCTCCAGGATCGCGCCCTGGGCCAAAGGCAGGCGCTAAACCGCTGCGCCACCCAGGGATCCCTCAATTCGATTCTTTTTTATTCGAAGCTATTCGATTCTTTTTGATTCGATTTGATTCTATTCGATTTTTTTCGATTTGATTCGATTAGTTCCTTTTTGATTCAATTCAATTCATTTCTTTTGATTCAATTCGATTCGATTCTTTTGGATTCGATTCGATTCTTTTGGATTCGATTCTTTTGGATTCGAATCGAGTAGATTCTTTTCATTTCGATCGGATTCATTTCAATTCGATTCTTTTCGATTCGAATGTTTTCGAATCAATTCGATACTTTTTGATTCGATTCGATTCTTTTCGTGTCGATTTGATTCTTTTCGATTCGATTCTTTTCTATTTGATTCGATTCTTTTCATTTCGATTCGATTTGATTCAATTCGATTCTTTTCGATCAATTCAATTTGATTGTTTTCGATTTGATTCGATTCGATTCTTTTCGATTCTATTCAATTCGATTAGTTTCCATTCGATGATGCAATTGGATTCTTTTCGATTCGAGTCGATACGATTCGATTCTTTTTGATTAGATACAATTCGATTCTTTTCGATTCGATTCGATTGTTTTCGATTCGATTCGACTCGATTTCATTCTTTTTGATTCGATTCGACTAGAATTTAATCGACTGATTCAATTTGATTCTTTTCTTTTCGGTTCGATTCTTTTCTATTCGATTTTTTTCTATTCAGTTCGAGTCTTTTCAATTCGAATCTTTGCGATTCGATTCGATTTGATATTTTTAATTCGATTCGAGTCTTTTCGATTCGATTCGATTCTTTTCAATTCGATTCTTTTCGATTCGAGTCTTTTTGATTCGATTCATTTCGATTCGATTCGATTCTTTTCAATTCGATTTGATGCTTTTCCATTTGATCTGATTTGTTTCATTTCGATTCTTTTCGATTCAATTCGATTCTTTTCGATTCCATTAAATTTGATTCGATTCTCTTCGATTCGATTAGATTCTTTTCGATTTGATTCCATTCAGTTCGATTCTTTTCGATTCGATTGGATTCTTTTCGATTTGATTCAATTCTTTGGATTCGATTTGATTTGATTCTTTTCGATTCGATTCAATACGATTCTTTTCATTTCGATTCTAATCGATTCTCTTCGATTCAATTCGTTTCGATTCGTTTCGATTCTATTCGAATTTTTTCGATTCTATTCTATTCGATTCATTTTGAATCATTTCGATTTGATTCTGTTCGAGTGGTTTCTATTAGATTCTTTTCGATTTGATTCAATTCGATTCGAGTCTTTTTGATTCGAGTCTTTTCGACTCGATGCAATTGAATACGATTCTTTTAGATTCGATTCGATTCGATTGTTTTCGTTTCGATTCGACTTTTTTTGATTCGATTCTTTTCGATTCGATTGTTTTCAATTCGATTGATTCGATTCTTTTCAATTCTATGCTATTCAAAGCGATTCTTTTGTATTTGATTCGATTCGATTGTTTTCTTTTTGATTCGGTTCGATTCGTTTCTTTTCGATTCGATTCAATTCTTTTCGATTCGATTCTTTTCGATTCGATTTGATTCTTTTCGATTCTATTCTATTCTTTTGTATTCCATTCGAATCGATTCGTTTTGATTGAATTCGATTCTTTTCGATTCGATTCAATTAGATTCTTTTCGATTGGATTCAATTTGTTTCGATTCGAATCAATTTGATTCTTTTCGATTGGATTCCATTCGATTCTTTTCGATTTGATTCAATTCGATTCTTTTCGATTCTATTCATTTCGATGATTTTGGTGGAGATTAGATTCTTTTCGATTTGATTTTTTTCGGTTCGAGTCGATTCATTTCGCTTATTTTGGTTAGGATCAATTCAATTCGATTCTTTTTATTTGATTTGATTCTATTCGATTTCTTTCGATTCTATTCTATTGTATTCTTTTCGATTCCATTCCGTTCAATTCGATTCTTTTCGATTCGATTCGATTGTTTTAGATTTGATTCCATTCTTTCGATTCTATTTGATATGATTCTTTTCGATTCGATTTGATACGATACTTTTAATTTTGATTCGAATCGATTCTCTTCGGTTCGATTCATTTTGATTCTTTTCGATTCAATTCTATTCCGATTTTTTCGATTTGATTCGATTCGATTCTTTTAGATTCTACTTGATTTGTTTCTTTTCGATTCGTTTTGATTCGATTCTTTTTGATTCATGTCGATTCGATTCGATTCTTTTGTTTCGAGTCGATTCTTTTCAATTCGAATCTTTTCGTTACATGGAATTCGATTCTTTTCGATTTGATTCTTTATGATTGTTTTCAACTGGATTCAATTCGATTCTTTTTTTATGATAGTCACAGAGAGAGTGAGAGAGGCAGAGACACAGGCAGAGGGAGAAGCAGGCTCCATGCACCGGGAGCCCGATGTGGGATTCGATCCCGGGTCTCCAGGATCGCGCCCTGGGCCAAAGGCAGGCGCTAAACCGCTGCGCCACCCAGGGATCCCTCAATTCGATTCTTTATTCGAATCTATTTGATTCTTTTTGATTCGATTTGATTCTATTCGATTTTTTTCGATTTGATTCGATTAGTTCCTTTTTGATTCAATTCAATTCATTTCTTTTGATTCAATTCAATTCGATTCTTTTGGATTCGATTCTTTTGGATTCGAATCGAGTAGATTCTTTTCATTACGATCGGATTCATTTCAATTCGATTCTTTTCGATTCGAATGTTTTCGAATCAATTCGATACTTTTTGATTCGATTCGATTCTTTTCGATTCGATTCGACTCGATTTCATTCTTTTTTATTCGATTCGACTAGAATTTAATCGACTGAATTCAATTTGATTCTTTTCTTTTCGGTTCGATTCTTTTCTATTCGATTTTTTCTATTCAATTCGATTCTTTCAATTCAATTCGATTCGATTCTTTTCTATTTGAATCGATTCGATTCTTTTCATTTCGATTCGATTTGATTCAATTCGATTCTTTTCGATCAATTCAATTTGATTGTTTTCGATTTGATTCGATTCGATTCTTTTCGATTCTATTCAATTCGATTAGTTTCCATTCAATGATGCAATTGGATTCTTTTCGATTCGAGTCGATACGATTCGATTCTTTTTGATTAGATACAATTCGATTCTTTTCGATTCGATTCGATTCTTTTCGATTCGATTCGACTCGATTTCATTCTTTTTGATTCGATTCGACTAGAATTTAATCGACTGATTCAATTTGATTCTTTTCTTTTCGGTTCGATTCTTTTCTATTCGATTTTTTTCTATTCAATTCGAGTCTTTTCAATTCGAATCTTTGCGATTCGATTCGATTTGATATTTTTAATTCGATTCGAGTCTTTTCGATTCGATTCGATTCTTTTCAATTCGATTCTTTTCGATTCGAGTCTTTTTGATTCGATTCATTTCGATTCGATTCGATTCTTTTCAATTCGATTTGATGCTTTTCCATTTGATCTGATTTGTTTCATTTCGATTCTTTTCGATTCAATTCGATTCTTTTCGATTCCATTAAATTTGATTCGATTCTTTTCGATTCGATTAGATTCTTTTCGATTTGATTCCATTCAGTTCGATTCTTTTCGATTCGATTGGATTCTTTTCGATTTGATTCAATTCTTTCGATTCGATTTGATTTGATTCTTTTCGATTCGATTCAATACGATTCTTTTCATTTCGATTCTAATCGATTCTCTTCGATTCAATTCGTTTCGATTCGTTTCGATTCTATTCGAATTTTTTCGATTCTATTCTATTCGATTCATTTTGAATCATTTCGATTTGATTCTGTTCGAGTGGTTTCTATTAGATTCTTTTCGATTTGATTCAATTCGATTCGAGTCTTTTTGATTCGAGTCTTTTCGACTCGATTCAATTCAATACGATTCTTTTAGATTCGATTCGATTCGATTGTTTTCGTTTCGATTCGACTTTTTTTGATTCGATTCTTTTCGATTCGATTGTTTTCAATTCGATGGATTCGATTCTTTTCAATTCTATGCTATTCAAAGCGATTCTTTTGTATTTGATTCGATTCGATTGTTTTCTTTTTGATTCGGTTCGATTCGTTTCTTTTCGATTCGATTCAATTCTTTTCGATTCGATTCTTTTCGATTCGATTTGATTCTTTTCGATTCGATTCTATTCTTTTCTATTCCATTCGAATCGATTCGTTTTGATTGAATTCGATTCTTTTCGATTCGATTCAATTAGATTCTTTTCGATTGGATTCAATTTGTTTCGATTCGAATCCATTTGATTCTTTTCGATTGGATTCCATTCGATTCTTTTCGATTTGATTCAATTCGATGCTATTCATTTCGATTATTTTCGTTGAGATTAGATTCTTTTCGATTTGATTTTTTTCGGTTCGAGTCGATTCATTTCGCTTATTTTGGTTAGGATCAATTCAATTCGATTCTTTTTGATTTGATTTGATTCTATTCGATTTCTTTCGATTCTATTCTATTGTATTCTTTTCGATTCGATTCCATTCAATCCGATTCTTTTCGATTCGATTCGATTGTTTTAGATTTGATTCCATTCTTTCGATTCTATTTGATATGATTCTTTTCGATTCGATTTGATACGATACTTTTTATTTTGATTCGAATCGATTCTCTTCGGTTCGATTCGTTTTGATTCTTTTCGATTCAATTCTATTCGAATTTTTTCGATTTGATTCGATTCGATTCTTTTAGATTCTACTTGATTTGTTTCTTTTCGATTCGTTTTGATTCGATTCTTTTTGATTCATGTCGATTCGATTCGATTCTTTTGTTTCGATTCGAATCTTTTCAATTCGAATCTTTTCGTTACATGGAATTCGATTCTTTTCGATTTGATTCTTTATGATTTTTTTCAACTCGATTCAATTCGATTCTTTTTTTTATGATAGTCACAGAGAGAGTGAGAGAGGCAGAGACACTGGCAGAGGGAGAAGCAGGCTCCATGCACCGGGAGCCCGATGTGGGATTCGATCCCGGGTCTCCAGGATCACGCCCTGGGCCAAAGGCAGGCGCTAAACCGCTGCGCCACCCAGGGATCCCTCAATTCGATTCTTTTTTATTCGAAGCTATTCGATTCTTTTTGATTCGATTTGATTCTATTCGATTTTTTTCGATTTGATTCGATTAGTTCCTTTTTGATTCAATTCAATTCATTTCTTTTGATTCAATTCGATTCGATTCTTTTGGATTCGATTCGATTCTTTTGGATTCGATTCTTTTGGATTCGAATCGAGTAGATTCTTTTCATTTCGATCGGATTCATTTCAATTCGATTCTTTTCGATCGAATGTTTTCGAATCAATTCGATACTTTTTGATTCGATTCGATTCTTTTCGTGTGGATTTGCTTCTTTTCGATTCGATTCTTTTCTATTTGAATCGATTCGATTCTTTTCATTTCGATTCGATTTGATTCAATTCGATTCTTTTCGATCAATTCAATTTGATTGTTTTCGATTTGATTCGATTCGATTCTTTTCGATTCTATTCAATTCGATTAGTTTCCATTCGATGATGCAATTGGATTCTTTTCGATTCGAGTCGATACGATTCGATTCTTTTTGATTAGATACAATTCGATTCTTTTCGATTCGATTCGATTCTTTTCGATTCGATTCGACTCGATTTCATTCTTTTTGATTCGATTCGACTAGAATTTAATCGACTGATTCAATTTGATTCTTTTCTTTTCGGTTCGATTCTTTTCTATTCGATTTTTTTCTATTCAGTTCGAGTCTTTTCAATTCGAATCTTTGCGATTCGATTCGATTTGATATTTTTAATTCGATTCGAGTCTTTTCGATTCGATTCGATTCTTTTCAATTCGATTCTTTTCGATTCGATTCTTTTTGATTCGATTCATTTCGATTCGATTCGATTCTTTTCAATTCGATTTGATGCTTTTCCATTTGATCTGATTTGTTTCATTTCGATTCTTTTCGATTCAATTCGATTCTTTTCGATTCCATTAAATTTGATTCGATTCTTTTCGATTCGATTAGATTCTTTTCGATTTGATTCCATTCAGTTCGATTCTTTTCGATTCGATTGGATTCTTTTCGATTTGATTCAATTCTTTCGATTCGATTTGATTTGATTCTTTTCGATTCGATTCAATACGATTCTTTTCATTTCGATTCTAATCGATTCTCTTCGATTCAATTCGTTTCGATTCGTTTCGATTCTATTCGAATTTTTTCGATTCTATTCTATTCGATTCATTTTGAATCATTTCGATTTGATTCTGTTCGAGTGGTTTCTATTAGATTCTTTTCGATTTGATTCAATTCGATTCGAGTCTTTTTGATTCGAGTCTTTTCGACTCGATTCAATTCAATACGATTCTTTTAGATTCGATTCGATTCGATTGTTTTCGTTTTGATTCGACTTTATTTGATTCGATTCTTTTCGATTCGATTGTTTTCAATTCGATGGATTCGATTCTTTTCAATTCTATGCTATTCAAAGCGATTCTTTTGTATTTGATTCGATTCGATTGTTTTCTTTTTGATTCGGTTCGATTCGTTTCTTTTCGATTCGATTCAATTCTTTTCGATTCGATTCTTTTCGATTCGATTTGATTCTTTTCGATTCGATTCTATTCTTTTCTATTCCATTCGAATCGATTCGTTTTGATTGAATTCGATTCTTTTCGATTCGATTCAATTAGATTCTTTTCGATTGGATTCAATTTGTTTCGATTCGAATCCATTTGATTCTTTTCGATTGGATTCCATTCGATTCTTTTCGATTTGATTCAATTCGATGCTATTCATTTCGATTATTTTCGTTGAGATTAGATTCTTTTCGATTTGATTTTTTTCGGTTCGAGTCGATTCATTTCGCTTATTTTGGTTAGGATCAATTCAATTCGATTCTTTTTGATTTGATTTGATTCTATTCGATTTCTTTCGATTCTATTCTATTGTATTCTTTTCGATTCGATTCCATTCAATCCGATTCTTTTCGATTCGATTCGATTGTTTTAGATTTGATTCCATTCTTTCGATTCTATTTGATATGATTCTTTTCGATTCGATTTGATACGATACTTTTTATTTTGATTCGAATCGATTCTCTTCGGTTCGATTCGTTTTGATTCTTTTCGATTCCATTCTATTCGAATTTTTTCGATTTGATTCGATTCGATTCTTTTAGATTCTACTTGATTTGTT
Organism: Canis lupus baileyi; assembly: GCF_048164855.1. NCBI lineage: Eukaryota > Metazoa > Chordata > Mammalia > Carnivora > Canidae > Canis > Canis lupus. Next base: position 493,986 of record NW_027326455.1, on the reverse strand, counting down.
TCTTTTCGATTCGTTTTGATTCGATTCTTTTTGATTCATGTCGATTCGATTCGATTCTTTTGTTTCGATTCGAATCTTTTCAATTCGAATCTTTTCGTTACATGGAATTCGATTCTTTTCGATTTGATTCTTTATGATTTTTTTCAACTGGATTCAATTCGATTCTTTTTTTTATGATAGTCACAGAGAGAGTGAGAGAGGCAGAGACACTGGCAGAGGGAGAAGCAGGCTCCATGCACCGGGAGCCCGATGTGGGATTCGATCCCGGGTCTCCAGGATCGCGCCCTGGGCCAAAGGCAGGCGCTAAACCGCTGCGCCACCCAGGGATCCCTCAATTCGATTCTTTTTTATTCGAAGCTATTCGATTCTTTTTGATTCGATTTGATTCTATTCGATTTTTTTCGATTTGATTCGATTAGTTCCTTTTTGATTCAATTCAATTCATTTCTTTTGATTCAATTCGATTCGATTCTTTTGGATTCGATTCGATTCTTTTGGATTCGATTCTTTTGGATTCGAATCGAGTAGATTCTTTTCATTTCGATCGGATTCATTTCAATTCGATTCTTTTCGATTCGAATGTTTTCGAATCAATTCGATACTTTTTGATTCGATTCGATTCTTTTCGTGTCGATTTGATTCTTTTCGATTCGATTCTTTTCTATTTGATTCGATTCTTTTCATTTCGATTCGATTTGATTCAATTCGATTCTTTTCGATCAATTCAATTTGATTGTTTTCGATTTGATTCGATTCGATTCTTTTCGATTCTATTCAATTCGATTAGTTTCCATTCGATGATGCAATTGGATTCTTTTCGATTCGAGTCGATACGATTCGATTCTTTTTGATTAGATACAATTCGATTCTTTTCGATTCGATTCGATTCTTTTCGATTCGATTCGACTCGATTTCATTCTTTTTGATTCGATTCGACTAGAATTTAATCGACTGATTCAATTTGATTCTTTTCTTTTCGGTTCGATTCTTTTCTATTCGATTTTTTTCTATTCAATTCGAGTCTTTTCAATTCGAATCTTTGCGATTCGATTCGATTTGATATTTTTAATTCGATTCGAGTCTTTTCGATTCGATTCGATTCTTTTCAATTCGATTCTTTTCGATTCGAGTCTTTTTGATTCGATTCATTTCGATTCGATTCGATTCTTTTCAATTCGATTTGATGCTTTTCCATTTGATGTGATTTCTTTCATTTCGTTTCTTTTAGATTCAATTCGATTCTTTTCGATTCCATTAAATTTGATTCGATTCTTTTCGATTCGATTAGATTCTTTTCGATTTGATTCCATTCAGTTCGATTCTTTTCGATTCGATTGGATTCTTTTCGATTTGATTCAATTCTTTCGATTCGATTTGATTTGATTCTTTTCGATTCGATTCAATACGATTCTTTTCATTTCGATTCTAATCGATTCTCTTCGATTCAATTCGTTTCGATTCGTTTCGATTCTATTCGAATTTTTTCGATTCTATTCTATTCGATTCATTTTGAATCATTTCGATTTGATTCTGTTCGAGTGGTTTCTATTAGATTCTTTTCGATTTGATTCAATTCGATTCGAGTCTTTTTGATTCGAGTCTTTTCGACTCGATTCAATTCAATACGATTCTTTTAGATTCGATTCGATTCGATTGTTTTCGTTTCGATTTGACTTTTTTTGATTCGATTCTTTTCGATTCGATTGTTTTCAATTCGATTGATTCGATTCTTTTCAATTCTATGCTATTCAAAGCGATTCTTTTGTATTTGATTCGATTCGATTCGTTTCTTTTTGATTCGGTTCGATTCGTTTCTTTTCGATTCGATTCAATTCTTTTCGATTCGATTCTTTTCGATTCGATTTGATTCTTTTCGATTCGATTCTATTCTTTTCTATTCCATTCGAATCGATTCGTTTTGATTGAATTCGATTCTTTTCGATTCGATTCAATTAGATTCTTTTCGATTGGATTCAATTTGTTTCGATTCGAATCCATTTGATTCTTTTCGATTGGATTCCATTCGATTCTTTTCGATTTGATTCAATTCGATTCTATTCATTTCGATTATTTTCGTTGAGATTAGATTCTTTTCGATTTGATTTTTTTCGGTTCGAGTCGATTCATTTCGCTTATTTTGGTTAGGATCAATTCAATTTGATTCTTTTTGATTTGATTTGATTCTATTCGATTTCTTTCGATTCTATTCTATTGTATTCTTTTCGATTCGATTCCATTCAATCCGATTCTTTTCGATTCGATTCGATTGTTTTAGATTTGATTCCATTCTTTCGATTCTATTTGATATGATTCTTTTCGATTCGATTTGATACGATACTTTTTATTTTGATTCGAATCGATTCTCTTCGGTTCGATTCGTTTTGATTCTTTTCGATTCAATTCTATTCGAATTTTTTCGATTTGATTCGATTCGATTCTTTTAGATTCTACTTGATTTGTTTCTTTTCGATTCGTTTTGATTCGATTCTTTTTGATTCATGTCGATTCGATTCGATTCTTTTGTTTCGATTCGAATCTTTTCAATTCGAATCTTTTCGTTACATGGAATTCGATTCTTTTCGATTTGATTCTTTATGATTTTTTTCAACTGGATTCAATTCGATTCTTTTTTTTATGATAGTCACAGAGAGAGTGAGAGAGGCAGAGACACTGGCAGAGGGAGAAGCAGGCTCCATGCACCGGGAGCCCGATGTGGGATTCGATCCCGGGTCTCCAGGATCGCGCCCTGGGCCAAAGGCAGGCGCTAAACCGCTGCGCCACCCAGGGATCCCTCAATTCGATTCTTTTTTATTCGAAGCTATTCGATTCTTTTTGATTCGATTTGATTCTATTCGATTTTTTTCGATTTGATTCGATTAGTTCCTTTTTGATTCAATTCAATTCATTTCTTTTGATTCAATTCGATTCGATTCTTTTGGATTCGATTCGATTCTTTTGGATTCGATTCTTTTGGATTCGAATCGAGTAGATTCTTTTCATTTCGATCGGATTCATTTCAATTCGATTCTTTTCGATTCGAATGTTTTCGAATCAATTCGATACTTTTTGATTCGATTCGATTCTTTTCGTGTCGATTTGATTCTTTTCGATTCGATTCTTTTCTATTTGAATCGATTCGATTCTTTTCATTTCGATTTGATTTGATTCAATTCGATTCTTTTCGATCAATTCAATTTGATTGTTTTCGATTTGATTCGATTCGATTCTTTTCGATTCTATTCAATTCGATTAGTTTCCATTCGATGATGCAATTGGATTCTTTTCGATTCGAGTCGATACGATTCGATTCTTTTTGATTAGATACAATTCGATTCTTTTCGATTCGATTCGATTGTTTTCGATTCGATTCGACTCGATTTCATTCTTTTTGATTCGATTCGACTAGAATTTAATCGACTGATTCAATTTGATTCTTTTCTTTTCGGTTCGATTCTTTTCTATTCGATTTTTTTCTATTCAGTTCGAGTCTTTTCAATTCGAATCTTTGCGATTCGATTCGATTTGATATTTTTAATTCGATTCGAGTCTTTTCGATTCGATTCGATTCTTTTCAATTCGATTCTTTTCGATTCGAGTCTTTTTGATTCGATTCATTTCGATTCGATTCGATTCTTTTCAATTCGATTTGATGCTTTTCCATTTGATCTGATTTGTTTCATTTCGATTCTTTTCGATTCAATTCGATTCTTTTCGATTCCATTAAATTTGATTCGATTCTTTTCGATTCGATTAGATTCTTTTCGATTTGATTCCATTCAGTTCGATTCTTTTCGATTCGATTGGATTCTTTTCGATTTGATTCAATTCTTTCGATTCGATTTGATTTGATTCTTTTCGATTCGATTCAATACGATTCTTTTCATTTCGATTCTAATCGATTCTCTTCGATTCAATTCGTTTCGATTCGTTTCGATTCTATTCGAATTTTTTCGATTCTATTCTATTCGATTCATTTTGAATCATTTCGATTTGATTCTGTTCGAGTGGTTTCTATTAGATTCTTTTCGATTTGATTCAATTCGATTCGAGTCTTTTTGATTCGAGTCTTTTCGACTCGATTCAATTCAATACGATTCTTTTAGATTCGATTCGATTCGATTGTTTTCGTTTCGATTCGACTTTTTTTGATTCGATTCTTTTCGATTCGATTGTTTTCAATTCGATTGATTCGATTCTTTTCAATTCTATGCTATTCAAAGCGATTCTTTTGTATTTGATTCGATTCGATTGTTTTCTTTTTGATTCGGTTCGATTCGTTTCTTTTCGATTCGATTCAATTCTTTTCGATTCGATTCTTTTCGATTCGATTTGATTCTTTTCTTTTTTCTTTTTTAATATTTTTTTCTTTATTTATTTATGATAGTCACACAGAGTGAGAGAGAGAGAGAGGCAGAGGGAGAAGCAGGCTCCATGCACCGGGAGCCCGATGTGGGATTCGAACCCGGGTCTCCAGTATCGCGCCCTGGGCCAAAGGCAGGCGCCAAACCGCTGCGCCACCCAGGGATCCCGATTTGATTCTTTTCGATTCGATTCTATTCTTTTCTATTCCAATCGAATCGATTCGTTTTGATTGAATACGATTCTTTTCGATTCGATTCAATTAGATTCTTTTCGATTGGATTCAATTTGTTTCGATTCGAATCCATTTGATTCTTTTCGATTGGATTCCATTCGATTCTTTTCGATTTGATTCAATTCGATTCTATTCATTTCGATTATTTTCGTTGAGATTAGATTCTTTTCGATTTGATTTTTTTCGGTTCGAGTCGATTCATTTCGCTTATTTTGGTAGGATCAATTCAATTCGATTCTTTTTGATTTGATTTGATTCTATTCGATTTCTTTCGATTCTATTCTATTGTATTCTTTTCGATTCGATTCCATTCAATCCGATTCTTTTCGATTCGATTCGATTGTTTTAGATTTGATTCCATTCTTTCGATTCTATTTGATATGATTCTTTTCGATTCGATTTGATACGATACTTTTTATTTTGATTCGAATCGATTCTCTTCGGTTCGATTCGTTTTGATTCTTTTCGATTCAATTCTATTCGAATTTTTTCGATTTGATTCGATTCGATTCTTTTAGATTCTACTTGATTTGTTTCTTTTCGATTCGTTTTGATTCGATTCTTTTTGATTCATGTCGATTCGATTCGATTCTTTTGTTTCGATTCGAATCTTTTCAATTCGAATCTTTTCGTTACATGGAATTCGATTCTTTTCGATTTGATTCTTTATGATTTTTTTCAACTGGATTCAATTCGATTCTTTTTTTTATGATAGTCACAGAGAGAGTGAGAGAGGCAGAGACACTGGCAGAGGGAGAAGCAGGCTCCATGCACCGGGAGCCCGATGTGGGATTCGATCCCGGGTCTCCAGGATCGCGCCCTGGGCCAAAGGCAGGCGCTAAACCGCTGCGCCACCCAGGGATCCCTCAATTCGATTCTTTTTTATTCGAAGCTATTCGATTCTTTTTGATTCGATTTGATTCTATTCGATTTTTTTCGATTTGATTCGATTAGTTCCTTTTTGATTCAATTCAATTCATTTCTTTTGATTCAATTCGATTCGATTCTTTTGGATTCGATTCGATTCTTTTGGATTCGATTCTTTTGGATTCGAATCGAGTAGATTCTTTTCATTTCGATCGGATTCATTTCAATTCGATTCTTTTCGATTCGAATGTTTTCGAATCAATTCGATACTTTTTGATTCGATTCGATTCTTTTCGTGTCGATTTGATTCTTTTCGATTCGATTCTTTTCTATTTGAATCGATTCGATTCTTTTCATTTCGATTTGATTTGATTCAATTCGATTCTTTTCGATCAATTCAATTTGATTTTTTTCGATTTGATTCGATTCGATTCTTTTCGATTCTATTCAATTCGATTAGTTTCCATTCGATGATGCAATTGGATTCTTTTCGATTCGAGTCGATACGATTCGATTCTTTTTGATTAGATACAATTCGATTCTTTTCGATTCGATTCGATTGTTTTCGATTCGATTCGACTCGATTTCATTCTTTTTGATTCGATTCGACTAGAATTTAATCGACTGATTCAATTTGATTCTTTTCTTTTCGGTTCGATTCTTTTCTATTCGATTTTTTTCTATTCAGTTCGAGTCTTTTCAATTCGAATCTTTGCGATTCGATTCGATTTGATATTTTTAATTCGATTCGAGTCTTTTCGATTCGATTCGATTCTTTTCAATTCGATTCTTTTCGATTCGAGTCTTTTTGATTCGATTCATTTCGATTCGATTCGATTCTTTTCAATTCGATTTGATGCTTTTCCATTTGATCTGATTTGTTTCATTTCGATTCTTTTCGATTCAATTCGATTCTTTTCGATTCCATTAAATTTGATTCGATTCTTTTCGATTCGATTAGATTCTTTTCGATTTGATTCCATTCAGTTCGATTCTTTTCGATTCGATTGGATTCTTTTCGATTTGATTCAATTCTTTGGATTCGATTTGATTTGATTCTTTTCGATTCGATTCAATACGATTCTTTTCATTTCGATTCTAATCGATTCTCTTCGATTCAATTCGTTTCGATTCGTTTCGATTCTATTCGAATTTTTTCGATTCTATTCTATTCGATTCATTTTGAATCATTTCGATTTGATTCTGTTCGAGTGGTTTCTATTAGATTCTTTTCGATTTGATTCAATTCGATTCGAGTCTTTTTGATTCGAGTCTTTTCGACTCGATTCAATTCAATACGATTCTTTTAGATTCGATTCGATTCGATTGTTTTCGTTTCGATTCGACTTTTTTTGATTCGATTCTTTTCGATTCGATTGTTTTCAATTCGATTGATTCGATTCTTTTCAATTCTATGCTATTCAAAGCGATTCTTTTGTATTTGATTCGATTCGATTGTTTTCTTTTTGATTCGGTTCGATTCGTTTCTTTTCGATTCGATTCAATTCTTTTCGATTCGATTCTTTTCGATTCGATTTGATTCTTTTCGATTCGATTCTATTCTTTTCTATTCCATTCGAATCGATTCGTTTTGATTGAATTCGATTCTTTTCGATTCGATTCAATTAGATTCTTTTCGATTGGATTCAATTTGTTTCGATTCGAATCCATTTGATTCTTTTCGATTGGATTCCATTCGATTCTTTTCGATTTGATTCAATTCGATTCTATTCATTTCGATTATTTTCGTTGAGATTAGATTCTTTTCGATTTGATTTTTTTCGGTTCGAGTCGATTCATTTCGCTTATTTTGGTTAGGATCAATTCAATTCGATTCTTTTTGATTTGATTTGATTCTATTCGATTTCTTTCGATTCTATTCTATTGTATTCTTTTCGATTCGATTCCATTCAATCCGATTCTTTTCGATTCGATTCGATTGTTTTAGATTTGATTCCATTCTTTCGATTCTATTTGATATGATTCTTTTCGATTCGATTTGATACGATACTTTTTATTTTGATTCGAATCGATTCTCTTCGGTTCGATTCGTTTTGATTCTTTTCGATTCAATTCTATTCGAATTTTTTCGATTTGATTCGATTCGATTCTTTTAGATTCTACTTGATTTGTTTCTTTTCGATTCGTTTTGATTCGATTCTTTTTGATTCATGTCGATTCGATTCGATTCTTTTGTTTCGATTCGAATCTTTTCAATTCGAATCTTTTCGTTACATGGAATTCGATTCTTTTCGATTTGATTCTTTATGATTTTTTTCAACTGGATTCAATTCGATTCTTTTTTTTATGATAGTCACAGAGAGAGTGAGAGAGGCAGAGACACTGGCAGAGGGAGAAGCAGGCTCCATGCACCGGGAGCCCGATGTGGGATTCGATCCCGGGTCTCCAGGATCGCGCCCTGGGCCAAAGGCAGGCGCTAAACCGCTGCGCCACCCAGGGATCCCTCAATTCGATTCTTTTTTATTCGAAGCTATTCGATTCTTTTTGATTCGATTTGATTCTATTCGATTTTTTTCGATTTGATTCGATTAGTTCCTTTTTGATTCAATTCAATTCATTTCTTTTGATTCAATTCGATTCGATTCTTTTGGATTCGATTCGATTCTTTTGGATTCGATTCTTTTGGATTCGAATCGAGTAGATTCTTTTCATTTCGATCGGATTCATTTCAATTCGATTCTTTTCGATTCGAATGTTTTCGAATCAATTCGATACTTTTTGATTCGATTCGATTCTTTTCGTGTCGATTTGATTCTTTTCGATTCGATTCTTTTCTATTTGATTCGATTCTTTTCATTTCGATTCGATTTGATTCAATTCGATTCTTTTCGATCAATTCAATTTGATTGTTTTCGATTTGATTCGATTCGATTCTTTTCGATTCTATTCAATTCGATTAGTTTCCATTCGATGATGCAATTGGATTCTTTTCGATTCGAGTCGATACGATTCGATTCTTTTTGATTAGATACAATTCGATTCTTTTCGATTCGATTTGATTCTTTTCGATTCGATTCGACTCGATTTCATTCTTTTTGATTCGATTCGACTAGAATTTAATCGACTGATTCAATTTGATTCTTTTCTTTTCGGTTCGATTCTTTTCTATTCGATTTTTTTCTATTCAGTTCGAGTCTTTTCAATTCGAATCTTTGCGATTCGATTCGATTTGATATTTTTAATTCGATTCGAGTCTTTTCGATTCGATTCGATTCTTTTCAATTCGATTCTTTTCGATTCGAGTCTTTTTGATTCGATTCATTTCGATTCGATTCGATTCTTTTCAATTCGATTTGATGCTTTTCCATTTGATCTGATTTGTTTCATTTCGATTCTTTTCGATTCAATTCGATTCTTTTCGATTCCATTAAATTTGATTCGATTCTTTTCGATTCGATTAGATTCTTTTCGATTTGATTCCATTCAGTTCGATTCTTTTCGATTCGATTGGATTCTTTTCGATTTGATTCAATTCTTTGGATTCGATTTGATTTGATTCTTTTCGATTCGATTCAATACGATTCTTTTCATTTCGATTCTAATCGATTCTCTTCGATTCAATTCGTTTCGATTCGTTTCGATTCTATTCGAATTTTTTCGATTCTATTCTATTCGATTCATTTTGAATCATTTCGATTTGATTCTGTTCGAGTGGTTTCTATTAGATTCTTTTCGATTTGATTCAATTCGATTCGAGTCTTTTTGATTCGAGTCTTTTCGACTCGATTCAATTCAATACGATTCTTTTAGATTCGATTCGATTCGATTGTTTTCGTTTCGATTCGCCTTTTTTTGATTCGATTCTTTTCGATTCGATTGTTTTCAATTCGATTGATTCGATTCTTTTCAATTCTATGCTATTCAAAGCGATTCTTTTGTATTTGATTCGATTCGATTGTTTTCTTTTTGATTCGGTTCGATTCGTTTCTTTTCGATTCGATTCAATTCTTTTCGATTCGATTCTTTTCGATTCGATTTGATTCTTTTCGATTCGATTCTATTCTTTTCTATTCCATTCGAATCGATTCGTTTTGATTGAATTCGATTCTTTTCGATTCGATTCAATTAGATTCTTTTCGATTGGATTCAATTTGTTTCGATTCGAATCCATTTGATTCTTTTCGATTGGATTCCATTCGATTCTTTTCGATTTGATTCAATTCGATTCTATTCATTTCGATTATTTTCGTTGAGATTAGATTCTTTTCGATTTGATTTTTTTCGGTTCGAGTCGATTCATTTCGCTTATTTTGGTTAGGATCAATTCAATTCGATTCTTTTTGATTTGATTTGATTCTATTCGATTTCTTTCGATTCTATTCTATTGTATTCTTTTCGATTCGATTCCATTCAATCCGATTCTTTTCGATTCGATTCGATTGTTTTAGATTTGATTCCATTCTTTCGATTCTATTTGATATGATTCTTTTCGATTCGATTTGATACGATACTTTTTATTTTGATTCGAATCGATTCTCTTCGGTTCGATTCGTTTTGATTCTTTTCGATTCAATTCTATTCGAATTTTTTCGATTTGATTCGATTCGATTCTTTTAGATTCTACTTGATTTGTTTCTTTTCGATTCGTTTTGATTCGATTCTTTTTGATTCATGTCGATTCGATTCGATTCTTTTGTTTCGATTCGAATCTTTTCAATTCGAATCTTTTCGTTACATGGAATTCGATTCTTTTCGATTTGATTCTTTATGATTTTTTTCAACTGGATTCAATTCGATTCTTTTTTTTATGATAGTCACAGAGAGAGTGAGAGAGGCAGAGACACTGGCAGAGGGAGAAGCAGGCTCCATGCACCGGGAGCCCGATGTGGGATTCGATCCCGGGTCTCCAGGATCGCGCCCTGGGCCAAAGGCAGGCGCTAAACCGCTGCGCCACCCAGGGATCCCTCAATTCGATTCTTTTTTATTCGAAGCTATTCGATTCTTTTTGATTCGATTTGATTCTATTCGATTTTTTTCGATTTGATTCGATTAGTTCCTTTTTGATTCAATTCAATTCATTTCTTTTGATTCAATTCGATTCGATTCTTTTGGATTCGATTCGATTCTTTTGGATTCGATTCTTTTGGATTCGAATCGAGTAGATTCTTTTCATTTCGATCGGATTCATTTCAATTCGATTCTTTTCGATTCGAATGTTTTCGAATCAATTCGATACTTTTTGATTCGATTCGATTCTTTTCGTGTCGATTTGATTCTTTTCGATTCGATTCTTTTCTATTTGAATCGATTCGATTCTTTTCATTTCGATTCGATTTGATTCAATTCGATTCTTTTCGATCAATTCAATTTGATTGTTTTCGATTTGATTCGATTCGATTCTTTTCGATTCTATTCAATTCGATTAGTTTCCATTCGATGATGCAATTGGATTCTTTTCGATTCGAGTCGATACGATTCGATTCTTTTTGATTAGATACAATTCGATTCTTTTCGATTCGATTCGATTGTTTTCGATTCGATTCGACTCGATTTCATTCTTTTTGATTCGATTCGACTAGAATTTAATCGACTGATTCAATTTGATTCTTTTCTTTTCGGTTCGATTCTTTTCTATTCGATTTTTTTCTATTCAGTTCGAGTCTTTTCAATTCGAATCTTTGCGATTCGATTCGATTTGATATTTTTAATTCGATTCGAGTCTTTTCGATTCGATTCGATTCTTTTCAATTCGATTCTTTTCGATTCGAGTCTTTTTGATTCGATTCATTTCGATTCGATTCGATTCTTTTCAATTCGATTTGATGCTTTTCCATTTGATCTGATTTGTTTCATTTCGATTCTTTTCGATTCAATTCGATTCTTTTCGATTCCATTAAATTTGATTCGATTCTTTTCGATTCGATTAGATTCTTTTCGATTTGATTCCATTCAGTTCGATTCTTTTCGATTCGATTGGATTCTTTTCGATTTGATTCAATTCTTTCGATTCGATTTGATTTGATTCTTTTCGATTCGATTCAATACGATTCTTTTCATTTCGATTCTAATCGATTCTCTTCGATTCAATTCGTTTCGATTCGTTTCGATTCTATTCGAATTTTTTCGATTCTATTCTATTCGATTCATTTTGAATCATTTCGATTTGATTCTGTTCGAGTGGTTTCTATTAGATTCTTTTCGATTTGATTCAATTCGATTCGAGTCTTTTTGATTCGAGTCTTTTCGACTCGATTCAATTCAATACGATTCTTTTAGATTCGATTCGATTCGATTGTTTTCGTTTCGATTCGACTTTTTTTGATTCGATTCTTTTCGATTCGATTGTTTTCAATTCGATTGATTCGATTCTTTTCAATTCTATGCTATTCAAAGCGATTCTTTTGTATTTGATTCGATTCGATTGTTTTCTTTTTGATTCGGTTCGATTCGTTTCTTTTCGATTCGATTCAATTCTTTTCGATTCGATTCTTTTCGATTCGATTTGATTCTTTTCGATTCGATTCTATTCTTTTCTATTCCATTCGAATCGATTCGTTTTGATTGAATTCGATTCTTTTCGATTCGATTCAATTAGATTCTTTTCGATTGGATTCAATTTGTTTCGATTCGAATCCATTTGATTCTTTTCGATTGGATTCCATTCGATTCTTTTCGATTTGATTCAATTCGATTCTATTCATTTCGATTATTTTCGTTGAGATTAGATTCTTTTCGATTTGATTTTTTTCGGTTCGAGTCGATTCATTTCGCTTATTTTGGTTAGGATCAATTCAATTCGATTCTTTTTGATTTGATTTGATTCTATTCGATTTCTTTCGATTCTATTCTATTGTATTCTTTTCGATTCGATTCCATTCAATCCGATTCTTTTCGATTCGATTCGATTGTTTTAGATTTGATTCCATTCTTTCGATTCTATTTGATATGATTCTTTTCGATTCGATTTGATACGATACTTTTTATTTTGATTCGAATCGATTCTCTTCGGTTCGATTCGTTTTGATTCTTTTCGATTCAATTCTATTCGAATTTTTTCGATTTGATTCGATTCGATTCTTTTAGATTCTACTTGATTTGTTTCTTTTCGATTCGTTTTGATTCGATTCTTTTTGATTCATGTCGATTCGATTCGATTCTTTTGTTTCGATTCGAATCTTTTCAATTCGAATCTTTTCGTTACATGGAATTCGATTCTTTTCGATTTGATTCTTTATGATTTTTTTCAACTGGATTCAATTCGATTCTTTTTTTTATGATAGTCACAGAGAGAGTGAGAGAGGCAGAGACACTGGCAGAGGGAGAAGCAGGCTCCATGCACCGGGAGCCCGATGTGGGATTCGATCCCGGGTCTCCAGGATCGCGCCCTGGGCCAAAGGCAGGCGCTAAACCGCTGCGCCACCCAGGGATCCCTCAATTCGATTCTTTTTTATTCGAAGCTATTCGATTCTTTTTGATTCGATTTGATTCTATTCGATTTTTTTCGATTTGATTCGATTAGTTCCTTTTTGATTCAATTCAATTCATTTCTTTTGATTCAATTCGATTCGATTCTTTTGGATTCGATTCGATTCTTTTGGATTCGATTCTTTTGGATTCGAATCGAGTAGATTCTTTTCATTTCGATCGGATTCATTTCAATTCGATTCTTTTCGATTCGAATGTTTTCGAATCAATTCGATACTTTTTGATTCGATTCGATTCTTTTCGTGTCGATTTGATTCTTTTCGATTCGATTCTTTTCTATTTGAATCGATTCGATTCTTTTCATTTCGATTCGATTTGATTCAATTCGATTCTTTTCGATCAATTCAATTTGATTTTTTTCGATTTGATTCGATTCGATTCTTTTCGATTCTATTCAATTCGATTAGTTTCCATTCGATGATGCAATTGGATTCTTTTCGATTCGAGTCGATACGATTCGATTCTTTTTGATTAGATACAATTCGATTCTTTTCGATTCGATTCGATTGTTTTCGATTCGATTCGACTCGATTTCATTCTTTTTGATTCGATTCGACTAGAATTTAATCGACTGATTCAATTTGATTCTTTTCTTTTCGGTTCGATTCTTTTCTATTCGATTTTTTTCTATTCAGTTCGAGTCTTTTCAATTCGAATCTTTGCGATTCGATTCGATTTGATATTTTTAATTCGATTCGAGTCTTTTCGATTCGATTCGATTCTTTTCAATTCGATTCTTTTCGATTCGAGTCTTTTTGATTCGATTCATTTCGATTCGATTCGATTCTTTTCAATTCGATTTGATGCTTTTCCATTTGATCTGATTTGTTTCATTTCGATTCTTTTCGATTCAATTCGATTCTTTTCGATTCCATTAAATTTGATTCGATTCTTTTCGATTCGATTAGATTCTTTTCGATTTGATTCCATTCAGTTCGATTCTTTTCGATTCGATTGGATTCTTTTCGATTTGATTCAATTCTTTGGATTCGATTTGATTTGATTCTTTTCGATTCGATTCAATACGATTCTTTTCATTTCGATTCTAATCGATTCTCTTCGATTCAATTCGTTTCGATTCGTTTCGATTCTATTCGAATTTTTTCGATTCTATTCTATTCGATTCATTTTGAATCATTTCGATTTGATTCTGTTCGAGTGGTTTCTATTAGATTCTTTTCGATTTGATTCAATTCGATTCGAGTCTTTTTGATTCGAGTCTTTTCGACTCGATTCAATTCAATACGATTCTTTTAGATTCGATTCGATTCGATTGTTTTCGTTTCGATTCGACTTTTTTTGATTCGATTCTTTTCGATTCGATTGTTTTCAATTCGATTGATTCGATTCTTTTCAATTCTATGCTATTCAAAGCGATTCTTTTGTATTTGATTCGATTCGATTGTTTTCTTTTTGATTCGGTTCGATTCGTTTCTTTTCGATTCGATTCAATTCTTTTCGATTCGATTCTTTTCGATTCGATTTGATTCTTTTCTTTTTTCTTTTTTAATATTTTTTTCTTTATTTATTTATGATAGTCACACAGAGTGAGAGAGAGAGAGAGGCAGAGGGAGAAGCAGGCTCCATGCACCGGGAGCCCGATGTGGGATTCGAACCCGGGTCTCCAGTATCGCGCCCTGGGCCAAAGGCAGGCGCCAAACCGCTGCGCCACCCAGGGATCCCGATTTGATTCTTTTCGATTCGATTCTATTCTTTTCTATTCCAATCGAATCGATTCGTTTTGATTGAATACGATTCTTTTCGATTCGATTCAATTAGATTCTTTTCGATTGGATTCAATTTGTTTCGATTCGAATCCATTTGATTCTTTTCGATTGGATTCCATTCGATTCTTTTCGATTTGATTCAATTCGATTCTATTCATTTCGATTATTTTCGTTGAGATTAGATTCTTTTCGATTTGATTTTTTTCGGTTCGAGTCGATTCATTTCGCTTATTTTGGTAGGATCAATTCAATTCGATTCTTTTTGATTTGATTTGATTCTATTCGATTTCTTTCGATTCTATTCTATTGTATTCTTTTCGATTCGATTCCATTCAATCCGATTCTTTTCGATTCGATTCGATTGTTTTAGATTTGATTCCATTCTTTCGATTCTATTTGATATGATTCTTTTCGATTCGATTTGATACGATACTTTTTATTTTGATTCGAATCGATTCTCTTCGGTTCGATTCGTTTTGATTCTTTTCGATTCAATTCTATTCGAATTTTTTCGATTTGATTCGATTCGATTCTTTTAGATTCTACTTGATTTGTTTCTTTTCGATTCGTTTTGATTCGATTCTTTTTGATTCATGTCGATTCGATTCGATTCTTTTGTTTCGATTCGAATCTTTTCAATTCGAATCTTTTCGTTACATGGAATTCGATTCTTTTCGATTTGATTCTTTATGATTTTTTTCAACTGGATTCAATTCGATTCTTTTTTTTATGATAGTCACAGAGAGAGTGAGAGAGGCAGAGACACTGGCAGAGGGAGAAGCAGGCTCCATGCACCGGGAGCCCGATGTGGGATTCGATCCCGGGTCTCCAGGATCGCGCCCTGGGCCAAAGGCAGGCGCTAAACCGCTGCGCCACCCAGGGATCCCTCAATTCGATTCTTTTTTATTCGAAGCTATTCGATTCTTTTTGATTCGATTTGATTCTATTCGATTTTTTTCGATTTGATTCGATTAGTTCCTTTTTGATTCAATTCAATTCATTTCTTTTGATTCAATTCGATTCGATTCTTTTGGATTCGATTCGATTCTTTTGGATTCGATTCTTTTGGATTCGAATCGAGTAGATTCTTTTCATTTCGATCGGATTCATTTCAATTCGATTCTTTTCGATTCGAATGTTTTCGAATCAATTCGATACTTTTTGATTCGATTCGATTCTTTTCGTGTCGATTTGATTCTTTTCGATTCGATTCTTTTCTATTTGAATCGATTCGATTCTTTTCATTTCGATTCGATTTGATTCAATTCGATTCTTTTCGATCAATTCAATTTGATTGTTTTCGATTTGATTCGATTCGATTCTTTTCGATTCTATTCAATTCGATTAGTTTCCATTCGATGATGCAATTGGATTCTTTTCGATTCGAGTCGATACGATTCGATTCTTTTTGATTAGATACAATTCGATTCTTTTCGATTCGATTCGATTCTTTTCGATTCGATTCGACTCGATTTCATTCTTTTTGATTCGATTCGACTAGAATTTAATCGACTGATTCAATTTGATTCTTTTCTTTTCGGTTCGATTCTTTTCTATTCGATTTTTTTCTATTCAGTTCGAGTCTTTTCAATTCGAATCTTTGCGATTCGATTCGATTTGATATTTTTAATTCGATTCGAGTCTTTTCGATTCGATTCGATTCTTTTCAATTCGATTCTTTTCGATTCGAGTCTTTTTGATTCGATTCATTTCGATTCGATTCGATTCTTTTCAATTCGATTTGATGCTTTTCCATTTGATCTGATTTGTTTCATTTCGATTCTTTTCGATTCAATTCGATTCTTTTCGATTCCATTAAATTTGATTCGATTCTTTTCGATTCGATTAGATTCTTTTCGATTTGATTCCATTCAGTTCGATTCTTTTCGATTCGATTGGATTCTTTTCGATTTGATTCAATTCTTTGGATTCGATTTGATTTGATTCTTTTCGATTCGATTCAATACGATTCTTTTCATTTCGATTCTAATCGATTCTCTTCGATTCAATTCGTTTCGATTCGTTTCGATTCTATTCGAATTTTTTCGATTCTATTCTATTCGATTCATTTTGAATCATTTCGATTTGATTCTGTTCGAGTGGTTTCTATTAGATTCTTTTCGATTTGATTCAATTCGATTCGAGTCTTTTTGATTCGAGTCTTTTCGACTCGATTCAATTCAATACGATTCTTTTAGATTCGATTCGATTCGATTGTTTTCGTTTCGATTCGACTTTTTTTGATTCGATTCTTTTCGATTCGATTGTTTTCAATTCGATTGATTCGATTCTTTTCAATTCTATGCTATTCAAAGCGATTCTTTTGTATTTGATTCGATTCGATTGTTTTCTTTTTGATTCGGTTCGATTCGTTTCTTTTCGATTCGATTCAATTCTTTTCGATTCGATTCTTTTCGATTCGATTTGATTCTTTTCTTTTTTCTTTTTTAATATTTTTTTCTTTATTTATTTATGATAGTCACACAGAGTGAGAGAGAGAGAGAGGCAGAGGGAGAAGCAGGCTCCATGCACCGGGAGCCCGATGTGGGATTCGAACCCGGGTCTCCAGTATCGCGCCCTGGGCCAAAGGCAGGCGCCAAACCGCTGCGCCACCCAGGGATCCCGATTTGATTCTTTTCGATTCGATTCTATTCTTTTCTATTCCAATCGAATCGATTCGTTTTGATTGAATACGATTCTTTTCGATTCGATTCAATTAGATTCTTTTCGATTGGATTCAATTTGTTTCGATTCGAATCCATTTGATTCTTTTCGATTGGATTCCATTCGATTCTTTTCGATTTGATTCAATTCGATTCTATTCATTTCGATTATTTTCGTTGAGATTAGATTCTTTTCGATTTGATTTTTTTCGGTTCGAGTCGATTCATTTCGCTTATTTTGGTAGGATCAATTCAATTCGATTCTTTTTGATTTGATTTGATTCTATTCGATTTCTTTCGATTCTATTCTATTGTATTCTTTTCGATTCGATTCCATTCAATCCGATTCTTTTCGATTCGATTCGATTGTTTTAGATTTGATTCCATTCTTTCGATTCTATTTGATATGATTCTTTTCGATTCGATTTGATACGATACTTTTTATTTTGATTCGAATCGATTCTCTTCGGTTCGATTCGTTTTGATTCTTTTCGATTCAATTCTATTCGAATTTTTTCGATTTGATTCGATTCGATTCTTTTAGATTCTACTTGATTTGTTTCTTTTCGATTCGTTTTGATTCGATTCTTTTTGATTCATGTCGATTCGATTCGATTCTTTTGTTTCGATTCGAATCTTTTCAATTCGAATCTTTTCGTTACATGGAATTCGATTCTTTTCGATTTGATTCTTTATGATTTTTTTCAACTGGATTCAATTCGATTCTTTTTTTTATGATAGTCACAGAGAGAGTGAGAGAGGCAGAGACACTGGCAGAGGGAGAAGCAGGCTCCATGCACCGGGAGCCCGATGTGGGATTCGATCCCGGGTCTCCAGGATCGCGCCCTGGGCCAAAGGCAGGCGCTAAACCGCTGCGCCACCCAGGGATCCCTCAATTCGATTCTTTTTTATTCGAAGCTATTCGATTCTTTTTGATTCGATTTGATTCTATTCGATTTTTTTCGATTTGATTCGATTAGTTCCTTTTTGATTCAATTCAATTCATTTCTTTTGATTCAATTCGATTCGATTCTTTTGGATTCGATTCGATTCTTTTGGATTCGATTCTTTTGGATTCGAATCGAGTAGATTCTTTTCATTTCGATCGGATTCATTTCAATTCGATTCTTTTCGATTCGAATGTTTTCGAATCAATTCGATACTTTTTGATTCGATTCGATTCTTTTCGTGTCGATTTGATTCTTTTCGATTCGATTCTTTTCTATTTGAATCGATTCGATTCTTTTCATTTCGATTCGATTTGATTCAATTCGATTCTTTTCGATCAATTCAATTTGATTGTTTTCGATTTGATTCGATTCGATTCTTTTCGATTCTATTCAATTCGATTAGTTTCCATTCGATGATGCAATTGGATTCTTTTCGATTCGAGTCGATACGATTCGATTCTTTTTGATTAGATACAATTCGATTCTTTTCGATTCGATTCGATTGTTTTCGATTCGATTCGACTCGATTTCATTCTTTTTGATTCGATTCGACTAGAATTTAATCGACTGATTCAATTTGATTCTTTTCTTTTCGGTTCGATTCTTTTCTATTCGATTTTTTTCTATTCAGTTCGAGTCTTTTCAATTCGAATCTTTGCGATTCGATTCGATTTGATATTTTTAATTCGATTCGAGTCTTTTCGATTCGATTCGATTCTTTTCAATTCGATTCTTTTCGATTCGAGTCTTTTTGATTCGATTCATTTCGATTCGATTCGATTCTTTTCAATTCGATTTGATGCTTTTCCATTTGATCTGATTTGTTTCATTTCGATTCTTTTCGATTCAATTCGATTCTTTTCGATTCCATTAAATTTGATTCGATTCTCTTCGATTCGATTAGATTCTTTTCGATTTGATTCCATTCAGTTCGATTCTTTTCGATTCGATTGGATTCTTTTCGATTTGATTCAATTCTTTCGATTCGATTTGATTTGATTCTTTTCGATTCGATTCAATACGATTCTTTTCATTTCGATTCTAATCGATTCTCTTCGATTCAATTCGTTTCGATTCGTTTCGATTCTATTCGAATTTTTTCGATTCTATTCTATTCGATTCATTTTGAATCATTTCGATTTGATTCTGTTCGAGTGGTTTCTATTAGATTCTTTTCGATTTGATTCAATTCGATTCGAGTCTTTTTGATTCGAGTCTTTTCGACTCGATTCAATTCAATACGATTCTTTTAGATTCGATTCGATTCGATTGTTTTCGTTTCGATTCGACTTTTTTTGATTCGATTCTTTTCGATTCGATTGTTTTCAATTCGATTGATTCGATTCTTTTCAATTCTATGCTATTCAAAGCGATTCTTTTGTATTTGATTCGATTCGATTGTTTTCTTTTTGATTCGGTTCGATTCGTTTCTTTTCGATTCGATTCAATTCTTTTCGATTCGATTCTTTTCGATTCGATTTGATTCTTTTCTTTTTTCTTTTTTAATATTTTTTTCTTTATTTATTTATGATAGTCACACAGAGTGAGAGAGAGAGAGAGGCAGAGGGAGAAGCAGGCTCCATGCACCGGGAGCCCGATGTGGGATTCGAACCCGGGTCTCCAGTATCGCGCCCTGGGCCAAAGGCAGGCGCCAAACCGCTGCGCCACCCAGGGATCCCGATTTGATTCTTTTCGATTCGATTCTATTCTTTTCTATTCCAATCGAATCGATTCGTTTTGATTGAATACGATTCTTTTCGATTCGATTCAATTAGATTCTTTTCGATTGGATTCAATTTGTTTCGATTCGAATCCATTTGATTCTTTTCGATTGGATTCCATTCGATTCTTTTCGATTTGATTCAATTCGATTCTATTCATTTCGATTATTTTCGTTGAGATTAGATTCTTTTCGATTTGATTTTTTTCGGTTCGAGTCGATTCATTTCGCTTATTTTGGTAGGATCAATTCAATTCGATTCTTTTTGATTTGATTTGATTCTATTCGATTTCTTTCGATTCTATTCTATTGTATTCTTTTCGATTCGATTCCATTCAATCCGATTCTTTTCGATTCGATTCGATTGTTTTAGATTTGATTCCATTCTTTCGATTCTATTTGATATGATTCTTTTCGATTCGATTTGATACGATACTTTTTATTTTGATTCGAATCGATTCTCTTCGGTTCGATTCGTTTTGATTCTTTTCGATTCAATTCTATTCGAATTTTTTCGATTTGATTCGATTCGATTCTTTTAGATTCTACTTGATTTGTTTCTTTTCGATTCGTTTTGATTCGATTCTTTTTGATTCATGTCGATTCGATTCGATTCTTTTGTTTCGATTCGAATCTTTTCAATTCGAATCTTTTCGTTACATGGAATTCGATTCTTTTCGATTTGATTCTTTATGATTTTTTTCAACTGGATTCAATTCGATTCTTTTTTTTATGATAGTCACAGAGAGAGTGAGAGAGGCAGAGACACTGGCAGAGGGAGAAGCAGGCTCCATGCACCGGGAGCCCGATGTGGGATTCGATCCCGGGTCTCCAGGATCGCGCCCTGGGCCAAAGGCAGGCGCTAAACCGCTGCGCCACCCAGGGATCCCTCAATTCGATTCTTTTTTATTCGAAGCTATTCGATTCTTTTTGATTCGATTTGATTCTATTCGATTTTTTTCGATTTGATTCGATTAGTTCCTTTTTGATTCAATTCAATTCATTTCTTTTGATTCAATTCGATTCGATTCTTTTGGATTCGATTCGATTCTTTTGGATTCGATTCTTTTGGATTCGAATCGAGTAGATTCTTTTCATTTCGATCGGATTCATTTCAATTCGATTCTTTTCGATTCGAATGTTTTCGAATCAATTCGATACTTTTTGATTCGATTCGATTCTTTTCGTGTCGATTTGATTCTTTTCGATTCGATTCTTTTCTATTTGAATCGATTCGATTCTTTTCATTTCGATTCGATTTGATTCAATTCGATTCTTTTCGATCAATTCAATTTGATTGTTTTCGATTTGATTCGATTCGATTCTTTTCGATTCTATTCAATTCGATTAGTTTCCATTCGATGATGCAATTGGATTCTTTTCGATTCGAGTCGATACGATTCGATTCTTTTTGATTAGATACAATTCGATTCTTTTCGATTCGATTCGATTGTTTTCGATTCGATTCGACTCGATTTCATTCTTTTTGATTCGATTCGACTAGAATTTAATCGACTGATTCAATTTGATTCTTTTCTTTTCGGTTCGATTCTTTTCTATTCGATTTTTTTCTATTCAGTTCGAGTCTTTTCAATTCGAATCTTTGCGATTCGATTCGATTTGATATTTTTAATTCGATTCGAGTCTTTTCGATTCGATTCGATTCTTTTCAATTCGATTCTTTTCGATTCGAGTCTTTTTGATTCGATTCATTTCGATTCGATTCGATTCTTTTCAATTCGATTTGATGCTTTTCCATTTGATCTGATTTGTTTCATTTCGATTCTTTTCGATTCAATTCGATTCTTTTCGATTCCATTAAATTTGATTCGATTCTTTTCGATTCGATTAGATTCTTTTCGATTTGATTCCATTCAGTTCGATTCTTTTCGATTCGATTGGATTCTTTTCGATTTGATTCAATTCTTTCGATTCGATTTGATTTGATTCTTTTCGATTCGATTCAATACGATTCTTTTCATTTCGATTCTAATCGATTCTCTTCGATTCAATTCGTTTCGATTCGTTTCGATTCTATTCGAATTTTTTCGATTCTATTCTATTCGATTCATTTTGAATCATTTCGATTTGATTCTGTTCGAGTGGTTTCTATTAGATTCTTTTCGATTTGATTCAATTCGATTCGAGTCTTTTTGATTCGAGTCTTTTCGACTCGATTCAATTCAATACGATTCTTTTAGATTCGATTCGATTCGATTGTTTTCGTTTCGATTCGACTTTTTTTGATTCGATTCTTTTCGATTCGATTGTTTTCAATTCGATTGATTCGATTCTTTTCAATTCTATGCTATTCAAAGCGATTCTTTTGTATTTGATTCGATTCGATTGTTTTCTTTTTGATTCGGTTCGATTCGTTTCTTTTCGATTCGATTCAATT
Organism: Canis lupus baileyi; assembly: GCF_048164855.1. Taxonomy (NCBI): domain Eukaryota; kingdom Metazoa; phylum Chordata; class Mammalia; order Carnivora; family Canidae; genus Canis; species Canis lupus. The sequence continues at coordinate 471,621 of NW_027326455.1, read as the reverse complement.
CTTTTCGATTCGATTCTTTTCGATTCGATTTGATTCTTTTCTTTTTTCTTTTTTAATATTTTTTTCTTTATTTATTTATGATAGTCACACAGAGTGAGAGAGAGAGAGAGGCAGAGGGAGAAGCAGGCTCCATGCACCGGGAGCCCGATGTGGGATTCGAACCCGGGTCTCCAGTATCGCGCCCTGGGCCAAAGGCAGGCGCCAAACCGCTGCGCCACCCAGGGATCCCGATTTGATTCTTTTCGATTCGATTCTATTCTTTTCTATTCCAATCGAATCGATTCGTTTTGATTGAATACGATTCTTTTCGATTCGATTCAATTAGATTCTTTTCGATTGGATTCAATTTGTTTCGATTCGAATCCATTTGATTCTTTTCGATTGGATTCCATTCGATTCTTTTCGATTTGATTCAATTCGATTCTATTCATTTCGATTATTTTCGTTGAGATTAGATTCTTTTCGATTTGATTTTTTTCGGTTCGAGTCGATTCATTTCGCTTATTTTGGTAGGATCAATTCAATTCGATTCTTTTTGATTTGATTTGATTCTATTCGATTTCTTTCGATTCTATTCTATTGTATTCTTTTCGATTCGATTCCATTCAATCCGATTCTTTTCGATTCGATTCGATTGTTTTAGATTTGATTCCATTCTTTCGATTCTATTTGATATGATTCTTTTCGATTCGATTTGATACGATACTTTTTATTTTGATTCGAATCGATTCTCTTCGGTTCGATTCGTTTTGATTCTTTTCGATTCAATTCTATTCGAATTTTTTCGATTTGATTCGATTCGATTCTTTTAGATTCTACTTGATTTGTTTCTTTTCGATTCGTTTTGATTCGATTCTTTTTGATTCATGTCGATTCGATTCGATTCTTTTGTTTCGATTCGAATCTTTTCAATTCGAATCTTTTCGTTACATGGAATTCGATTCTTTTCGATTTGATTCTTTATGATTTTTTTCAACTGGATTCAATTCGATTCTTTTTTTTATGATAGTCACAGAGAGAGTGAGAGAGGCAGAGACACTGGCAGAGGGAGAAGCAGGCTCCATGCACCGGGAGCCCGATGTGGGATTCGATCCCGGGTCTCCAGGATCGCGCCCTGGGCCAAAGGCAGGCGCTAAACCGCTGCGCCACCCAGGGATCCCTCAATTCGATTCTTTTTTATTCGAAGCTATTCGATTCTTTTTGATTCGATTTGATTCTATTCGATTTTTTTCGATTTGATTCGATTAGTTCCTTTTTGATTCAATTCAATTCATTTCTTTTGATTCAATTCGATTCGATTCTTTTGGATTCGATTCGATTCTTTTGGATTCGATTCTTTTGGATTCGAATCGAGTAGATTCTTTTCATTTCGATCGGATTCATTTCAATTCGATTCTTTTCGATTCGAATGTTTTCGAATCAATTCGATACTTTTTGATTCGATTCGATTCTTTTCGTGTCGATTTGATTCTTTTCGATTCGATTCTTTTCTATTTGAATCGATTCGATTCTTTTCATTTCGATTCGATTTGATTCAATTCGATTCTTTTCGATCAATTCAATTTGATTGTTTTCGATTTGATTCGATTCGATTCTTTTCGATTCTATTCAATTCGATTAGTTTCCATTCGATGATGCAATTGGATTCTTTTCGATTCGAGTCGATACGATTCGATTCTTTTTGATTAGATACAATTCGATTCTTTTCGATTCGATTCGATTGTTTTCGATTCGATTCGACTCGATTTCATTCTTTTTGATTCGATTCGACTAGAATTTAATCGACTGATTCAATTTGATTCTTTTCTTTTCGGTTCGATTCTTTTCTATTCGATTTTTTTCTATTCAGTTCGAGTCTTTTCAATTCGAATCTTTGCGATTCGATTCGATTTGATATTTTTAATTCGATTCGAGTCTTTTCGATTCGATTCGATTCTTTTCAATTCGATTCTTTTCGATTCGAGTCTTTTTGATTCGATTCATTTCGATTCGATTCGATTCTTTTCAATTCGATTTGATGCTTTTCCATTTGATCTGATTTGTTTCATTTCGATTCTTTTCGATTCAATTCGATTCTTTTCGATTCCATTAAATTTGATTCGATTCTCTTCGATTCGATTAGATTCTTTTCGATTTGATTCCATTCAGTTCGATTCTTTTCGATTCGATTGGATTCTTTTCGATTTGATTCAATTCTTTCGATTCGATTTGATTTGATTCTTTTCGATTCGATTCAATACGATTCTTTTCATTTCGATTCTAATCGATTCTCTTCGATTCAATTCGTTTCGATTCGTTTCGATTCTATTCGAATTTTTTCGATTCTATTCTATTCGATTCATTTTGAATCATTTCGATTTGATTCTGTTCGAGTGGTTTCTATTAGATTCTTTTCGATTTGATTCAATTCGATTCGAGTCTTTTTGATTCGAGTCTTTTCGACTCGATTCAATTCAATACGATTCTTTTAGATTCGATTCGATTCGATTGTTTTCGTTTCGATTCGACTTTTTTTGATTCGATTCTTTTCGATTCGATTGTTTTCAATTCGATTGATTCGATTCTTTTCAATTCTATGCTATTCAAAGCGATTCTTTTGTATTTGATTCGATTCGATTGTTTTCTTTTTGATTCGGTTCGATTCGTTTCTTTTCGATTCGATTCAATTCTTTTCGATTCGATTCTTTTCGATTCGATTTGATTCTTTTCTTTTTTCTTTTTTAATATTTTTTTCTTTATTTATTTATGATAGTCACACAGAGTGAGAGAGAGAGAGAGGCAGAGGGAGAAGCAGGCTCCATGCACCGGGAGCCCGATGTGGGATTCGAACCCGGGTCTCCAGTATCGCGCCCTGGGCCAAAGGCAGGCGCCAAACCGCTGCGCCACCCAGGGATCCCGATTTGATTCTTTTCGATTCGATTCTATTCTTTTCTATTCCAATCGAATCGATTCGTTTTGATTGAATACGATTCTTTTCGATTCGATTCAATTAGATTCTTTTCGATTGGATTCAATTTGTTTCGATTCGAATCCATTTGATTCTTTTCGATTGGATTCCATTCGATTCTTTTCGATTTGATTCAATTCGATTCTATTCATTTCGATTATTTTCGTTGAGATTAGATTCTTTTCGATTTGATTTTTTTCGGTTCGAGTCGATTCATTTCGCTTATTTTGGTAGGATCAATTCAATTCGATTCTTTTTGATTTGATTTGATTCTATTCGATTTCTTTCGATTCTATTCTATTGTATTCTTTTCGATTCGATTCCATTCAATCCGATTCTTTTCGATTCGATTCGATTGTTTTAGATTTGATTCCATTCTTTCGATTCTATTTGATATGATTCTTTTCGATTCGATTTGATACGATACTTTTTATTTTGATTCGAATCGATTCTCTTCGGTTCGATTCGTTTTGATTCTTTTCGATTCAATTCTATTCGAATTTTTTCGATTTGATTCGATTCGATTCTTTTAGATTCTACTTGATTTGTTTCTTTTCGATTCGTTTTGATTCGATTCTTTTTGATTCATGTCGATTCGATTCGATTCTTTTGTTTCGATTCGAATCTTTTCAATTCGAATCTTTTCGTTACATGGAATTCGATTCTTTTCGATTTGATTCTTTATGATTTTTTTCAACTGGATTCAATTCGATTCTTTTTTTTATGATAGTCACAGAGAGAGTGAGAGAGGCAGAGACACTGGCAGAGGGAGAAGCAGGCTCCATGCACCGGGAGCCCGATGTGGGATTCGATCCCGGGTCTCCAGGATCGCGCCCTGGGCCAAAGGCAGGCGCTAAACCGCTGCGCCACCCAGGGATCCCTCAATTCGATTCTTTTTTATTCGAAGCTATTCGATTCTTTTTGATTCGATTTGATTCTATTCGATTTTTTTCGATTTGATTCGATTAGTTCCTTTTTGATTCAATTCAATTCATTTCTTTTGATTCAATTCGATTCGATTCTTTTGGATTCGATTCGATTCTTTTGGATTCGATTCTTTTGGATTCGAATCGAGTAGATTCTTTTCATTTCGATCGGATTCATTTCAATTCGATTCTTTTCGATTCGAATGTTTTCGAATCAATTCGATACTTTTTGATTCGATTCGATTCTTTTCGTGTCGATTTGATTCTTTTCGATTCGATTCTTTTCTATTTGATTCGATTCTTTTCATTTCGATTCGATTTGATTCAATTCGATTCTTTTCGATCAATTCAATTTGATTGTTTTCGATTTGATTCGATTCGATTCTTTTCGATTCTATTCAATTCGATTAGTTTCCATTCGATGATGCAATTGGATTCTTTTCGATTCGAGTCGATACGATTCGATTCTTTTTGATTAGATACAATTCGATTCTTTTCGATTCGATTCGTTTCTTTTCGATTCGATTCGACTCGATTTCATTCTTTTTGATTCGATTCGACTAGAATTTAATCGACTGATTCAATTTGATTCTTTTCTTTTCGGTTCGATTCTTTTCTATTCGATTTTTTTCTATTCAGTTCGAGTCTTTTCAATTCGAATCTTTGCGATTCGATTCGATTTGATATTTTTAATTCGATTCGAGTCTTTTCGATTCGATTCGATTCTTTTCAATTCGATTCTTTTCGATTCGAGTCTTTTTGATTCGATTCATTTCGATTCGATTCGATTCTTTTCAATTCGATTTGATGCTTTTCCATTTGATCTGATTTGTTTCATTTCGATTCTTTTCGATTCAATTCGATTCTTTTCGATTCCATTAAATTTGATTCGATTCTTTTCGATTCGATTAGATTCTTTTCGATTTGATTCCATTCAGTTCGATTCTTTTCGATTCGATTGGATTCTTTTCGATTTGATTCAATTCTTTGGATTCGATTTGATTTGATTCTTTTCGATTCGATTCAATACGATTCTTTTCATTTCGATTCTAATCGATTCTCTTCGATTCAATTCGTTTCGATTCGTTTCGATTCTATTCGAATTTTTTCGATTCTATTCTATTCGATTCATTTTGAATCATTTCGATTTGATTCTGTTCGAGTGGTTTCTATTAGATTCTTTTCGATTTGATTCAATTCGATTCGAGTCTTTTTGATTCGAGTCTTTTCGACTCGATGCAATTCAATACGATTCTTTTAGATTCGATTCGATTCGATTGTTTTCGTTTCGATTCGACTTTTTTTGATTCGATTCTTTTCGATTCGATTGTTTTCAATTCGATGGATTCGATTCTTTTCAATTCTATGCTATTCAAAGCGATTCTTTTGTATTTGATTCGATTCGATTGTTTTCTTTTTGATTCGGTTCGATTCGTTTCTTTTCGATTCGATTCAATTCTTTTCGATTCGATTCTTTTCGATTCGATTTGATTCTTTTCGATTCGATTCTATTCTTTTCTATTCCATTCGAATCGATTCGTTTTGATTGAATTCGATTCTTTTCGATTCGATTCAATTAGATTCTTTTCGATTGGATTCAATTTGTTTCGATTCGAATCCATTTGATTCTTTTCGATTGGATTCCATTCGATTCTTTTCGATTTGATTCAATTCGATTCTATTCATTTCGATTATTTTCGTTGAGATTAGATTCTTTTCGATTTGATTTTTTTCGGTTCGAGTCGATTCATTTCGCTTATTTTGGTTAGGATCAATTCAATTCGATTCTTTTTGATTTGATTTGATTCTATTCGATTTCTTTCGATTCTATTCTATTGTATTCTTTTCGATTCGATTCCATTCAATCCGATTCTTTTCGATTCGATTCGATTGTTTTAGATTTGATTCCATTCTTTCGATTCTATTTGATATGATTCTTTTCGATTCGATTTGATACGATACTTTTTATTTTGATTCGAATCGATTCTCTTCGGTTCGATTCGTTTTGATTCTTTTCGATTCAATTCTATTCGAATTTTTTCGATTTGATTCGATTCGATTCTTTTAGATTCTACTTGATTTGTTTCTTTTCGATTCGTTTTGATTCGATTCTTTTTGATTCATGTCGATTCGATTCGATTCTTTTGTTTCGATTCGAATCTTTTCAATTCGAATCTTTTCGTTACATGGAATTCGATTCTTTTCGATTTGATTCTTTATGATTTTTTTCAACTGGATTCAATTCGATTCTTTTTTTTATGATAGTCACAGAGAGAGTGAGAGAGGCAGAGACACTGGCAGAGGGAGAAGCAGGCTCCATGCACCGGGAGCCCGATGTGGGATTCGATCCCGGGTCTCCAGGATCGCGCCCTGGGCCAAAGGCAGGCGCTAAACCGCTGCGCCACCCAGGGATCCCTCAATTCGATTCTTTTTTATTCGAAGCTATTCGATTCTTTTTGATTCGATTTGATTCTATTCGATTTTTTTCGATTTGATTCGATTAGTTCCTTTTTGATTCAATTCAATTCATTTCTTTTGATTCAATTCGATTCGATTCTTTTGGATTCGATTCGATTCTTTTGGATTCGATTCTTTTGGATTCGAATCGAGTAGATTCTTTTCATTTCGATCGGATTCATTTCAATTCGATTCTTTTCGATTCGAATGTTTTCGAATCAATTCGATACTTTTTGATTCGATTCGATTCTTTTCGTGTCGATTTGATTCTTTTCGATTCGATTCTTTTCTATTTGAATCGATTCGATTCTTTTCATTTCGATTCGATTTGATTCAATTCGATTCTTTTCGATCAATTCAATTTGATTTTTTTCGATTTGATTCGATTCGATTCTTTTCGATTCTATTCAATTCGATTAGTTTCCATTCGATGATGCAATTGGATTCTTTTCGATTCGAGTCGATACGATTCGATTCTTTTTGATTAGATACAATTCGATTCTTTTCGATTCGATTCGATTGTTTTCGATTCGATTCGACTCGATTTCATTCTTTTTGATTCGATTCGACTAGAATTTAATCGACTGATTCAATTTGATTCTTTTCTTTTCGGTTCGATTCTTTTCTATTCGATTTTTTTCTATTCAGTTCGAGTCTTTTCAATTCGAATCTTTGCGATTCGATTCGATTTGATATTTTTAATTCGATTCGAGTCTTTTCGATTCGATTCGATTCTTTTCAATTCGATTCTTTTCGATTCGAGTCTTTTTGATTCGATTCATTTCGATTCGATTCGATTCTTTTCAATTCGATTTGATGCTTTTCCATTTGATCTGATTTGTTTCATTTCGATTCTTTTCGATTCAATTCGATTCTTTTCGATTCCATTAAATTTGATTCGATTCTTTTCGATTCGATTAGATTCTTTTCGATTTGATTCCATTCAGTTCGATTCTTTTCGATTCGATTGGATTCTTTTCGATTTGATTCAATTCTTTCGATTCGATTTGATTTGATTCTTTTCGATTCGATTCAATACGATTCTTTTCATTTCGATTCTAATCGATTCTCTTCGATTCAATTCGTTTCGATTCGTTTCGATTCTATTCGAATTTTTTCGATTCTATTCTATTCGATTCATTTTGAATCATTTCGATTTGATTCTGTTCGAGTGGTTTCTATTAGATTCTTTTCGATTTGATTCAATTCGATTCGAGTCTTTTTGATTCGAGTCTTTTCGACTCGATTCAATTCAATACGATTCTTTTAGATTCGATTCGATTCGATTGTTTTCGTTTCGATTCGACTTTTTTTGATTCGATTCTTTTCGATTCGATTGTTTTCAATTCGATTGATTCGATTCTTTTCAATTCTATGCTATTCAAAGCGATTCTTTTGTATTTGATTCGATTCGATTGTTTTCTTTTTGATTCGGTTCGATTCGTTTCTTTTCGATTCGATTCAATTCTTTTCGATTCGATTCTTTTCGATTCGATTTGATTCTTTTCTTTTTTCTTTTTTAATATTTTTTTCTTTATTTATTTATGATAGTCACACAGAGTGAGAGAGAGAGAGAGGCAGAGGGAGAAGCAGGCTCCATGCACCGGGAGCCCGATGTGGGATTCGAACCCGGGTCTCCAGTATCGCGCCCTGGGCCAAAGGCAGGCGCCAAACCGCTGCGCCACCCAGGGATCCCGATTTGATTCTTTTCGATTCGATTCTATTCTTTTCTATTCCAATCGAATCGATTCGTTTTGATTGAATACGATTCTTTTCGATTCGATTCAATTAGATTCTTTTCGATTGGATTCAATTTGTTTCGATTCGAATCCATTTGATTCTTTTCGATTGGATTCCATTCGATTCTTTTCGATTTGATTCAATTCGATTCTATTCATTTCGATTATTTTCGTTGAGATTAGATTCTTTTCGATTTGATTTTTTTCGGTTCGAGTCGATTCATTTCGCTTATTTTGGTTAGGATCAATTCAATTCGATTCTTTTTGATTTGATTTGATTCTATTCGATTTCTTTCGATTCTATTCTATTGTATTCTTTTCGATTCGATTCCATTCAATCCGATTCTTTTCGATTCGATTCGATTGTTTTAGATTTGATTCCATTCTTTCGATTCTATTTGATATGATTCTTTTCGATTCGATTTGATACGATACTTTTTATTTTGATTCGAATCGATTCTCTTCGGTTCGATTCGTTTTGATTCTTTTCGATTCAATTCTATTCGAATTTTTTCGATTTGATTCGATTCGATTCTTTTAGATTCTACTTGATTTGTTTCTTTTCGATTCGTTTTGATTCGATTCTTTTTGATTCATGTCGATTCGATTCGATTCTTTTGTTTCGATTCGAATCTTTTCAATTCGAATCTTTTCGTTACATGGAATTCGATTCTTTTCGATTTGATTCTTTATGATTTTTTTCAACTGGATTCAATTCGATTCTTTTTTTTATGATAGTCACAGAGAGAGTGAGAGAGGCAGAGACACTGGCAGAGGGAGAAGCAGGCTCCATGCACCGGGAGCCCGATGTGGGATTCGATCCCGGGTCTCCAGGATCGCGCCCTGGGCCAAAGGCAGGCGCTAAACCGCTGCGCCACCCAGGGATCCCTCAATTCGATTCTTTTTTATTCGAAGCTATTCGATTCTTTTTGATTCGATTTGATTCTATTCGATTTTTTTCGATTTGATTCGATTAGTTCCTTTTTGATTCAATTCAATTCATTTCTTTTGATTCAATTCGATTCGATTCTTTTGGATTCGATTCGATTCTTTTGGATTCGATTCTTTTGGATTCGAATCGAGTAGATTCTTTTCATTTCGATCGGATTCATTTCAATTCGATTCTTTTCGATTCGAATGTTTTCGAATCAATTCGATACTTTTTGATTCGATTCGATTCTTTTCGTGTCGATTTGATTCTTTTCGATTCGATTCTTTTCTATTTGATTCGATTCTTTTCATTTCGATTCGATTTGATTCAATTCGATTCTTTTCGATCAATTCAATTTGATTGTTTTCGATTTGATTCGATTCGATTCTTTTCGATTCTATTCAATTCGATTAGTTTCCATTCGATGATGCAATTGGATTCTTTTCGATTCGAGTCGATACGATTCGATTCTTTTTGATTAGATACAATTCGATTCTTTTCGATTCGATTTGATTCTTTTCGATTCGATTCGACTCGATTTCATTCTTTTTGATTCGATTCGACTAGAATTTAATCGACTGATTCAATTTGATTCTTTTCTTTTCGGTTCGATTCTTTTCTATTCGATTTTTTTCTATTCAGTTCGAGTCTTTTCAATTCGAATCTTTGCGATTCGATTCGATTTGATATTTTTAATTCGATTCGAGTCTTTTCGATTCGATTCGATTCTTTTCAATTCGATTCTTTTCGATTCGAGTCTTTTTGATTCGATTCATTTCGATTCGATTCGATTCTTTTCAATTCGATTTGATGCTTTTCCATTTGATCTGATTTGTTTCATTTCGATTCTTTTCGATTCAATTCGATTCTTTTCGATTCCATTAAATTTGATTCGATTCTTTTCGATTCGATTAGATTCTTTTCGATTTGATTCCATTCAGTTCGATTCTTTTCGATTCGATTGGATTCTTTTCGATTTGATTCAATTCTTTGGATTCGATTTGATTTGATTCTTTTCGATTCGATTCAATACGATTCTTTTCATTTCGATTCTAATCGATTCTCTTCGATTCAATTCGTTTCGATTCGTTTCGATTCTATTCGAATTTTTTCGATTCTATTCTATTCGATTCATTTTGAATCATTTCGATTTGATTCTGTTCGAGTGGTTTCTATTAGATTCTTTTCGATTTGATTCAATTCGATTCGAGTCTTTTTGATTCGAGTCTTTTCGACTCGATTCAATTCAATACGATTCTTTTAGATTCGATTCGATTCGATTGTTTTCGTTTCGATTCGACTTTTTTTGATTCGATTCTTTTCGATTCGATTGTTTTCAATTCGATGGATTCGATTCTTTTCAATTCTATGCTATTCAAAGCGATTCTTTTGTATTTGATTCGATTCGATTGTTTTCTTTTTGATTCGGTTCGATTCGTTTCTTTTCGATTCGATTCAATTCTTTTCGATTCGATTCTTTTCGATTCGATTTGATTCTTTTCGATTCGATTCTATTCTTTTCTATTCCATTCGAATCGATTCGTTTTGATTGAATTCGATTCTTTTCGATTCGATTCAATTAGATTCTTTTCGATTGGATTCAATTTGTTTCGATTCGAATCCATTTGATTCTTTTCGATTGGATTCCATTCGATTCTTTTCGATTTGATTCAATTCGATTCTATTCATTTCGATTATTTTCGTTGAGATTAGATTCTTTTCGATTTGATTTTTTTCGGTTCGAGTCGATTCATTTCGCTTATTTTGGTTAGGATCAATTCAATTCGATTCTTTTTGATTTGATTTGATTCTATTCGATTTCTTTCGATTCTATTCTATTGTATTCTTTTCGATTCGATTCCATTCAATCCGATTCTTTTCGATTCGATTCGATTGTTTTAGATTTGATTCCATTCTTTCGATTCTATTTGATATGATTCTTTTCGATTCGATTTGATACGATACTTTTTATTTTGATTCGAATCGATTCTCTTCGGTTCGATTCGTTTTGATTCTTTTCGATTCAATTCTATTCGAATTTTTTCGATTTGATTCGATTCGATTCTTTTAGATTCTACTTGATTTGTTTCTTTTCGATTCGTTTTGATTCGATTCTTTTTGATTCATGTCGATTCGATTCGATTCTTTTGTTTCGATTCGAATCTTTTCAATTCGAATCTTTTCGTTACATGGAATTCGATTCTTTTCGATTTGATTCTTTATGATTTTTTTCAACTGGATTCAATTCGATTCTTTTTTTTATGATAGTCACAGAGAGAGTGAGAGAGGCAGAGACACTGGCAGAGGGAGAAGCAGGCTCCATGCACCGGGAGCCCGATGTGGGATTCGATCCCGGGTCTCCAGGATCGCGCCCTGGGCCAAAGGCAGGCGCTAAACCGCTGCGCCACCCAGGGATCCCTCAATTCGATTCTTTTTTATTCGAAGCTATTCGATTCTTTTTGATTCGATTTGATTCTATTCGATTTTTTTCGATTTGATTCGATTAGTTCCTTTTTGATTCAATTCAATTCATTTCTTTTGATTCAATTCGATTCGATTCTTTTGGATTCGATTCGATTCTTTTGGATTCGATTCTTTTGGATTCGAATCGAGTAGATTCTTTTCATTTCGATCGGATTCATTTCAATTCGATTCTTTTCGATTCGAATGTTTTCGAATCAATTCGATACTTTTTGATTCGATTCGATTCTTTTCGTGTCGATTTGATTCTTTTCGATTCGATTCTTTTCTATTTGATTCGATTCTTTTCATTTCGATTCGATTTGATTCAATTCGATTCTTTTCGATCAATTCAATTTGATTGTTTTCGATTTGATTCGATTCGATTCTTTTCGATTCTATTCAATTCGATTAGTTTCCATTCGATGATGCAATTGGATTCTTTTCGATTCGAGTCGATACGATTCGATTCTTTTTGATTAGATACAATTCGATTCTTTTCGATTCGATTTGATTCTTTTCGATTCGATTCGACTCGATTTCATTCTTTTTGATTCGATTCGACTAGAATTTAATCGACTGATTCAATTTGATTCTTTTCTTTTCGGTTCGATTCTTTTCTATTCGATTTTTTTCTATTCAGTTCGAGTCTTTTCAATTCGAATCTTTGCGATTCGATTCGATTTGATATTTTTAATTCGATTCGAGTCTTTTCGATTCGATTCGATTCTTTTCAATTCGATTCTTTTCGATTCGAGTCTTTTTGATTCGATTCATTTCGATTCGATTCGATTCTTTTCAATTCGATTTGATGCTTTTCCATTTGATCTGATTTGTTTCATTTCGATTCTTTTCGATTCAATTCGATTCTTTTCGATTCCATTAAATTTGATTCGATTCTTTTCGATTCGATTAGATTCTTTTCGATTTGATTCCATTCAGTTCGATTCTTTTCGATTCGATTGGATTCTTTTCGATTTGATTCAATTCTTTGGATTCGATTTGATTTGATTCTTTTCGATTCGATTCAATACGATTCTTTTCATTTCGATTCTAATCGATTCTCTTCGATTCAATTCGTTTCGATTCGTTTCGATTCTATTCGAATTTTTTCGATTCTATTCTATTCGATTCATTTTGAATCATTTCGATTTGATTCTGTTCGAGTGGTTTCTATTAGATTCTTTTCGATTTGATTCAATTCGATTCGAGTCTTTTTGATTCGAGTCTTTTCGACTCGATTCAATTCAATACGATTCTTTTAGATTCGATTCGATTCGATTGTTTTCGTTTCGATTCGCCTTTTTTTGATTCGATTCTTTTCGATTCGATTGTTTTCAATTCGATGGATTCGATTCTTTTCAATTCTATGCTATTCAAAGCGATTCTTTTGTATTTGATTCGATTCGATTGTTTTCTTTTTGATTCGGTTCGATTCGTTTCTTTTCGATTCGATTCAATTCTTTTCGATTCGATTCTTTTCGATTCGATTTGATTCTTTTCGATTCGATTCTATTCTTTTCTATTCCATTCGAATCGATTCGTTTTGATTGAATTCGATTCTTTTCGATTCGATTCAATTAGATTCTTTTCGATTGGATTCAATTTGTTTCGATTCGAATCCATTTGATTCTTTTCGATTGGATTCCATTCGATTCTTTTCGATTTGATTCAATTCGATTCTATTCATTTCGATTATTTTCGTTGAGATTAGATTCTTTTCGATTTGATTTTTTTCGGTTCGAGTCGATTCATTTCGCTTATTTTGGTTAGGATCAATTCAATTCGATTCTTTTTGATTTGATTTGATTCTATTCGATTTCTTTCGATTCTATTCTATTGTATTCTTTTCGATTCGATTCCATTCAATCCGATTCTTTTCGATTCGATTCGATTGTTTTAGATTTGATTCCATTCTTTCGATTCTATTTGATATGATTCTTTTCGATTCGATTTGATACGATACTTTTTATTTTGATTCGAATCGATTCTCTTCGGTTCGATTCGTTTTGATTCTTTTCGATTCAATTCTATTCGAATTTTTTCGATTTGATTCGATTCGATTCTTTTAGATTCTACTTGATTTGTTTCTTTTCGATTCGTTTTGATTCGATTCTTTTTGATTCATGTCGATTCGATTCGATTCTTTTGTTTCGATTCGAATCTTTTCAATTCGAATCTTTTCGTTACATGGAATTCGATTCTTTTCGATTTGATTCTTTATGATTTTTTTCAACTGGATTCAATTCGATTCTTTTTTTATGATAGTCACAGAGAGAGTGAGAGAGGCAGAGACACTGGCAGAGGGAGAAGCAGGCTCCATGCACCGGGAGCCCGATGTGGGATTCGATCCCGGGTCTCCAGGATCGCGCCCTGGGCCAAAGGCAGGCGCTAAACCGCTGCGCCACCCAGGGATCCCTCAATTCGATTCTTTTTTATTCGAAGCTATTCGATTCTTTTTGATTCGATTTGATTCTATTCGATTTTTTTCGATTTGATTCGATTAGTTCCTTTTTGATTCAATTCAATTCATTTCTTTTGATTCAATTCGATTCGATTCTTTTGGATTCGATTCGATTCTTTTGGATTCGATTCTTTTGGATTCGAATCGAGTAGATTCTTTTCATTTCGATCGGATTCATTTCAATTCGATTCTTTTCGATTCGAATGTTTTCGAATCAATTCGATACTTTTTGATTCGATTCGATTCTTTTCGTGTCGATTTGATTCTTTTCGATTCGATTCTTTTCTATTTGAATCGATTCGATTCTTTTCATTTCGATTCGATTTGATTCAATTCGATTCTTTTCGATCAATTCAATTTGATTGTTTTCGATTTGATTCGATTCGATTCTTTTCGATTCTATTCAATTCGATTAGTTTCCATTCGATGATGCAATTGGATTCTTTTCGATTCGAGTCGATACGATTCGATTCTTTTTGATTAGATACAATTCGATTCTTTTCGATTCGATTCGATTGTTTTCGATTCGATTCGACTCGATTTCATTCTTTTTGATTCGATTCGACTAGAATTTAATCGACTGATTCAATTTGATTCTTTTCTTTTCGGTTCGATTCTTTTCTATTCGATTTTTTTCTATTCAGTTCGAGTCTTTTCAATTCGAATCTTTGCGATTCGATTCGATTTGATATTTTTAATTCGATTCGAGTCTTTTCGATTCGATTCGATTCTTTTCAGTTCGATTCTTTTCGATTCGAGTCTTTTTGATTCGATTCATTTCGATTCGATTCGATTCTTTTCAATTCGATTTGATGCTTTTCCATTTGATCTGATTTGTTTCATTTCGATTCTTTTCGATTCAATTCGATTCTTTTCGATTCCATTAAATTTGATTCGATTCTTTTCGATTCGATTAGATTCTTTTCGATTTGATTCCATTCAGTTCGATTCTTTTCGATTCGATTGGATTCTTTTCGATTTGATTCAATTCTTTCGATTCGATTTGATTTGATTCTTTTCGATTCGATTCAATACGATTCTTTTCATTTCGATTCTAATCGATTCTCTTCGATTCAATTCGTTTCGATTCGTTTCGATTCTATTCGAATTTTTTCGATTCTATTCTATTCGATTCATTTTGAATCATTTCGATTTGATTCTGTTCGAGTGGTTTCTATTAGATTCTTTTCGATTTGATTCAATTCGATTCGAGTCTTTTTGATTCGAGTCTTTTCGACTCGATTCAATTCAATACGATTCTTTTAGATTCGATTCGATTCGATTGTTTTCGTTTCGATTCGACTTTTTTTGATTCGATTCTTTTCGATTCGATTGTTTTCAATTCGATGGATTCGATTCTTTTCAATTCTATGCTATTCAAAGCGATTCTTTTGTATTTGATTCGATTCGATTGTTTTCTTTTTGATTCGGTTCGATTCGTTTCTTTTTGATTCGATTCAATTCTTTTCGATTCGATTCTTTTCGATTCGATTTGATTCTTTTCGATTCGATTCTATTCTTTTCTATTCCATTCGAATCGATTCGTTTTGATTGAATTCGATTCTTTTCGATTCGATTCAATTAGATTCTTTTCGATTGGATTCAATTTGTTTCGATTCGAATCCATTTGATTCTTTTCGATTGGATTCCATTCGATTCTTTTCGATTTGATTCAATTCGATTCTATTCATTTCGATTATTTTCGTTGAGATTAGATTCTTTTCGATTTGATTTTTTTCGGTTCGAGTCGATTCATTTCGCTTATTTTGGTTAGGATCAATTCAATTCGATTCTTTTTGATTTGATTTGATTCTATTCGATTTCTTTCGATTCTATTCTATTGTATTCTTTTCGATTCGATTCCATTCAATCCGATTCTTTTCGATTCGATTCGATTGTTTTAGATTTGATTCCATTCTTTCGATTCTATTTGATATGATTCTTTTCGATTCGATTTGATACGATACTTTTTATTTTGATTCGAATCGATTCTCTTCGGTTCGATTCGTTTTGATTCTTTTCGATTCAATTCTATTCGAATTTTTTCGATTTGATTCGATTCGATTCTTTTAGATTCTACTTGATTTGTTTCTTTTCGATTCGTTTTGATTCGATTCTTTTTGATTCATGTCGATTCGATTCGATTCTTTTGTTTCGATTCGAATCTTTTCAATTCGAATCTTTTCGTTACATGGAATTCGATTCTTTTCGATTTGATTCTTTATGATTTTTTTCAACTGGATTCAATTCGATTCTTTTTTTTATGATAGTCACAGAGAGAGTGAGAGAGGCAGAGACACTGGCAGAGGGAGAAGCAGGCTCCATGCACCGGGAGCCCGATGTGGGATTCGATCCCGGGTCTCCAGGATCGCGCCCTGGGCCAAAGGCAGGCGCTAAACCGCTGCGCCACCCAGGGATCCCTCAATTCGATTCTTTTTTATTCGAAGCTATTCGATTCTTTTTGATTCGATTTGATTCTATTCGATTTTTTTCGATTTGATTCGATTAGTTCCTTTTTGATTCAATTCAATTCATTTCTTTTGATTCAATTCGATTCGATTCTTTTGGATTCGATTCGATTCTTTTGGATTCGATTCTTTTGGATTCGAATCGAGTAGATTCTTTTCATTTCGATCGGATTCATTTCAATTCGATTCTTTTCGATTCGAATGTTTTCGAATCAATTCGATACTTTTTGATTCGATTCGATTCTTTTCGTGTCGATTTGATTCTTTTCGATTCGATTCTTTTCTATTTGATTCGATTCTTTTCATTTCGATTCGATTTGATTCAATTCGATTCTTTTCGATCAATTCAATTTGATTGTTTTCGATTTGATTCGATTCGATTCTATTCAATTCGATTAGTTTCCATTCGATGATGCAATTGGATTCTTTTCGATTCGAGTCGATACGATTCGATTCTTTTTGATTAGATACAATTCGATTCTTTTCGATTCGATTCGATTGTTTTCGATTCGATTCGACTCGATTTCATTCTTTTTGATTCGATTCGACTAGAATTTAATCGACTGATTCAATTTGATTCTTTTCTTTTCGGTTCGATTCTTTTCTATTCGATTTTTTTCTATTCAGTTCGAGTCTTTTCAATTCGAATCTTTGCGATTCGATTCGATTTGATATTTTTAATTCGATTCGAGTCTTTTCGATTCGATTCGATTCTTTTCAATTCGATTGTTTTCGATTCGAGTCTTTTTGATTCGATTCATTTCGATTCGATTCGATTCTTTTCAATTCGATTTGATGCTTTTCCATTTGATCTGATTTGTTTCATTTCGATTCTTTTCGATTCAATTCGATTCTTTTCGATTCCATTAAATTTGATTCGATTCTTTTCGATTCGATTAGATTCTTTTCGATTTGATTCCATTCAGTTCGATTCTTTTCGATTCGATTGGATTCTTTTCGATTTGATTCAATTCTTTGGATTCGATTTGATTTGATTCTTTTCGATTCGATTCAATACGATTCTTTTCATTTCGATTCTAATCGATTCTCTTCGATTCAAATCGTTTCGATTCGTTTCGATTCTATTCGAATTTTTTCGATTCTATTCTATTCGATTCATTTTGAATCATTTCGATTTGATTCTGTTCGAGTGGTTTCTATTAGATTCTTTTCGATTTGATTCAATTCGATTCGAGTCTTTTTGATTCGAGTCTTTTCGACTCGATTCAATTCAATACGATTCTTTTAGATTCGATTCGATTCGATTGTTTTCGTTTCGATTCGACTTTTTTTGATTCGATTCTTTTCGATTCGATTGTTTTCAATTCGATGGATTCGATTCTTTTCAATTCTATGCTATTCAAAGCGATTCTTTTGTATTTGATTCGATTCGATTGTTTTCTTTTTGATTCGGTTCGATTCGTTTCTTTTCGATTCGATTCAATTCTTTTCGATTCGATTCTTTTCGATTCGATTTGATTCTTTTCGATTCGATTCTATTCTTTTCTATTCCATTCGAATCGATTCGTTTTGATTGAATTCGATTCTTTTCGATTCGATTCAATTAGATTCTTTTCGATTGGATTCAATTTGTTTCGATTCGAATCCATTTGATTCTTTTCGATTGGATTCCATTCGATTCTTTTCGATTTGATTCAATTCGATTCTATTCATTTCGATTATTTTCGTTGAGATTAGATTCTTTTCGATTTGATTTTTTTCGGTTCGAGTCGATTCATTTCGCTTATTTTGGTTAGGATCAATTCAATTCGATTCTTTTTGATTTGATTTGATTCTATTCGATTTCTTTCGATTCTATTCTATTGTATTCTTTTCGATTCGATTCCATTCAATCCGATTCTTTTCGATTCGATTCGATTGTTTTAGATTTGATTCCATTCTTTCGATTCTATTTGATATGATTCTTTTCGATTCGATTTGATACGATACTTTTTATTTTGATTCGAATCGATTCTCTTCGGTTCGATTCGTTTTGATTCTTTTCGATTCAATTCTATTCGAATTTTTTCGATTTGATTCGATTCGATTCTTTTAGATTCTACTTGATTTGTTTCTTTTCGATTCGTTTTGATTCGATTCTTTTTGATTCATGTCGATTCGATTCGATTCTTTTGTTTCGATTCGAATCTTTTCAATTCGAATCTTTTCGTTACATGGAATTCGATTCTTTTCGATTTGATTCTTTATGATTTTTTTCAACTGGATTCAATTCGATTCTTTTTTTTATGATAGTCACAGAGAGAGTGAGAGAGGCAGAGACACTGGCAGAGGGAGAAGCAGGCTCCATGCACCGGGAGCCCGATGTGGGATTCGATCCCGGGTCTCCAGGATCGCGCCCTGGGCCAAAGGCAGGCGCTAAACCGCTGCGCCACCCAGGGATCCCTCAATTCGATTCTTTTTTATTCGAAGCTATTCGATTCTTTTTGATTCGATTTGATTCTATTCGATTTTTTTCGATTTGATTCGATTAGTTCCTTTTTGATTCAATTCAATTCATTTCTTTTGATTCAATTCGATTCGATTCTTTTGGATTCGATTCGATTCTTTTGGATTCGATTCTTTTGGATTCGAATCGAGTAGATTCTTTTCATTTCGATCGGATTCATTTCAATTCGATTCTTTTCGATTCGAATGTTTTCGAATCAATTCGATACTTTTTGATTCGATTCGATTCTTTTCGTGTCGATTTGATTCTTTTCGATTCGATTCTTTTCTATTTGATTCGATTCTTTTCATTTCGATTCGATTTGATTCAATTCGATTCTTTTCGATCAATTCAATTTGATTGTTTTCGATTTGATTCGATTCGATTCTATTCAATTCGATTAGTTTCCATTCGATGATGCAATTGGATTCTTTTCGATTCGAGTCGATACGATTCGATTCTTTTTGATTAGATACAATTCGATTCTTTTCGATTCGATTTGATTCTTTTCGATTCGATTCGACTCGATTTCATTCTTTTTGATTCGATTCGACTAGAATTTAATCGACTGATTCAATTTGATTCTTTTCTTTTCGGTTCGATTCTTTTCTATTCGATTTTTTTCTATTCAGTTCGAGTCTTTTCAATTCGAATCTTTGCGATTCGATTCGATTTGATATTTTTAATTCGATTCGAGTCTTTTCGATTCGATTCGATTCTTTTCAATTCGATTGTTTTCGATTCGAGTCTTTTTGATTCGATTCATTTCGATTCGATTCGATTCTTTTCAATTCGATTTGATGCTTTTCCATTTGATCTGATTTGTTTCATTTCGATTCTTTTCGATTCAATTCGATTCTTTTCGATTCCATTAAATTTGATTCGATTCTTTTCGATTCGATTAGATTCTTTTCGATTTGATTCCATTCAGTTCGATTCTTTTCGATTCGATTGGATTCTTTTCGATTTGATTCAATTCTTTCGATTCGATTTGATTTGATTCTTTTCGATTCGATTCAATACGATTCTTTTCATTTCGATTCTAATCGATTCTCTTCGATTCAATTCGTTTCGATTCGTTTCGATTCTATTCGAATTTTTTCGATTCTATTCTATTCGATTCATTTTGAATCATTTCGATTTGATTCTGTTCGAGTGGTTTCTATTAGATTCTTTTCGATTTGATTCAATTCGATTCGAGTCTTTTTGATTCGAGTCTTTTCGACTCGATTCAATTCAATACGATTCTTTTAGATTCGATTCGATTCGATTGTTTTCGTTTCGATTCGACTTTTTTTGATTCGATTCTTTTCGATTCGATTGTTTTCAATTCGATGGATTCGATTCTTTTCAATTCTATGCTATTCAAAGCGATTCTTTTGTATTTGATTCGATTCGATTGTTTTCTTTTTGATTCGGTTCGATTCGTTTCTTTTCGATTCGATTCAATTCTTTTCGATTCGATTCTTTTCGATTCGATTTGATTCTTTTCGATTCGATTCTATTCTTTTCTATTCCATTCGAATCGATTCGTTTTGATTGAATTCGATTCTTTTCGATTCGATTCAATTAGATTCTTTTCGATTGGATTCAATTTGTTTCGATTCGAATCCATTTGATTCTTTTCGATTGGATTCCATTCGATTCTTTTCGATTTGATTCAATTCGATTCTATTCATTTCGATTATTTTCGTTGAGATTAGATTCTTTTCGATTTGATTTTTTTCGGTTCGAGTCGATTCATTTCGCTTATTTTGGTTAGGATCAATTCAATTCGATTCTTTTTGATTTGATTTGATTCTATTCGATTTCTTTCGATTCTATTCTATTGTATTCTTTTCGATTCGATTCCATTCAATCCGATTCTTTTCGATTCGATTCGATTGTTTTAGATTTGATTCCATTCTTTCGATTCTATTTGATATGATTCTTTTCGATTCGATTTGATACGATACTTTTTATTTTGATTCGAATCGATTCTCTTCGGTTCGATTCGTTTTGATTCTTTTCGATTCAATTCTATTCGAATTTTTTCGATTTGATTCGATTCGATTCTTTTAGATTCTACTTGATTTGTTTCTTTTCGATTCGTTTTGATTCGATTCTTTTTGATTCATGTCGATTCGATTCGATTCTTTTGTTTCGATTCGAATCTTTTCAATTCGAATCTTTTCGTTACATGGAATTCGATTCTTTTCGATTTGATTCTTTATGATTTTTTTCAACTGGATTCAATTCGATTCTTTTTTTTATGATAGTCACAGAGAGAGTGAGAGAGGCAGAGACACTGGCAGAGGGAGAAGCAGGCTCCATGCACCGGGAGCCCGATGTGGGATTCGATCCCGGGTCTCCAGGATCGCGCCCTGGGCCAAAGGCAGGCGCTAAACCGCTGCGCCACCCAGGGATCCCTCAATTCGATTCTTTTTTATTCGAAGCTATTCGATTCTTTTTGATTCGATTTGATTCTATTCGATTTTTTTCGATTTGATTCGATTAGTTCCTTTTTGATTCAATTCAATTCATTTCTTTTGATTCAATTCGATTCGATTCTTTTGGATTCGATTCGATTCTTTTGGATTCGATTCTTTTGGATTCGAATCGAGTAGATTCTTTTCATTTCGATCGGATTCATTTCAATTCGATTCTTTTCGATTCGAATGTTTTCGAATCAATTCGATACTTTTTGATTCGATTCGATTCTTTTCGTGTCGATTTGATTCTTTTCGATTCGATTCTTTTCTATTTGATTCGATTCTTTTCATTTCGATTCGATTTGATTCAATTCGATTCTTTTCGATCAATTCAATTTGATTGTTTTCGATTTGATTCGATTCGATTCTTTTCGATTCTATTCAATTCGATTAGTTTCCATTCGATGATGCAATTGGATTCTTTTCGATTCGAGTCGATACGATTCGATTCTTTTTGATTAGATACAATTCGATTCTTTTCGATTCGATTTGATTCTTTTCGATTCGATTCGACTCGATTTCATTCTTTTTGATTCGATTCGACTAGAATTTAATCGACTGATTCAATTTGATTCTTTTCTTTTCGGTTCGATTCTTTTCTATTCGATTTTTTTCTATTCAGTTCGAGTCTTTTCAATTCGAATCTTTGCGATTCGATTCGATTTGATATTTTTAATTCGATTCGAGTCTTTTCGATTCGATTCGATTCTTTTCAATTCGATTCTTTTCGATTCGAGTCTTTTTGATTCGATTCATTTCGATTCGATTCGATTCTTTTCAATTCGATTTGATGCTTTTCCATTTGATCTGATTTGTTTCATTTCGATTCTTTTCGATTCAATTCGATTCTTTTCGATTCCATTAAATTTGATTCGATTCTTTTCGATTCGATTAGATTCTTTTCGATTTGATTCCATTCAGTTCGATTCTTTTCGATTCGATTGGATTCTTTTCGATTTGATTCAATTCTTTGGATTCGATTTGATTTGATTCTTTTCGATTCGATTCAATACGATTCTTTTCATTTCGATTCTAATCGATTCTCTTCGATTCAATTCGTTTCGATTCGTTTCGATTCTATTCGAATTTTTTCGATTCTATTCTATTCGATTCATTTTGAATCATTTCGATTTGATTCTGTTCGAGTGGTTTCTATTAGATTCTTTTCGATTTGATTCAATTCGATTCGAGTCTTTTTGATTCGAGTCTTTTCGACTCGATTCAATTCAATACGATTCTTTTAGATTCGATTCGATTCGATTGTTTTCGTTTCGATTCGCCTTTTTTTGATTCGATTCTTTTCGATTCGATTGTTTTCAATTCGATGGATTCGATTCTTTTCAATTCTATGCTATTCAAAGCGATTCTTTTGTATTTGATTCGATTCGATTGTTTTCTTTTTGATTCGGTTCGATTCGTTTCTTTTCGATTCGATTCAATTCTTTTCGATTCGATTCTTTTCGATTCGATTTGATTCTTTTCGATTCGATTCTATTCTTTTCTATTCCATTCGAATCGATTCGTTTTGATTGAATTCGATTCTTTTCGATTCGATTCAATTAGATTCTTTTCGATTGGATTCAATTTGTTTCGATTCGAATCCATTTGATTCTTTTCGATTGGATTCCATTCGATTCTTTTCGATTTGATTCAATTCGATTCTATTCATTTCGATTATTTTCGTTGAGATTAGATTCTTTTCGATTTGATTTTTTTCGGTTCGAGTCGATTCATTTCGCTTATTTTGGTTAGGATCAATTCAATTCGATTCTTTTTGATTTGATTTGATTCTATTCGATTTCTTTCGATTCTATTCTATTGTATTCTTTTCGATTCGATTCCATTCAATCCGATTCTTTTCGATTCGATTCGATTGTTTTAGATTTGATTCCATTCTTTCGATTCTATTTGATATGATTCTTTTCGATTCGATTTGATACGATACTTTTTATTTTGATTCGAATCGATTCTCTTCGGTTCGATTCGTTTTGATTCTTTTCGATTCAATTCTATTCGAATTTTTTCGATTTGATTCGATTCGATTCTTTTAGATTCTACTTGATTTGTTTCTTTTCGATTCGTTTTGATTCGATTCTTTTTGATTCATGTCGATTCGATTCGATTCTTTTGTTTCGATTCGAATCTTTTCAATTCGAATCTTTTCGTTACATGGAATTCGATTCTTTTCGATTTGATTCTTTATGATTTTTTTCAACTGGATTCAATTCGATTCTTTTTTTTATGATAGTCACAGAGAGAGTGAGAGAGGCAGAGACACTGGCAGAGGGAGAAGCAGGCTCCATGCACCGGGAGCCCGATGTGGGATTCGATCCCGGGTCTCCAGGATCGCGCCCTGGGCCAAAGGCAGGCGCTAAACCGCTGCGCCACCCAGGGATCCCTCAATTCGATTCTTTTTTATTCGAAGCTATTCGATTCTTTTTGATTCGATTTGATTCTATTCGATTTTTTTCGATTTGATTCGATTAGTTCCTTTTTGATTCAATTCAATTCATTTCTTTTGATTCAATTCGATTCGATTCTTTTGGATTCGATTCGATTCTTTTGGATTCGATTCTTTTGGATTCGAATCGAGTAGATTCTTTTCATTTCGATCGGATTCATTTCAATTCGATTCTTTTCGATTCGAATGTTTTCGAATCAATTCGATACTTTTTGATTCGATTCGATTCTTTTCGTGTCGATTTGATTCTTTTCGATTCGATTCTTTTCTATTTGAATCGATTCGATTCTTTTCATTTCGATTCGATTTGATTCAATTCGATTCTTTTCGATCAATTCAATTTGATTGTTTTCGATTTGATTCGATTCGATTCTTTTCGATTCTATTCAATTCGATTAGTTTCCATTCGATGATGCAATTGGATTCTTTTCGATTCGAGTCGATACGATTCGATTCTTTTTGATTAGATACAATTCGATTCTTTTCGATTCGATTCGATTGTTTTCGATTCGATTCGACTCGATTTCATTCTTTTTGATTCGATTCGACTAGAATTTAATCGACTGATTCAATTTGATTCTTTTCTTTTCGGTTCGATTCTTTTCTATTCGATTTTTTTCTATTCAGTTCGAGTCTTTTCAATTCGAATCTTTGCGATTCGATTCGATTTGATATTTTTAATTCGATTCGAGTCTTTTCGATTCGATTCGATTCTTTTCAGTTCGATTCTTTTCGATTCGAGTCTTTTTGATTCGATTCATTTCGATTCGATTCGATTCTTTTCAATTCGATTTGATGCTTTTCCATTTGATCTGATTTGTTTCATTTCGATTCTTTTCGATTCAATTCGATTCTTTTCGATTCCATTAAATTTGATTCGATTCTTTTCGATTCGATTAGATTCTTTTCGATTTGATTCCATTCAGTTCGATTCTTTTCGATTCGATTGGATTCTTTTCGATTTGATTCAATTCTTTCGATTCGATTTGATTTGATTCTTTTCGATTCGATTCAATACGATTCTTTTCATTTCGATTCTAATCGATTCTCTTCGATTCAATTCGTTTCGATTCGTTTCGATTCTATTCGAATTTTTTCGATTCTATTCTATTCGATTCATTTTGAATCATTTCGATTTGATTCTGTTCGAGTGGTTTCTATTAGATTCTTTTCGATTTGATTCAATTCGATTCGAGTCTTTTTGATTCGAGTCTTTTCGACTCGATTCAATTCAATACGATTCTTTTAGATTCGATTCGATTCGATTGTTTTCGTTTCGATTCGACTTTTTTTGATTCGATTCTTTTCGATTCGATTGTTTTCAATTCGATGGATTCGATTCTTTTCAATTCTATGCTATTCAAAGCGATTCTTTTGTATTTGATTCGATTCGATTGTTTTCTTTTTGATTCGGTTCGATTCGTTTCTTTTTGATTCGATTCAATTCTTTTCGATTCGATTCTTTTCGATTCGATTTGATTCTTTTCGATTCGATTCTATTCTTTTCTATTCCATTCGAATCGATTCGTTTTGATTGAATTCGATTCTTTTCGATTCGATTCAATTAGATTCTTTTCGATTGGATTCAATTTGTTTCGATTCGAATCCATTTGATTCTTTTCGATTGGATTCCATTCGATTCTTTTCGATTTGATTCAATTCGATTCTATTCATTTCGATTATTTTCGTTGAGATTAGATTCTTTTCGATTTGATTTTTTTCGGTTCGAGTCGATTCATTTCGCTTATTTTGGTTAGGATCAATTCAATTCGATTCTTTTTGATTTGATTTGATTCTATTCGATTTCTTTCGATTCTATTCTATTGTATTCTTTTCGATTCGATTCCATTCAATCCGATTCTTTTCGATTCGATTCGATTGTTTTAGATTTGATTCCATTCTTTCGATTCTATTTGATATGATTCTTTTCGATTCGATTTGATACGATACTTTTTATTTTGATTCGAATCGATTCTCTTCGGTTCGATTCGTTTTGATTCTTTTCGATTCAATTCTATTCGAATTTTTTCGATTTGATTCGATTCGATTCTTTTAGATTCTACTTGATTTGTTTCTTTTCGATTCGTTTTGATTCGATTCTTTTTGATTCATGTCGATTCGATTCGATTCTTTTGTTTCGATTCGAATCTTTTCAATTCGAATCTTTTCGTTACATGGAATTCGATTCTTTTCGATTTGATTCTTTATGATTTTTTTCAACTGGATTCAATTCGATTCTTTTTTTTATGATAGTCACAGAGAGAGTGAGAGAGGCAGAGACACTGGCAGAGGGAGAAGCAGGCTCCATGCACCGGGAGCCCGATGTGGGATTCGATCCCGGGTCTCCAGGATCGCGCCCTGGGCCAAAGGCAGGCGCTAAACCGCTGCGCCACCCAGGGATCCCTCAATTCGATTCTTTTTTATTCGAAGCTATTCGATTCTTTTTGATTCGATTTGATTCTATTCGATTTTTTTCGATTTGATTCGATTAGTTCCTTTTTGATTCAATTCAATTCATTTCTTTTGATTCAATTCGATTCGATTCTTTTGGATTCGATTCGATTCTTTTGGATTCGATTCTTTTGGATTCGAATCGAGTAGATTCTTTTCATTTCGATCGGATTCATTTCAATTCGATTCTTTTCGATTCGAATGTTTTCGAATCAATTCGATACTTTTTGATTCGATTCGATTCTTTTCGTGTCGATTTGATTCTTTTCGATTCGATTCTTTTCTATTTGATTCGATTCTTTTCATTTCGATTCGATTTGATTCAATTCGATTCTTTTCGATCAATTCAATTTGATTGTTTTCGATTTGATTCGATTCGATTCTATTCAATTCGATTAGTTTCCATTCGATGATGCAATTGGATTCTTTTCGATTCGAGTCGATACGATTCGATTCTTTTTGATTAGATACAATTCGATTCTTTTCGATTCGATTCGATTGTTTTCGATTCGATTCGACTCGATTTCATTCTTTTTGATTCGATTCGACTAGAATTTAATCGACTGATTCAATTTGATTCTTTTCTTTTCGGTTCGATTCTTTTCTATTCGATTTTTTTCTATTCAGTTCGAGTCTTTTCAATTCGAATCTTTGCGATTCGATTCGATTTGATATTTTTAATTCGATTCGAGTCTTTTCGATTCGATTCGATTCTTTTCAATTCGATTGTTTTCGATTCGAGTCTTTTTGATTCGATTCATTTCGATTCGATTCGATTCTTTTCAATTCGATTTGATGCTTTTCCATTTGATCTGATTTGTTTCATTTCGATTCTTTTCGATTCAATTCGATTCTTTTCGATTCCATTAAATTTGATTCGATTCTTTTCGATTCGATTAGATTCTTTTCGATTTGATTCCATTCAGTTCGATTCTTTTCGATTCGATTGGATTCTTTTCGATTTGATTCAATTCTTTGGATTCGATTTGATTTGATTCTTTTCGATTCGATTCAATACGATTCTTTTCATTTCGATTCTAATCGATTCTCTTCGATTCAAATCGTTTCGATTCGTTTCGATTCTATTCGAATTTTTTCGATTCTATTCTATTCGATTCATTTTGAATCATTTCGATTTGATTCTGTTCGAGTGGTTTCTATTAGATTCTTTTCGATTTGATTCAATTCGATTCGAGTCTTTTTGATTCGAGTCTTTTCGACTCGATTCAATTCAATACGATTCTTTTAGATTCGATTCGATTCGATTGTTTTCGTTTCGATTCGACTTTTTTTGATTCGATTCTTTTCGATTCGATTGTTTTCAATTCGATGGATTCGATTCTTTTCAATTCTATGCTATTCAAAGCGATTCTTTTGTATTTGATTCGATTCGATTGTTTTCTTTTTGATTCGGTTCGATTCGTTTCTTTTCGATTCGATTCAATTCTTTTCGATTCGATTCTTTTCGATTCGATTTGATTCTTTTCGATTCGATTCTATTCTTTTCTATTCCATTCGAATCGATTCGTTTTGATTGAATTCGATTCTTTTCGATTCGATTCAATTAGATTCTTTTCGATTGGATTCAATTTGTTTCGATTCGAATCCATTTGATTCTTTTCGATTGGATTCCATTCGATTCTTTTCGATTTGATTCAATTCGATTCTATTCATTTCGATTATTTTCGTTGAGATTAGATTCTTTTCGATTTGATTTTTTTCGGTTCGAGTCGATTCATTTCGCTTATTTTGGTTAGGATCAATTCAATTCGATTCTTTTTGATTTGATTTGATTCTATTCGATTTCTTTCGATTCTATTCTATTGTATTCTTTTCGATTCGATTCCATTCAATCCGATTCTTTTCGATTCGATTCGATTGTTTTAGATTTGATTCCATTCTTTCGATTCTATTTGATATGATTCTTTTCGATTCGATTTGATACGATACTTTTTATTTTGATTCGAATCGATTCTCTTCGGTTCGATTCGTTTTGATTCTTTTCGATTCAATTCTATTCGAATTTTTTCGATTTGATTCGATTCGATTCTTTTAGATTCTACTTGATTTGTTTCTTTTCGATTCGTTTTGATTCGATTCTTTTTGATTCATGTCGATTCGATTCGATTCTTTTGTTTCGATTCGAATCTTTTCAATTCGAATCTTTTCGTTACATGGAATTCGATTCTTTTCGATTTGATTCTTTATGATTTTTTTCAACTGGATTCAATTCGATTCTTTTTTTTATGATAGTCACAGAGAGAGTGAGAGAGGCAGAGACACTGGCAGAGGGAGAAGCAGGCTCCATGCACCGGGAGCCCGATGTGGGATTCGATCCCGGGTCTCCAGGATCGCGCCCTGGGCCAAAGGCAGGCGCTAAACCGCTGCGCCACCCAGGGATCCCTCAATTCGATTCTTTTTTATTCGAAGCTATTCGATTCTTTTTGATTCGATTTGATTCTATTCGATTTTTTTCGATTTGATTCGATTAGTTCCTTTTTGATTCAATTCAATTCATTTCTTTTGATTCAATTCGATTCGATTCTTTTGGATTCGATTCGATTCTTTTGGATTCGATTCTTTTGGATTCGAATCGAGTAGATTCTTTTCATTTCGATCGGATTCATTTCAATTCGATTCTTTTCGATTCGAATGTTTTCGAATCAATTCGATACTTTTTGATTCGATTCGATTCTTTTCGTGTCGATTTGATTCTTTTCGATTCGATTCTTTTCTATTTGATTCGATTCTTTTCATTTCGATTCGATTTGATTCAATTCGATTCTTTTCGATCAATTCAATTTGATTGTTTTCGATTTGATTCGATTCGATTCTATTCAATTCGATTAGTTTCCATTCGATGATGCAATTGGATTCTTTTCGATTCGAGTCGATACGATTCGATTCTTTTTGATTAGATACAATTCGATTCTTTTCGATTCGATTTGATTCTTTTCGATTCGATTCGACTCGATTTCATTCTTTTTGATTCGATTCGACTAGAATTTAATCGACTGATTCAATTTGATTCTTTTCTTTTCGGTTCGATTCTTTTCTATTCGATTTTTTTCTATTCAGTTCGAGTCTTTTCAATTCGAATCTTTGCGATTCGATTCGATTTGATATTTTTAATTCGATTCGAGTCTTTTCGATTCGATTCGATTCTTTTCAATTCGATTGTTTTCGATTCGAGTCTTTTTGATTCGATTCATTTCGATTCGATTCGATTCTTTTCAATTCGATTTGATGCTTTTCCATTTGATCTGAT
Organism: Canis lupus baileyi; assembly: GCF_048164855.1. Lineage (NCBI taxonomy): Eukaryota > Metazoa > Chordata > Mammalia > Carnivora > Canidae > Canis > Canis lupus. Next base: position 442,132 of record NW_027326455.1, on the reverse strand, counting down.
TTGTTTCATTTCGATTCTTTTCGATTCAATTCGATTCTTTTCGATTCCATTAAATTTGATTCGATTCTTTTCGATTCGATTAGATTCTTTTCGATTTGATTCCATTCAGTTCGATTCTTTTCGATTCGATTGGATTCTTTTCGATTTGATTCAATTCTTTCGATTCGATTTGATTTGATTCTTTTCGATTCGATTCAATACGATTCTTTTCATTTCGATTCTAATCGATTCTCTTCGATTCAATTCGTTTCGATTCGTTTCGATTCTATTCGAATTTTTTCGATTCTATTCTATTCGATTCATTTTGAATCATTTCGATTTGATTCTGTTCGAGTGGTTTCTATTAGATTCTTTTCGATTTGATTCAATTCGATTCGAGTCTTTTTGATTCGAGTCTTTTCGACTCGATTCAATTCAATACGATTCTTTTAGATTCGATTCGATTCGATTGTTTTCGTTTCGATTCGACTTTTTTTGATTCGATTCTTTTCGATTCGATTGTTTTCAATTCGATTGATTCGATTCTTTTCAATTCTATGCTATTCAAAGCGATTCTTTTGTATTTGATTCGATTCGATTGTTTTCTTTTTGATTCGGTTCGATTCGTTTCTTTTCGATTCGATTCAATTCTTTTCGATTCGATTCTTTTCGATTCGATTTGATTCTTTTCTTTTTTCTTTTTAAATATTTTTTTCTTTATTTATTTATGATAGTCACACAGAGTGAGAGAGAGAGAGAGGCAGAGGGAGAAGCAGGCTCCATGCACCGGGAGCCCGATGTGGGATTCGAACCCGGGTCTCCAGTATCGCGCCCTGGGCCAAAGGCAGGCGCCAAACCGCTGCGCCACCCAGGGATCCCGATTTGATTCTTTTCGATTCGATTCTATTCTTTTCTATTCCAATCGAATCGATTCGTTTTGATTGAATACGATTCTTTTCGATTCGATTCAATTAGATTCTTTTCGATTGGATTCAATTTGTTTCGATTCGAATCAATTTGATTCTTTTCGATTGGATTCCATTCGATTCTTTTCGATTTGATTCAATTCGATTCTATTCATTTCGATTATTTTCGTTGAGATTAGATTCTTTTCGATTTGATTTTTTTCGGTTCGAGTCGATTCATTTCGCTTATTTTGGTAGGATCAATTCAATTCGATTCTTTTTGATTTGATTTGATTCTATTCGATTTCTTTCGATTCTATTCTATTGTATTCTTTTCGATTCGATTCCATTCAATCCGATTCTTTTCGATTCGATTCGATTGTTTTAGATTTGATTCCATTCTTTCGATTCTATTTGATATGATTCTTTTCGATTCGATTTGATACGATACTTTTTATTTTGATTCGAATCGATTCTCTTCGGTTCGATTCGTTTTGATTCTTTTCGATTCAATTCTATTCGAATTTTTTCGATTTGATTCGATTCGATTCTTTTAGATTCTACTTGATTTGTTTCTTTTCGATTCGTTTTGATTCGATTCTTTTTGATTCATGTCGATTCGATTCGATTCTTTTGTTTCGATTCGAATCTTTTCAATTCGAATCTTTTCGTTACATGGAATTCGATTCTTTTCGATTTGATTCTTTATGATTTTTTTCAACTGGATTCAATTCGATTCTTTTTTTTATGATAGTCACAGAGAGAGTGAGAGAGGCAGAGACACTGGCAGAGGGAGAAGCAGGCTCCATGCACCGGGAGCCCGATGTGGGATTCGATCCCGGGTCTCCAGGATCGCGCCCTGGGCCAAAGGCAGGCGCTAAACCGCTGCGCCACCCAGGGATCCCTCAATTCGATTCTTTTTTATTCGAAGCTATTCGATTCTTTTTGATTCGATTTGATTCTATTCGATTTTTTTCGATTTGATTCGATTAGTTCCTTTTTGATTCAATTCAATTCATTTCTTTTGATTCAATTCGATTCGATTCTTTTGGATTCGATTCGATTCTTTTGGATTCGATTCTTTTGGATTCGAATCGAGTAGATTCTTTTCATTTCGATCGGATTCATTTCAATTCGATTCTTTTCGATTCGAATGTTTTCGAATCAATTCGATACTTTTTGATTCGATTCGATTCTTTTCGTGTCGATTTGATTCTTTTCGATTCGATTCTTTTCTATTTGATTCGATTCTTTTCATTTCGATTCGATTTGATTCAATTCGATTCTTTTCGATCAATTCAATTTGATTGTTTTCGATTTGATTCGATTCGATTCTTTTCGATTCTATTCAATTCGATTAGTTTCCATTCGATGATGCAATTGGATTCTTTTCGATTCGAGTCGATACGATTCGATTCTTTTTGATTAGATACAATTCGATTCTTTTCGATTCGATTTGATTCTTTTCGATTCGATTCGACTCGATTTCATTCTTTTTGATTCGATTCGACTAGAATTTAATCGACTGATTCAATTTGATTCTTTTCTTTTCGGTTCGATTCTTTTCTATTCGATTTTTTTCTATTCAGTTCGAGTCTTTTCAATTCGAATCTTTGCGATTCGATTCGATTTGATATTTTTAATTCGATTCGAGTCTTTTCGATTCGATTCGATTCTTTTCAATTCGATTCTTTTCGATTCGAGTCTTTTTGATTCGATTCATTTCGATTCGATTCGATTCTTTTCAATTCGATTTGATGCTTTTCCATTTGATCTGATTTGTTTCATTTCGATTCTTTTCGATTCAATTCGATTCTTTTCGATTCCATTAAATTTGATTCGATTCTTTTCGATTCGATTAGATTCTTTTCGATTTGATTCCATTCAGTTCGATTCTTTTCGATTCGATTGGATTCTTTTCGATTTGATTCAATTCTTTGGATTCGATTTGATTTGATTCTTTTCGATTCGATTCAATACGATTCTTTTCATTTCGATTCTAATCGATTCTCTTCGATTCAATTCGTTTCGATTCGTTTCGATTCTATTCGAATTTTTTCGATTCTATTCTATTCGATTCATTTTGAATCATTTCGATTTGATTCTGTTCGAGTGGTTTCTATTAGATTCTTTTCGATTTGATTCAATTCGATTCGAGTCTTTTTGATTCGAGTCTTTTCGACTCGATTCAATTCAATACGATTCTTTTAGATTCGATTCGATTCGATTGTTTTCGTTTCGATTCGCCTTTTTTTGATTCGATTCTTTTCGATTCGATTGTTTTCAATTCGATTGATTCGATTCTTTTCAATTCTATGCTATTCAAAGCGATTCTTTTGTATTTGATTCGATTCGATTGTTTTCTTTTTGATTCGGTTCGATTCGTTTCTTTTCGATTCGATTCAATTCTTTTCGATTCGATTCTTTTCGATTCGATTTGATTCTTTTCGATTCGATTCTATTCTTTTCTATTCCATTCGAATCGATTCGTTTTGATTGAATTCGATTCTTTTCGATTCGATTCAATTAGATTCTTTTCGATTGGATTCAATTTGTTTCGATTCGAATCCATTTGATTCTTTTCGATTGGATTCCATTCGATTCTTTTCGATTTGATTCAATTCGATTCTATTCATTTCGATTATTTTCGTTGAGATTAGATTCTTTTCGATTTGATTTTTTTCGGTTCGAGTCGATTCATTTCGCTTATTTTGGTTAGGATCAATTCAATTCGATTCTTTTTGATTTGATTTGATTCTATTCGATTTCTTTCGATTCTATTCTATTGTATTCTTTTCGATTCGATTCCATTCAATCCGATTCTTTTCGATTCGATTTGATACGATACTTTTTATTTTGATTCGAATCGATTCTCTTCGGTTCGATTCGTTTTGATTCTTTTCGATTCAATTCTATTCGAATTTTTTCGATTTGATTCGATTCGATTCTTTTAGATTCTACTTGATTTGTTTCTTTTCGATTCGTTTTGATTCGATTCTTTTTGATTCATGTCGATTCGATTCGATTCTTTTGTTTCGATTCGAATCTTTTCAATTCGAATCTTTTCGTTACATGGAATTCGATTCTTTTCGATTTGATTCTTTATGATTTTTTTCAACTGGATTCAATTCGATTCTTTTTTTTATGATAGTCACAGAGAGAGTGAGAGAGGCAGAGACACTGGCAGAGGGAGAAGCAGGCTCCATGCACCGGGAGCCCGATGTGGGATTCGATCCCGGGTCTCCAGGATCGCGCCCTGGGCCAAAGGCAGGCGCTAAACCGCTGCGCCACCCAGGGATCCCTCAATTCGATTCTTTTTTATTCGAAGCTATTCGATTCTTTTTGATTCGATTTGATTCTATTCGATTTTTTTCGATTTGATTCGATTAGTTCCTTTTTGATTCAATTCAATTCATTTCTTTTGATTCAATTCGATTCGATTCTTTTGGATTCGATTCGATTCTTTTGGATTCGATTCTTTTGGATTCGAATCGAGTAGATTCTTTTCATTTCGATCGGATTCATTTCAATTCGATTCTTTTCGATTCGAATGTTTTCGAATCAATTCGATACTTTTTGATTCGATTCGATTCTTTTCGTGTCGATTTGATTCTTTTCGATTCGATTCTTTTCTATTTGAATCGATTCGATTCTTTTCATTTCGATTCGATTTGATTCAATTCGATTCTTTTCGATCAATTCAATTTGATTTTTTTCGATTTGATTCGATTCGATTCTTTTCGATTCTATTCAATTCGATTAGTTTCCATTCGATGATGCAATTGGATTCTTTTCGATTCGAGTCGATACGATTCGATTCTTTTTGATTAGATACAATTCGATTCTTTTCGATTCGATTCGATTGTTTTCGATTCGATTCGACTCGATTTCATTCTTTTTGATTCGATTCGACTAGAATTTAATCGACTGATTCAATTTGATTCTTTTCTTTTCGGTTCGATTCTTTTCTATTCTATTTTTTTCTATTCAGTTCGAGTCTTTTCAATTCGAATCTTTGCGATTCGATTCGATTTGATATTTTTAATTCGATTCGAGTCTTTTCGATTCGATTCGATTCTTTTCAATTCGATTCTTTTCGATTCGAGTCTTTTTGATTCGATTCATTTCGATTCGATTCGATTCTTTTCAATTCGATTTGATGCTTTTCCATTTGATCTGATTTGTTTCATTTCGATTCTTTTCGATTCAATTCGATTCTTTTCGATTCCATTAAATTTGATTCGATTCTTTTCGATTCGATTAGATTCTTTTCGATTTGATTCCATTCAGTTCGATTCTTTTCGATTCGATTGGATTCTTTTCGATTTGATTCAATTCTTTGGATTCGATTTGATTTGATTCTTTTCGATTCGATTCAATACGATTCTTTTCATTTCGATTCTAATCGATTCTCTTCGATTCAAATCGTTTCGATTCGTTTCGATTCTATTCGAATTTTTTCGATTCTATTCTATTCGATTCATTTTGAATCATTTCGATTTGATTCTGTTCGAGTGGTTTCTATTAGATTCTTTTCGATTTGATTCAATTCGATTCGAGTCTTTTTGATTCGAGTCTTTTCGACTCGATTCAATTCAATACGATTCTTTTAGATTCGATTCGATTCGATTGTTTTCGTTTCGATTCGACTTTTTTTGATTCGATTCTTTTCGATTCGATTGTTTTCAATTCGATGGATTCGATTCTTTTCAATTCTATGCTATTCAAAGCGATTCTTTTGTATTTGATTCGATTCGATTGTTTTCTTTTTGATTCGGTTCGATTCGTTTCTTTTCGATTCAATTCAATTCTTTTCGATTCGATTCTTTTCGATTCGATTTGATTCTTTTCGATTCGATTCTATTCTTTTCTATTCCATTCGAATCGATTCGTTTTGATTGAATTCGATTCTTTTCGATTCGATTCAATTAGATTCTTTTCGATTGGATTCAATTTGTTTCGATTCGAATCCATTTGATTCTTTTCGATTGGATTCCATTCGATTCTTTTCGATTTGATTCAATTCGATTCTATTCATTTCGATTATTTTCGTTGAGATTAGATTCTTTTCGATTTGATTTTTTTCGGTTCGAGTCGATTCATTTCGCTTATTTTGGTTAGGATCAATTCAATTCGATTCTTTTTGATTTGATTTGATTCTATTCGATTTCTTTCGATTCTATTCTATTGTATTCTTTTCGATTCGATTCCATTCAATCCGATTCTTTTCGATTCGATTCGATTGTTTTAGATTTGATTCCATTCTTTCGATTCTATTTGATATGATTCTTTTCGATTCGATTTGATACGATACTTTTTATTTTGATTCGAATCGATTCTCTTCGGTTCGATTCGTTTTGATTCTTTTCGATTCAATTCTATTCGAATTTTTTCGATTTGATTCGATTCGATTCTTTTAGATTCTACTTGATTTGTTTCTTTTCGATTCGTTTTGATTCGATTCTTTTTGATTCATGTCGATTCGATTCGATTCTTTTGTTTCGATTCGAATCTTTTCAATTCGAATCTTTTCGTTACATGGAATTCGATTCTTTTCGATTTGATTCTTTATGATTTTTTTCAACTGGATTCAATTCGATTCTTTTTTTTATGATAGTCACAGAGAGAGTGAGAGAGGCAGAGACACTGGCAGAGGGAGAAGCAGGCTCCATGCACCGGGAGCCCGATGTGGGATTCGATCCCGGGTCTCCAGGATCGCGCCCTGGGCCAAAGGCAGGCGCTAAACCGCTGCGCCACCCAGGGATCCCTCAATTCGATTCTTTTTTATTCGAAGCTATTCGATTCTTTTTGATTCGATTTGATTCTATTCGATTTTTTTCGATTTGATTCGATTAGTTCCTTTTTGATTCAATTCAATTCATTTCTTTTGATTCAATTCGATTCGATTCTTTTGGATTCGATTCGATTCTTTTGGATTCGATTCTTTTGGATTCGAATCGAGTAGATTCTTTTCATTTCGATCGGATTCATTTCAATTCGATTCTTTTCGATTCGAATGTTTTCGAATCAATTCGATACTTTTTGATTCGATTCGATTCTTTTCGTGTCGATTTGATTCTTTTCGATTCGATTCTTTTCTATTTGATTCGATTCTTTTCATTTCGATTCGATTTGATTCAATTCGATTCTTTTCGATCAATTCAATTTGATTGTTTTCGATTTGATTCGATTCGATTCTTTTCGATTCTATTCAATTCGATTAGTTTCCATTCGATGATGCAATTGGATTCTTTTCGATTCGAGTCGATACGATTCGATTCTTTTTGATTAGATACAATTCGATTCTTTTCGATTCGATTCGATTCTTTTCGATTCGATTCGACTCGATTTCATTCTTTTTGATTGGATTCGACTAGAATTTAATCGACTGATTCAATTTGATTCTTTTCTTTTCGGTTCAATTCTTTTCTATTCGATTTTTTTCTATTCAGTTCGAGTCTTTTCAATTCGAATCTTTGCGATTCGATTCGATTTGATATTTTTAATTCGATTCGATTCTTTTCGATTCGATTCGATTCTTTTCAATTCGATTCTTTTCGATTCGAGTCTTTTTGATTCGATTCATTTCGATTCGATTCGATTCTTTTCAATTCGATTTGATGCTTTTCCATTTGATCTGATTTGTTTCATTTCGATTCTTTTCGATTCAATTCGATTCTTTTCGATTCCATTAAATTGGATTCGATTCTTTTCGATTCGATTAGATTCTTTTCGATTTGATTCCATTCAGTTCGATTCTTTTCGATTCGATTGGATTCTTTTCGATTTGATTCAATTCTTTCGATTCGATTTGATTTGATTCTTTTCGATTCGATTCAATACGATTCTTTTCATTTCGATTCTAATCGATTCTCTTCGATTCAATTCGTTTCGATTCGTTTCGATTCTATTCGAATTTTTTCGATTCTATTCTATTCGATTCATTTTGAATCATTTCGATTTGATTCTGTTCGAGTGGTTTCTATTAGATTCTTTTCGATTTGATTCAATTCGATTCGAGTCTTTTTGATTCGAGTCTTTTCGACTCGATTGAATTCAATACGATTCTTTTAGATTCGATTCGATTCGATTGTTTTCGTTTCGATTCGACTTTTTTTGATTCGATTCTTTTCGATTCGATTGTTTTCAATTCGATGGATTCGATTCTTTTCAATTCTATGCTATTCAAAGCGATTCTTTTGTATTTGATTCGATTCGATTGTTTTCTTTTTGATTCGGTTCGATTCGTTTCTTTTCGATTCGATTCAATTCTTTTCGATTCGATTCTTTTCGATTCGATTTGATTCTTTTCGATTCGATTCTATTCTTTTCTATTCCATTCGAATCGATTCGTTTTGATTGAATTCGATTCTTTTCGATTCGATTCAATTAGATTCTTTTCGATTGGATTCAATTTGTTTCGATTCGAATCCATTTGATTCTTTTCGATTGGATTCCATTCGATTCTTTTCGATTTGATTCAATTCGATTCTATTCATTTCGATTATTTTCGTTGAGATTAGATTCTTTTCGATTTGATTTTTTTCGGTTCGAGTCGATTCATTTCGCTTATTTTGGTTAGGATCAATTCAATTCGATTCTTTTTGATTTGATTTGATTCTATTCGATTTCTTTCGATTCTATTCTATTGTATTCTTTTCGATTCGATTCCATTCAATCCGATTCTTTTCGATTCGATTCGATTGTTTTAGATTTGATTCCATTCTTTCGATTCTATTTGATATGATTCTTTTCGATTCGATTTGATACGATACTTTTTATTTTGATTCGAATCGATTCTCTTCGGTTCGATTCGTTTTGATTCTTTTCGATTCAATTCTATTCGAATTTTTTCGATTTGATTCGATTCGATTCTTTTAGATTCTACTTGATTTGTTTCTTTTCGATTCGTTTTGATTCGATTCTTTTTGATTCATGTCGATTCGATTCGATTCTTTTGTTTCGATTCGATTCTTTTCAATTCGAATCTTTTCGTTACATGGAATTCGATTCTTTTCAATTTGATTCTTTATGATTTTTTTCAACTGGATTCAATTCGATTCTTTTTTTTATGATAGTCACAGAGAGAGTGAGAGAGGCAGAGACACTGGCAGAGGGAGAAGCAGGCTCCATGCACCGGGAGCCCGATGTGGGATTCGATCCCGGGTCTCCAGGATCGCGCCCTGGGCCAAAGGCAGGCGCTAAACCGCTGCGCCACCCAGGGATCCCTCAATTCGATTCTTTTTTATTCGATTTGATTCTATTCGATTTTTTTCGATTTGATTCGATTAGTTCCTTTTTGATTCAATTCAATTCATTTCTTTTGATTCAATTCGATTCGATTCTTTTGGATTCGATTCGATTCTTTTGGATTCGATTCTTTTGGATTCGAATCGAGTAGATTCTTTTCATTTCGATCGGATTCATTTCAATTCGATTCTTTTCGATTCGAATGTTTTCGAATCAATTCGATACTTTTTGATTCGATTCGATTCTTTTCGTGTCGATTTGATTCTTTTCGATTCGATTCTTTTCTATTTGAATCGATTCGATTCTTTTCATTTCGATTCGATTTGATTCAATTCGATTCTTTTCGATCAATTCAATTTGATTGTTTTCGATTTGATTCGATTCGATTCTTTTCGATTCTATTCAATTCGATTAGTTTCCATTCGATGATGCAATTGGATTCTTTTCGATTCGAGTCGATACGATTCGATTCTTTTTGATTAGATACAATTCGATTCTTTTCGATTCGATTCGATTCTTTTCGATTCGATTCGACTCGATTTCATTCTTTTTGATTGGATTCGACTAGAATTTAATCGACTGATTCAATTTGATTCTTTTCTTTTCGGTTCAATTCTTTTCTATTCGATTTTTTTCTATTCAGTTCGAGTCTTTTCAATTCGAATCTTTGCGATTCGATTCGATTTGATATTTTTAATTCGATTCGAGTCTTTTCGATTCGATTCGATTCTTTTCAATTCGATTGTTTTCGATTCGAGTCTTTTTGATTCGATTCATTTCGATTCGATTCGATTCTTTTCAATTCGATTTGATGCTTTTCCATTTGATCTGATTTGTTTCATTTCGATTCTTTTCGATTCAATTCGATTCTTTTCGATTCCATTAAATTGGATTCGATTCTTTTCGATTCGATTAGATTCTTTTCGATTTGATTCCATTCAGTTCGATTCTTTTCGATTCGATTGGATTCTTTTCGATTTGATTCAATTCTTTCGATTCGATTTGATTTGATTCTTTTCGATTCGATTCAATACGATTCTTTTCATTTCGATTCTAATCGATTCTCTTCGATTCAATTCGTTTCGATTCGTTTCGATTCTATTCGAATTTTTTCGATTCTATTCTATTCGATTCATTTTGAATCATTTCGATTTGATTCTGTTCGAGTGGTTTCTATTAGATTCTTTTCGATTTGATTCAATTCGATTCGAGTCTTTTTGATTCGAGTCTTTTCGACTCGATGCAATTCAATACGATTCTTTTAGATTCGATTCGATTCGATTGTTTTCGTTTCGATTCGACTTTTTTTGATTCGATTCTTTTCGATTCGATTGTTTTCAATTCGATTGATTCGATTCTTTTCAATTCTATGCTATTCAAAGCGATTCTTTTGTATTTGATTCGATTCGATTGTTTTCTTTTTGATTCGGTTCGATTCGTTTCTTTTCGATTCGATTCAATTCTTTTCGATTCGATTCTTTTCGATTCGATTTGATTCTTTTCTTTTTTCTTTTTTAATATTTTTTTCTTTATTTATTTATGATAGTCACACAGAGTGAGAGAGAGAGAGAGGCAGAGGGAGAAGCAGGCTCCATGCACCGGGAGCCCGATGTGGGATTCGAACCCGGGTCTCCAGTATCGCGCCCTGGGCCAAAGGCAGGCGCCAAACCGCTGCGCCACCCAGGGATCCCGATTTGATTCTTTTCGATTCGATTCTATTCTTTTCTATTCCAATCGAATCGATTCGTTTTGATTGAATTCGATTCTTTTCGATTCGATTCAATTAGATTCTTTTCGATTGGATTCAATTTGTTTCGATTCGAATCCATTTGATTCTTTTCGATTGGATTCCATTCGATTCTTTTCGATTTGATTCAATTCGATTCTATTCATTTCGATTATTTTCGTTGAGATTAGATTCTTTTCGATTTGATTTTTTTCGGTTCGAGTCGATTCATTTCGCTTATTTTGGTTAGGATCAATTCAATTCGATTCTTTTTGATTTGATTTGATTCTATTCGATTTCTTTCGATTCTATTCTATTGTATTCTTTTCGATTCGATTCCATTCAATCCGATTCTTTTCGATTCGATTCGATTGTTTTAGATTTGATTCCATTCTTTCGATTCTATTTGATATGATTCTTTTCGATTCGATTTGATACGATACTTTTTATTTTGATTCGAATCGATTCTCTTCGGTTCGATTCGTTTTGATTCTTTTCGATTCAATTCTATTCGAATTTTTTCGATTTGATTCGATTCGATTCTTTAGATTCTACTTGATTTGTTTCTTTTCGATTCGTTTTGATTCGATTCTTTTTGATTCATGTCGATTCGATTCGATTCTTTTGTTTCGATTCGAATCTTTTCAATTCGAATCTTTTCGTTACATGGAATTCGATTCTTTTCGATTTGATTCTTTATGATTTTTTTCAACTGGATTCAATTCGATTCTTTTTTTTATGATAGTCACAGAGAGAGTGAGAGAGGCAGAGACACTGGCAGAGGGAGAAGCAGGCTCCATGCACCGGGAGCCCGATGTGGGATTCGATCCCGGGTCTCCAGGATCGCGCCCTGGGCCAAAGGCAGGCGCTAAACCGCTGCGCCAACCAGGGATCCCTCAATTCGATTCTTTTTGATTCGATTTGATTCTATTCGATTTTTTTCGATTTGATTCGATTAGTTCCTTTTTGATTCAATTCAATTCATTTCTTTTGATTCAATTCGATTCGATTCTTTTGGATTCGATTCGATTCTTTTGGATTCGATTCTTTTGGATTCGAATCGAGTAGATTCTTTTCATTTCGATCGGATTCATTTCAATTCGATTCTTTTCGATTCGAATGTTTTCGAATCAATTCGATACTTTTTGATTCGATTCGATTCTTTTCGTGTCGATTTGATTCTTTTCGATTCGATTCTTTTCTATTTGATTCGATTCTTTTCATTTCGATTCGATTTGATTCAATTCGATTCTTTTCGATCAATTCAATTTGATTGTTTTCGATTTGATTCGATTCGATTCTTTTCGATTCTATTCAATTCGATTAGTTTCCATTCGATGATGCAATTGGATTCTTTTCGATTCGAGTCGATACGATTCGATTCTTTTTGATTAGATACAATTCGATTCTTTTCGATTCGATTCGATTCTTTTCGATTCGATTCGACTCGATTTCATTCTTTTTGATTCGATTCGACTAGAATTTAATCGACTGATTCAATTTGATTCTTTTCTTTTCGGTTCGATTCTTTTCTATTCTATTTTTTTCTATTCAGTTCGAGTCTTTTCAATTCGAATCTTTGCGATTCGATTCGATTTGATATTTTTAATTCGATTCGAGTCTTTTCGATTCGATTCGATTCTTTTCAATTCGATTCTTTTCGATTCGAGTCTTTTTGATTCGATTCATTTCGATTCGATTCGATTCTTTTCAATTCGATTTGATGCTTTTCCATTTGATCTGATTTGTTTCATTTCGATTCTTTTCGATTCAATTCGATTCTTTTCGATTCCATTAAATTTGATTCGATTCTTTTCGATTCGATTAGATTCTTTTCGATTTGATTCCATTCAGTTCGATTCTTTTCGATTCGATTGGATTCTTTTCGATTTGATTCAATTCTTTCGATTCGATTTGATTTGATTCTTTTCGATTCGATTCAATACGATTCTTTTCATTTCGATTCTAATCGATTCTCTTCGATTCAAATCGTTTCGATTCGTTTCGATTCTATTCGAATTTTTTCGATTCTATTCTATTCGATTCATTTTGAATCATTTCGATTTGATTCTGTTCGAGTGGTTTCTATTAGATTCTTTTCGATTTGATTCAATTCGATTCGAGTCTTTTTGATTCGAGTCTTTTCGACTCGATTCAATTCAATACGATTCTTTTAGATTCGATTCGATTCGATTGTTTTCGTTTCGATTCGACTTTTTTTGATTCGATTCTTTTCGATTCGATTGTTTTCAATTCGATGGATTCGATTCTTTTCAATTCTATGCTATTCAAAGCGATTCTTTTGTATTTGATTCGATTCGATTGTTTTCTTTTTGATTCGGTTCGATTCGTTTCTTTTCGATTCGATTCAATTCTTTTCGATTCGATTCTTTTCGATTCGATTTGATTCTTTTCGATTCGATTCTATTCTTTTCTATTCCATTCGAATCGATTCGTTTTGATTGAATTCGATTCTTTTCGATTCGATTCAATTAGATTCTTTTCGATTGGATTCAATTTGTTTCGATTCGAATCCATTTGATTCTTTTCGATTGGATTCCATTCGATTCTTTTCGATTTGATTCAATTCGATTCTATTCATTTCGATGATTTTCGTTGAGATTAGATTCTTTTCGATTTGATTTTTTTCGGTTCGAGTCGATTCATTTCGCTTATTTTGGTTAGGATCAATTCAATTCGATTCTTTTTGATTTGATTTGATTCTATTCGATTTCTTTCGATTCTATTCTATTGTATTCTTTTCGATTCGATTCCATTCAATCCGATTCTTTTCGATTCGATTCGATTGTTTTAGATTTGATTCCATTCTTTCGATTCTATTTGATATGATTCTTTTCGATTCGATTTGATACGATACTTTTTATTTTGATTCGAATCGATTCTCTTCGGTTCGATTCGTTTTGATTCTTTTCGATTCAATTCTATTCGAATTTTTTCGATTTGATTCGATTCGATTCTTTTAGATTCTACTTGATTTGTTTCTTTTCGATTCGTTTTGATTCGATTCTTTTTGATTCATGTCGATTCGATTCGATTCTTTTGTTTCGATTCGATTCTTTTCAATTCGAATCTTTTCGTTACATGGAATTCGATTCTTTTCGATTTGATTCTTTATGATTTTTTTCAACTGGATTCAATTCGATTCTTTTTTTTATGATAGTCACAGAGAGAGTGAGAGAGGCAGAGACACTGGCAGAGGGAGAAGCAGGCTCCATGCACCGGGAGCCCGATGTGGGATTCGATCCCGGGTCTCCAGGATCGCGCCCTGGGCCAAAGGCAGGCGCTAAACCGCTGCGCCACCCAGGGATCCCTCAATTCGATTCTTTTTTATTCGAAGCTAGATTCTATTCGATTTTTTTCGATTTGATTCGATTAGTTCCTTTTTGATTCAATTCAATTCATTTCTTTTGATTCAATTCGATTCGATTCTTTTGGATTCGATTCGATTCTTTTGGATTCGATTCTTTTGGATTCGAATCGAGTAGATTCTTTTCATTTCGATCGGATTCATTTCAATTCGATTCTTTTCGATCGAATGTTTTCGAATCAATTCGATACTTTTTGATTCGATTCGATTCTTTTCGTGTCGATTTGATTCTTTTCGATTCGATTCTTTTCTATTTGAATCGATTCGATTCTTTTCATTTCGATTCGATTTGATTCAATTCGATTCTTTTCGATCAATTCAATTTGATTTTTTTCGATTTGATGCGATTCGATTCTTTTCGATTCTATTCAATTCGATTAGTTTCCATTCGATGATGCAATTGGATTCTTTTCGATTCGAGTCGATACGATTCGATTCTTTTTGATTAGATACAATTCGATTCTTTTCGATTCGATTCGATTCTTTTCGATTCGATTCGACTCGATTTCATTCTTTTTGATTCGATTCGACTAGAATTTAATCGACTGATTCAATTTGATTCTTTTCTTTTCGGTTCGATTCTTTTCTATTCCATTTTTTTCTATTCAATTCGAGTCTTTTCAATTCGAATCTTTGCGATTCGATTCGATTTGATATTTTTAATTCGATTCGAGTCTTTTCGATTCGATTCGATTCTTTTCAATTCGATTCTTTTCGATTCGAGTCTTTTTGATTCGATTCATTTCGATTCGATTCGTTTCTTTTCAATTCGATTTGATGCTTTTCCATTTGATCTGATTTGTTTCATTTCGATTCTTTTCGATTCAATTCGATTCTTTTCGATTCCATTAAATTTGATTCGATTCTTTTCGATTCGATTAGATTCTTTTCGATTTGATTCCATTCAGTTCGATTCTTTTCGATTCGATTGGATTCTTTTCGATTTGATTCAATTCTTTCGATTCGATTTGATTTGATTCTTTTCGATTCGATTCAATACGATTCTTTTCATTTCGATTCTAATCGATTCTCTTCGATTCAATTCGTTTCGATTCGTTTCGATTCTATTCGAATTTTTTCGATTCTATTCTATTCGATTCATTTTGAATCATTTCGATTTGATTCTGTTCGAGTGGTTTCTATTAGATTCTTTTCGATTTGATTCAATTCGATTCGAGTCTTTTTGATTCGAGTCTTTTCGACTCGATTCAATTCAATACGATTCTTTTAGATTCGATTCGATTCGATTGTTTTCGTTTCGATTCGACTTTTTTTGATTCGATTCTTTTCGATTCGATTGTTTTCAATTCGATGGATTCGATTCTTTTCAATTCTATGCTATTCAAAGCGATTCTTTTGTATTTGATTCGATTCGATTGTTTTCTTTTTGATTCGGTTCGATTCGTTTCTTTTCGATTCGATTCAATTCTTTTCGATTCGATTCTTTTCGATTCGATTTGATTCTTTTCTTTTTTCTTTTTTAATATTTTTTTCTTTATTTATTTATGATAGTCACACAGAGTGAGAGAGAGAGAGAGGCAGAGGGAGAAGCAGGCTCCATGCACCGGGAGCCCGATGTGGGATTCGATCCCGGGTCTCCAGTATCGCGCCCTGGGCCAAAGGCAGGCGCCAAACCGCTGCGCCACCCAGGGATCCCGATTTGATTCTTTTCGATTCGATTCTATTCTTTTCTATTCCATTCGAATCGATTCGTTTTGATTGAATTCGATTCTTTTCGATTCGATTCAATTAGATTCTTTTCGATTGGATTCAATTTGTTTCGATTCGAATCCATTTGATTCTTTTCGATTGGATTCCATTCGATTCTTTTCGATTTGATTCAATTCGATTCTATTCATTTCGATTATTTTCGTTGAGATTAGATTCTTTTCGATTTGATTTTTTTCGGTTCGAGTCGATTCATTTCGCTTATTTTGGTTAGGATCAATTCAATTCGATTCTTTTTGATTTGATTTGATTCTATTCGATTTCTTTCGATTCTATTCTATTGTATTCTTTTCGATTCGATTCCATTCAATCCGATTCTTTTCGATTCGATTCGATTGTTTTAGATTTGATGCCATTCTTTCGATTCTATTTGATATGATTCTTTTCGATTCGATTTGATACGATACTTTTTATTTTGATTCGAATCGATTCTCTTCGGTTCGATTCGTTTTGATTCTTTTCGATTCAATTCTATTCGAATTTTTTCGATTTGATTCGATTCGATTCTTTTAGATTCTACTTGATTTGTTTTTTTTCGATTCGTTTTGATTCGATTCTTTTTGATTCATGTCGATTCGATTCGATTCTTTTGTTTCGATTCGATTCTTTCAATTCGAATGTTTTCGTTACATGGAATTCGATTCTTTTCGATTTGATTCTTTATGATTTTTTTCAACTGGATTCAATTCGATTCTTTTTTTTATGATAGTCACAGAGAGAGTGAGAGAGGCAGAGACACTGGCAGAGGGAGAAGCAGGCTCCATGCACCGGGAGCCCGATGTGGGATTCGATCCCGGGTCTCCAGGATCGCGCCCTGGGCCAAAGGCAGGCGCTAAACCGCTGCGCCACCCAGGGATCCCTCAATTCGATTCTTTTTTATTCGAAGCTATTCGATTCTTTTTGATTCGATTTGATTCTATTCGATTTTTTTCGATTTGATTCGATTAGTTCCTTTTTGATTCAATTCAATTCATTTCTTTTGATTCAATTCGATTCGATTCTTTTGGATTCGATTCGATTCTTTTGGATTCGATTCTTTTGGATTCGAATCAAGTAGATTCTTTTCATTTCGATCGGATTCATTTCAATTCGATTCTTTTCGATCGAATGTTTTCGAATCAATTCGATACTTTTTGATTCGATTCGATTCTTTTCGTGTCGATTTGATTCTTTTCGATTCGATTCTTTTCTATTTGAATCGATTCGATTCTTTTCATTTCGATTCGATTTGATTCAATTCGATTCTTTTCGATCAATTCAATTTGATTTTTTTCGATTTGATGCGATTCGATTCTTTTCGATTCTATTCAATTCGATTAGTTTCCATTCGATGATGCAATTGGATTCTTTTCGATTCGAGTCGATACGATTCGATTCTTTTTGATTAGATACAATTCGATTCTTTTCGATTCGATTCGATTCTTTTCGATTCGATTCGACTCGATTTCATTCTTTTTGATTCGATTCGACTAGAATTTAATCGACTGATTCAATTTGATTCTTTTCTTTTCGGTTCGATTCTTTTCTATTCCATTTTTTTCTATTCAATTCGAGTCTTTTCAATTCGAATCTTTGCGATTCGATTCGATTTGATATTTTTAATTCGATTCGAGTCTTTTCGATTCGATTCGATTCTTTTCAATTCGATTCTTTTCGATTCGAGTCTTTTTGATTCGATTCATTTCGATTCGATTCGTTTCTTTTCAATTCGATTTGATGCTTTTCCATTTGATCTGATTTGTTTCATTTCGATTCTTTTCGATTCAATTCGATTCTTTTCGATTCCATTAAATTTGATTCGATTCTTTTCGATTCGATTAGATTCTTTTCGATTTGATTCCATTCAGTTCGATTCTTTTCGATTCGATTGGATTCTTTTCGATTTGATTCAATTCTTTCGATTCGATTTGATTTGATTCTTTTCGATTCGATTCAATACGATTCTTTTCATTTCGATTCTAATCGATTCTCTTCGATTCAATTCGTTTCGATTCGTTTCGATTCTATTCGAATTTTTTCGATTCTATTCTATTCGATTCATTTTGAATCATTTCGATTTGATTCTGTTCGAGTGGTTTCTATTAGATTCTTTTCGATTTGATTCAATTCGATTCGAGTCTTTTTGATTCGAGTCTTTTCGACTCGATTCAATTCAATACGATTCTTTTAGATTCGATTCGATTCGATTGTTTTCGTTTCGATTCGACTTTTTTTGATTCGATTCTTTTCGATTCGATTGTTTTCAATTCGATGGATTCGATTCTTTTCAATTCTATGCTATTCAAAGCGATTCTTTTGTATTTGATTCGATTCGATTGTTTTCTTTTTGATTCGGTTCGATTCGTTTCTTTTCGATTCGATTCAATTCTTTTCGATTCGATTCTTTTCGATTCGATTTGATTCTTTTCTTTTTTCTTTTTTAATATTTTTTTCTTTATTTATTTATGATAGTCACACAGAGTGAGAGAGAGAGAGAGGCAGAGGGAGAAGCAGGCTCCATGCACCGGGAGCCCGATGTGGGATTCGATCCCGGGTCTCCAGTATCGCGCCCTGGGCCAAAGGCAGGCGCCAAACCGCTGCGCCACCCAGGGATCCCGATTTGATTCTTTTCGATTCGATTCTATTCTTTTCTATTCCATTCGAATCGATTCGTTTTGATTGAATTCGATTCTTTTCGATTCGATTCAATTAGATTCTTTTCGATTGGATTCAATTTGTTTCGATTCGAATCCATTTGATTCTTTTCGATTGGATTCCATTCGATTCTTTTCGATTTGATTCAATTCGATTCTATTCATTTCGATTATTTTCGTTGAGATTAGATTCTTTTCGATTTGATTTTTTTCGGTTCGAGTCGATTCATTTCGCTTATTTTGGTTAGGATCAATTCAATTCGATTCTTTTTGATTTGATTTGATTCTATTCGATTTCTTTCGATTCTATTCTATTGTATTCTTTTCGATTCGATTCCATTCAATCCGATTCTTTTCGATTCGATTCGATTGTTTTAGATTTGATGCCATTCTTTCGATTCTATTTGATATGATTCTTTTCGATTCGATTTGATACGATACTTTTTATTTTGATTCGAATCGATTCTCTTCGGTTCGATTCGTTTTGATTCTTTTCGATTCAATTCTATTCGAATTTTTTCGATTTGATTCGATTCGATTCTTTTAGATTCTACTTGATTTGTTTTTTTTCGATTCGTTTTGATTCGATTCTTTTTGATTCATGTCGATTCGATTCGATTCTTTTGTTTCGATTCGATTCTTTCAATTCGAATGTTTTCGTTACATGGAATTCGATTCTTTTCGATTTGATTCTTTATGATTTTTTTCAACTGGATTCAATTCGATTCTTTTTTTTATGATAGTCACAGAGAGAGTGAGAGAGGCAGAGACACTGGCAGAGGGAGAAGCAGGCTCCATGCACCGGGAGCCCGATGTGGGATTCGATCCCGGGTCTCCAGGATCGCGCCCTGGGCCAAAGGCAGGCGCTAAACCGCTGCGCCACCCAGGGATCCCTCAATTCGATTCTTTTTTATTCGAAGCTATTCGATTCTTTTTGATTCGATTTGATTCTATTCGATTTTTTTCGATTTGATTCGATTAGTTCCTTTTTGATTCAATTCAATTCATTTCTTTTGATTCAATTCGATTCGATTCTTTTGGATTCGATTCGATTCTTTTGGATTCGATTCTTTTGGATTCGAATCGAGTAGATTCTTTTCATTTCGATCGGATTCATTTCAATTCGATTCTTTTCGATTCGAATGTTTTCGAATCAATTCGATACTTTTTGATTCGATTCGATTCTTTTCGTGTCGATTTGATTCTTTTCGATTCGATTCTTTTCTATTTGAATCGATTCGATTCTTTTCATTTCGATTCGATTTGATTCAATTCGATTCTTTTCGATCAATTCAATTTGATTGTTTTCGATTTGATTCGATTCGATTCTTTTCGATTCTATTCAATTCGATTAGTTTCCATTCGATGATGCAATTGGATTCTTTTCGATTCGAGTCGATACGATTCGATTCTTTTTGATTAGATACAATTCGATTCTTTTCGATTCGATTCGATTCTTTTCGATTCGATTCGACTCGATTTCATTCTTTTTGATTCGATTCGACTAGAATTTAATCGACTGATTCAATTTGATTCTTTTCTTTTCGGTTCGATTCTTTTCTATTCGATTTTTTTCTATTCAATTCGAGTCTTTTCAATTCGAATCTTTGCGATTCGATTCGATTTGATATTTTTAATTCGATTCGAGTCTTTTCGATTCGATTCGATTCTTTTCAATTCGATTCTTTTCGATTCGAGTCTTTTTGATTCGATTCATTTCGATTCGATTCGATTCTTTTCAATTCGATTTGATGCTTTTCCATTTGATGTGATTTCTTTCATTTCGTTTCTTTTCGATTCAATTCGATTCTTTTCGATTCCATTAAATTTGATTCGATTCTTTTCGATTCGATTAGATTCTTTTCGATTTGATTCCATTCAGTTCGATTCTTTTCGATTCGATTGGATTCTTTTCGATTTGATTCAATTCTTTCGATTCGATTTGATTTGATTCTTTTCGATTCGATTCAATACGATTCTTTTCATTTCGATTCTAATCGATTCTCTTCGATTCAATTCGTTTCGATTCGTTTCGATTCTATTCGAATTTTTTTGATTCTATTCTATTCGATTCATTTTGAATCATTTCGATTTGATTCTGTTCGAGTGGTTTCTATTAGATTCTTTTCGATTTGATTCAATTCGATTCGAGTCTTTTTGATTCGAGTCTTTTCGACTCGATTCAATTCAATACGATTCTTTTAGATTCGATTCGATTCGATTGTTTTCGTTTCGATTTGACTTTTTTTGATTCGATTCTTTTCGATTCGATTGTTTTCAATTCGATTGATTCGATTCTTTTCAATTCTATGCTATTCAAAGCGATTCTTTTGTATTTGATTCGATTCGATTGTTTTCTTTTTGATTCGGTTCGATTCGTTTCTTTTCGATTCGATTCAATTCTTTTCGATTCGATTCTTTTCGATTCGATTTGATTCTTTTCGATTCTATTCTATTCTATTCTTTTCTATTCCATTTGAATCGATTCGTTTTGATTGAATTCGATTCTTTTCGATTCGATTCAATTAGATTCTTTTCGATTGGATTCAATTTGTTTCGATTCGAATCCATTTGATTCTTTTCGATTGGATTCCATTCGATTCCTTTCGATTTGATTCAATTCGATTCTTTTCGATTCTATTCATTTCGATGATTTTCGTTGAGATTAGATTCTTTTCGATTTGATTTTTTTCGGTTCGAGTCGATTCATTTCGCTTATTTTGGTTACGATCAATTCAATTCGATTCTTTTTGATTTGATTTGATTCTATTCGATTTCTTTCGATTCTATTCTATTGTATTCTTTTCTTTTCCATTCCGTTCAATTCGATTCTTTTCGATTCGATTCGATTGTTTTAGATTTGATGCCCATTCTTTCGATTCTATTTGATATGATTCTTTTCGATTCCATTTGATACGATACTTTTTATTTTGATTCGTATCGATTCTCTTCGGTTCGATTCGTTTTGATTCTTTTCGATTCAATTCTATTCAAATTTTTTCGATTTGATTCGATTCGATTCTTTTAGATTCTACTTGATTTGTTTCTTTTCGATTCGTTTTGATTCGATTCTTTTTGATTCATCTCGATTCGATTCGATTCTTTTGTTTCTTTTTTTATTCTTTTGTTTCGATTCGATTGTTTTCAATTCGAATCTTTTCGTTACATGGAATTCGATTCTTTTCGTTTGATTCTTTATGATTTTTTTCAACGTGATTCAACTCGATTCTTTTTTTATGATAGTCACAGAGAGAGAGAGGCAGAGACACAGGCAGAGGGAGTAGCAGGCTCCATGCACCGGGTGCCCGATGTGGGATTCGATCCCGGGTCTCCAGGAACGCGCCCTGGGCCAAAGGCAGGCGCTAAACAGCTGCGCCACCCAGGGATCCCTCAATTCGATTCTTTTTTATTCGAATCTATTCGATTCTTTTTGATTCGATTTGATTCTATTCGTTTTTTTCGATTTGATTCGATTAGTTCCTTTTTGATTCAATTCAATTCATTTCTTCTGATTCGATTCAATTCGATTCTTTTGGATTCGATTCGATTCTCTTGGATTCGATTCTTTTGGATTCGAATCGAGTAGATTCTTTTAATTTCGATCGGATTCATTTCAATTCGATTCTTTTCGATTCGAATGTTTTCGAATCAATTCGATACTTTTTGATTCGATTCGATTCTTTTCGTGTCGATTTGATTCTTTTCGATTCGATTCTTTTCTATTTGAATCGATTCGATTCTTTTCATTTCGATTCAATTTGATTCAATTCGATTCTTTTCGATCAATTCAATTTGATTGTTTTCGATTTGATTCGATTCGATTCTTTTCTATTCTATTCAATTCGATTATTTTCCATTCGATGATGCAATTGGATTCTTTTTGATTCGATTCGATTCTTTTCGATTCGATTTGACTCGATTTCATGCTTTTTGATTCGATTCGATTAGAATTTACTCGACTGATTCAATTTGATTCTTTTCTTTTCGGTTGGATTCTTTTCTATTCGATTTTTTTCTATTCAATTCGATTCTTTCAATTCAATTCGATTCGATTCATTCGATTCGATTCAATTCTTTACGTTTCAAATCGATTCGTTTCAATTCGAGTCTTTTCAATTTGATGCTTTTCGATTCGGTTCGATTTGATATTTTTAATTTGATTCGAGTCTTTTCGATTCGATTCGATTCTTTTCAATTCGATTCTTTTCGATTCGAGTCTTTTTGATTCGATTCATTTCGATTCGATTCGATTCTTTTCAATCCGATTTGATGCTTTTCCATTTGATCTGATTTGTTTCATTTCGATTCTTTTCGATTCAATTCGATTCTTTTCGATTCCATTAAATTTGATTCGATTCTTTTCGATTCGATTAGATTCTTTTCGATTTGATTCCATTCAGTTCGATTCTTTTCGATTCGATTGGATTCTTTTCGATTTGATTCAATTTTTTCGATTCGATTTGATTTGATTCTTTTCGATTCGATTCAATACGATTCTTTTCATTTCGATTCTAATCGATTCTCTTCGATTCAATTTGTTTCGATTCGTTTCGATTCTTTCGATTTTTTTCGATTCTATTCTATTCGATTCATTTTGAATCATTTCCATTTGATTCTGTTCGAGTGGTTTCTATTAGATTCTTTTCGATTTGATTCAATTCGATTCGAGTCTTTTTGATTCGAGTCTTTTCGACTCGATGCAATTCAATACGATTCTTTTAGATTCGATTCGATTCGATTGTTTTCGTTTCGATTCGACTTTTTTTGATTCGATTCTTTTCGATTCGATTGTTTTCAATTCGATTGATTCGATTCTTTTCAATTCTATGCTATTCAAAGCGATTCTTTTGTATTTGATTCGATTCGATTGTTTTCTTTTTGATTCGGTTCGATTCGTTTCTTTTCGATTCGATTCAATTCTTTTCGATTCGATTCTTTTCGATTCGATTTGATTCTTTTCGATTCGATTCTATTCTTTTCTATTCCATTCGAATCGATTCGTTTTGATTGAATTCGATTCTTTTCGATTCGATTCAATTAGATTCTTTTCGATTGGATTCAATTTGTTTCGATTCGAATCAATTTGATTCTTTTCGATTGGATTCCATTCGATTCCTTTCGATTTGATTCAATTCGATTCTTTTCGATTCTATTCATTTCGATGATTTTCGTTGAGATTAGATTCTTTTCGATTTGATTTTTTTCGGTTCGAGTCGATTCATTTCGCTTATTTTGGTTACGATCAATTCAATTCGATTCTTTTTGATTTGATTTGATTCTATTCGATTTCTTTCGATTCTATTCTATTGTATTCTTTTCGATTCGATTCCATTCAATCCGATTCTTTTCGATTCGATTCGATTGTTTTAGATTTGATTCCATTCTTTCGATTCTATTTGATATGATTCTTTTCGATTCGATTTGATACGATACTTTTTATTTTGATTCGAATCGATTCTCTTCGGTTCGATTCGTTTTGATTTTCGATTCAATTCTATTCGAATTTTTTCGATTTGATTCGATTCGATTCTTTTAGATTCTACTTGATTTGTTTCTTTTCGATTTGTTTTGATTCGATTCTTTTTGATTCATCTCGATTCGATTCGATTCTTTTGTTTCTTTTTTATTTTTTTTATTTTTTTTATTTTTTTTATTCTTTTGTTTCGATTCGATTGTTTTCAATTCGAATCTTTTCGTTACATGGAATTCGATTCTTTTCGTTTGATTCTTTATGATTTTTTTCAACGCGATTCAATTCGATTCTTTTTTTATGATAGTCACAGAGAGAGAGAGGCAGAGACACAGGCAGAGGGAGTAGCAGGCTCCATGCACCGGGTGCCCGATGTGGGATTCGATCCCGGGTCTCCAGGAACGCGCCCTGGGCAAAGGCAGGCGCTAAACAGCTGTGCCACCCAGGGATCCCTCAGTTCGATTCTTTTTTATTCGAATCTATTCGATTCTTTTTGATTCGATTTGATTCTATTCGTTTTTTTCGATTTGATTCGATTAGTTCCTTTTTGATTCAATTCAATTCATTTCTTTTGATTCAAATCATTTTGATTCTTTTGGATTCGATTCGATTCTTTTGGATTCGATTCTTTTGGATTCGAATCTAGTTGAATCTTTTAATTTCGATCGGATTCATTTCAATTCGATTCTTTTCGATTCGAATGTTTTCGAATCAATTCGATACTTTTTGATTCGATTCGATTCTTTTCGTGTCGATTTGATTCTTTTCGATTCGATTCTTTTCTATTTGAATCGATTCGATTCTTTTCATTTCGATTCGATTTGATTCAATTCGATTCTTTTCGATCAATTCAATTTGATTGTTTTCGATTTGATTCGATTCGATTCTTTTCTATTCTATTCAATTCGATTATTTTCCATTCGATGATGCAATTGGATTCTTTTTGATTCGATTCGATTCTTTTCGATTCGATTTGACTCGATTTCATGCTTTTTGATTCGATTCGATTAGAATTTACTCGACTGATTCAATTTGATTCTTTTCTTTTCGGTTGGATTCTTTTCTATTCGATTTTTTTCTATTCAATTCGATTCTTTCAATTCAATTCGATTCGATTCATTCGATTCGATTCAATTCTTTTCGTTTCAAATCGATTGGTTTCAATTCGAGTCTTTTCAATTTGATGCTTTTCGATTCGGTTCGATTTGATATTTTTAATTTGATTCGAGTCTTTTCGATTCGAGTCGATTCTTTTCAATTCGATTCTTTTCGATTCGAGTCTTTTCGATTCGATTCATTTCGATTCGATTCGATTCTTTTCAATCCGATTTGATGCTTTTCCTTTTGATCTGATTTGTTTCATTTCGATTCTTTTCGATTCAATTCGATTCTTTTCGATTCCATTAAATTTGATTCGATTCTTTTCGATTCGATTAGATTCTTTTCGATTTGATTCCATTCAGTTCGATTCTTTTCGATTCGATTGGATTCTTTTCGATTTGATTCAATTCTTTCGATTCGATTTGATTTGATTCTTTTCGATTCGATTCAATACGATTCTTTTCATTTCGATTCTAATCGAATCTAATCGATTCTCTTCGATTCGTTTCGATTCTATTCGATTTTTTTCGATTCTATTCTATTCGATTCATTTTGAATCATTTCCATTTGATTCTGTTCGAGTGGTTTCTATTAGATTCTTTTCGATTTGATTCAATTCGATTCGAGTCTTTTTGATTCGAGTCTCTTCGACTCGATGCAATTCAATACGATTCTTTTAGATTCGATTCGATTCGATTGTTTTCGTTTCGATTCGACTTTTTTTGATTCGATTCTTTTCGATTCGATTGTTTTCAATTCGATTGATTCGATTCTTTTCAATTCTATGCTATTCAAAGCGATTCTTTTGTATTTGATTCGATTCGATTGTTTTCGTTTGATTCGGTTCGATTCGTTTCTTTTCGATTCGATTCAATTCTTTTCGATTCGATTCTTTTCGATTCGATTTGATTCTTTTCGATTCTATTCTATTCTATTCTTTTATATTCCATTCGAATCGATTCGTTTTGATTGAATTCGATTCTTTTCGATTCGATTCAATTAGATTCTTTTCAATTGGATTCAATTTGTTTCGATTCGATTCAATTTGATTCTTTTCGATTGGATTCCATTCGATTCTTTTCGATTTGATTCAATTCGATTCTTTTCGATTCTATTCATTTCGATGATTTTCGTTGAGATTAGATTCTTTTCGATTTGATTTTTTCAGTTCGAGTCGATTCATTTCGCTTATTTTGTTTAGGATCAATTCAATTCGATTCTTTTTGATTTGATTTGATTCTATTCGATTTCTTTCGATTCTATTCTATTGTATTCTTTTCTTTTCCATTCCGTTCAATTCGATTCTTTTCGATTCGATTCGATTGTTTTAGATTTGATGCCCATTCTTTCGATTCTATTTGATATGATTCTTTTCGATTCCATTTGATACGATACTTTTTATTTTGATTCGTATCGATTCTCTTCGGTTCGATTCGTTTTGATTCTTTTCGATTCAATTCTATTCAAATTTTTTCGATTTGATTCGATTCGATTCTTTTAGATTCTACTTGATTTGTTTATTTTCGATTCGTTTTGATTCGATTCTTTTTGATTCATCTCGATTCGATTCGATTCTTTTGTTTCTTTTTTTATTCTTTTGTTTCGATTCGATTGTTTTCAATTCGAATCTTTTCGTTACATGGAATTCGATTCTTTTCGTTTGATTCTTTATGATTTTTTTCAACGCGATTCAATTCGATTCTTTTTTTATGATAGTCACAGAGAGAGAGAGGCAGAGACACAGGCAGAGGGAGTAGCAGGCTCCATGCACCGGGTGCCCGATGTGGGATTCGATCCCGGGTCTCCAGGAACGCGCCCTGGGCCAAAGGCAGGCGCTAAACAGCTGCGCCACCCAGGGATCCCTCAATTCGATTCTTTTTTATTCGAATCTATTCGATTCTTTTTGATTCGATTTGATTCTATTCGTTTTTTTCGATTTGATTCGATTAGTTCCTTTTTGATTCAATTCAATTCATTTCTTCTGATTCGATTCAATTCGATTCTTTTGGATTCGATTCGATTCTCTTGGATTCGATTCTTTTGGATTCGAATCGAGTAGATTCTTTTAATTTCGATCGGATTCATTTCAATTCGATTCTTTTCGATTCGAATGTTTTCGAATCAATTCGATACTTTTTGATTCGATTCGATTCTCTTGGATTCGATTCTTTTGGATTCGAATCGAGTAGATTCTTTTAATTTCGATCGGATTCATTTCAATTCGATTCTTTTCGATTCGAATGTTTTCGAATCAATTCGATACTTTTTGATTCGATTCGATTCTTTTCGTGTCGATTTGATTCTTTTCGATTCGATTCTTTTCTATTTGAATCGATTCGATTCTTTTCATTTCGATTCGATTTGATTCAATTCGATTCTTTTCGATCAATTCAATTTGATTGTTTTCGATTTGATTCGATTCGATTCTTTTCTATTCTATTCAATTCGATTATTTTCCATTCGATGATGCAATTGGATTCTTTTTGATTCGATTCGATTCTTTTCGATTCGATTTGACTCGATTTCATGCTTTTTCATTCGATTCGATTAGAATTTACTCGACTGATTCAATTTGATTCTTTTCTTTTCGGTTGGATTCTTTTCTATTCGATTTTTTTCTATTCAATTCGATTCTTTCAATATAATTCGATTCGATTCATTCGATTCGATTCAATTCTTTACGTTTCAAATCGATTCGTTTCAATTCGAGTCTTTTCAATTTGATGCTTTTCGATTCGGTTCGATTTGATATTTTTAATTTGATTCGAGTCTTTTCGATTCGAGTCGATTCTTTTCAATTCGATTCTTTTCGATTCGAGTCTTTTCGATTCGATTCATTTCGATTCGATTCGATTCTTTTCAATCCGATTTGATGCTTTTCCATTTGATCTGATTTGTTTCATTTCGATTCTTTTCGATTCAATTCGATTCTTTTCGATTCCATTAAATTTGATTCGATTCTTTTCGATTCGATTAGATTCTTTTCGATTTGATTCCATTCAGTTCGATTCTTTTCGATTCGATTGGATTCTTTTCGATTTGATTCAATTCTTTCGATTCGATTTGATTTGATTCTTTTCTATTCGATTCAATACGATTCTTTTCATTTCGATTCTAATCGAATCTAATCGATTCTCTTCGATTCGTTTCGATTCTATTCGATTTTTTTCGATTCTATTCTATTCGATTCATTTTGAATCATTTCCATTTGATTCTGTTCGAGTGGTTTCTATTAGATTCTTTTCGATTTGATTCAATTCGATTCGAGTCTTTTTGATTCGAGTCTTTTCGACTCGATGCAATTCAATACGATTCTTTTAGATTCGATTCGATTCGATTGTTTTCGTTTCGATTCGACTTTTTTTGATTCGATTCTTTTCGATTCGATTGTTTTCAATTCGATTGATTCGATTCTTTTCAATTCTATGCTATTCAAAGCGATTCTTTTGTATTTGATTCGATTCGATTGTTTTCTTTTTGATTCGGTTCGATTCGTTTCTTTTCGATTCGATTCAATTCTTTTCGATTCGATTCTTTTCGATTCGATTTGATTCTTTTCGATTCTATTCTATTCTATTCTTTTATATTCCATTCGAATCGATTCGTTTTGATTGAATTCGATTCTTTTCGATTCGATTCAATTAGATTCTTTTCAATTGGATTCAATTTGTTTCGATTCGATTCAATTTGATTCTTTTCGATTGGATTCCATTCGATTCTTTTCGATTTGATTCAATTCGATTCTTTTCGATTCTATTCATTTCGATGATTTTCGTTGAGATTAGATTCTTTTCGATTTGATTTTTTCGGTTCGAGTCGATTCATTTCGCTTATTTTGTTTAGGATCAATTCAATTCGATTCTTTTTGATTTGATTTGATTCTATTCGATTTCTTTCGATTCTATTCTATTGTATTCTTTTCTTTTCCATTCCGTTCAATTCGATTCTTTTCGATTCGATTCGATTGTTTTAGATTTGATGCCCATTCTTTCGATTCTATTTGATATGATTCTTTTCGATTCCATTTGATACGATACTTTTTATTTTGATTCGAATCGATTCTCTTCAGTTCGATTCGTTTTGATTCTTTTCGATTCAATTCTATTCGAATTTTTTCGATTTGATTCGATTCGATTCTTTTAGATTCTACTTGATTTGTTTCTTTTCGATTCGTTTTGATTCGATTCTTTTTGATTCATCTCGATTCGATTCGATTCTTTTGTTTCTTTTTTTATTTTTTTTTTATTTTTTTTATTCTTTTGTTTCGATTCGATTGTTTTCAATTCGAATCTTTTCGTTACATGGAATTCGATTCTTTTCGTTTGATTCTTTATGATTTTTTTCAACGCGATTCAATTCGATTCTTTTTTTATGATAGTCACAGAGAGAGAGAGGCAGAGACACAGGCAGAGGGAGTAGCAGGCTCCATGCACCGGGTGCCCGATGTGGGATTCGATCCCGGGTCTCCAGGAACGCGCCCTGGGCCAAAGGCAGGCGCTAAACAGCTGCGCCACCCAGGGATCCCTCAATTCGATTCTTTTTTATTCGAAGCTATTCGATTCTTTTTGATTCGATTTGATTCTATTCGTTTTTTTCGATTTGATTCGATTAGTTCCTTTTTGATTCAATTCAATTCATTTCTTCTGATTCGATTCAATTCGATTCTTTTGGATTCGATTCGATTCTCTTGGATTCGATTCTTTTGGATTCGAATCGAGTAGATTCTTTTAATTTCGATCGGATTCATTTCAATTCGATTCTTTTCGATTCGAATGTTTTCGAATCAATTCGATACTTTTTGATTCGATTCGATTCTCTTGGATTCGATTCTTTTGGATTCGAATCGAGTAGATTCTTTTAATTTCGATCGGATTCATTTCAATTCGATTCTTTTCGATTCGAATGTTTTCGAATCAATTCGATACTTTTTGATTCGATTCGATTCTTTTCGTGTCGATTTGATTCTTTTCGATTCGATTCTTTTCTATTTGAATCGATTCGATTCTTTTCATTTCGATTCGATTTGATTCAATTCGATTCTTTTCGATCAATTCAATTTGATTGTTTTCGATTTGATTCGATTCGATTCTTTTCTATTCTATTCAATTCGATTATTTTCCATTCGATGATGCAATTGGATTCTTTTTGATTCGATTCGATTCTTTTCGATTCGATTTGACTCGATTTCATGCTTTTTCATTCGATTCGATTAGAATTTACTCGACTGATTCAATTTGATTCTTTTCTTTTCGGTTGGATTCTTTTCTATTCGATTTTTTTCTATTCAATTCGATTCTTTCAATATAATTCGATTCGATTCATTCGATTCGATTCAATTCTTTACGTTTCAAATCGATTCGTTTCAATTCGAGTCTTTTCAATTTGATGCTTTTCGATTCGGTTCGATTTGATATTTTTAATTTGATTCGAGTCTTTTCGATTCGAGTCGATTCTTTTCAATTCGATTCTTTTCGATTCGAGTCTTTTCGATTCGATTCATTTCGATTCGATTCGATTCTTTTCAATCCGATTTGATGCTTTTCCATTTGATCTGATTTGTTTCATTTCGATTCTTTTCGATTCAATTCGATTCTTTTCGATTCCATTAAATTTGATTCGATTCTTTTCGATTCGATTAGATTCTTTTCGATTTGATTCCATTCAGTTCGATTCTTTTCGATTCGATTGGATTCTTTTCGATTTGATTCAATTCTTTCGATTCGATTTGATTTGATTCTTTTCTATTCGATTCAATACGATTCTTTTCATTTCGATTCTAATCGAATCTAATCGATTCTCTTCGATTCGTTTCGATTCTATTCGATTTTTTTCGATTCTATTCTATTCGATTCATTTTGAATCATTTCCATTTGATTCTGTTCGAGTGGTTTCTATTAGATTCTTTTCGATTTGATTCAATTCGATTCGAGTCTTTTTGATTCGAGTCTTTTCGACTCGATGCAATTCAATACGATTCTTTTAGATTCGATTCGATTCGATTGTTTTCGTTTCGATTCGACTTTTTTTGATTCGATTCTTTTCGATTCGATTGTTTTCAATTCGATTGATTCGATTCTTTTCAATTCTATGCTATTCAAAGCGATTCTTTTGTATTTGATTCGATTCGATTGTTTTCTTTTTGATTCGGTTCGATTCGTTTCTTTTCGATTCGATTCAATTCTTTTCGATTCGATTCTTTTCGATTCGATTTGATTCTTTTCGATTCTATTCTATTCTATTCTTTTATATTCCATTCGAATCGATTCGTTTTGATTGAATTCGATTCTTTTCGATTCGATTCAATTAGATTCTTTTCAATTGGATTCAATTTGTTTCGATTCGATTCAATTTGATTCTTTTCGATTGGATTCCATTCGATTCTTTTCGATTTGATTCAATTCGATTCTTTTCGATTCTATTCATTTCGATGATTTTCGTTGAGATTAGATTCTTTTCGATTTGATTTTTTCGGTTCGAGTCGATTCATTTCGCTTATTTTGTTTAGGATCAATTCAATTCGATTCTTTTTGATTTGATTTGATTCTATTCGATTTCTTTCGATTCTATTCTATTGTATTCTTTTCTTTTCCATTCCGTTCAATTCGATTCTTTTCGATTCGATTCGATTGTTTTAGATTTGATGCCCATTCTTTCGATTCTATTTGATATGATTCTTTTCGATTCCATTTGATACGATACTTTTTATTTTGATTCGAATCGATTCTCTTCAGTTCGATTCGTTTTGATTCTTTTCGATTCAATTCTATTCGAATTTTTTCGATTTGATTCGATTCGATTCTTTTAGATTCTACTTGATTTGTTTCTTTTCGATTCGTTTTGATTCGATTCTTTTTGATTCATCTCGATTCGATTCGATTCTTTTGTTTCTTTTTTTATTTTTTTTTTATTTTTTTTATTCTTTTGTTTCGATTCGATTGTTTTCAATTCGAATCTTTTCGTTACATGGAATTCGATTCTTTTCGTTTGATTCTTTATGATTTTTTTCAACGCGATTCAATTCGATTCTTTTTTTATGATAGTCACAGAGAGAGAGAGGCAGAGACACAGGCAGAGGGAGTAGCAGGCTCCATGCACCGGGTGCCCGATGTGGGATTCGATCCCGGGTCTCCAGGAACGCGCCCTGGGCCAAAGGCAGGCGCTAAACAGCTGCGCCACCCAGGGATCCCTCAATTCGATTCTTTTTTATTCGAATCTCTTCGATTTTTTTGATTCGATTTGATTCTATTCGTTTTTTTCGATTTGATTCGATTAGTTCCTTTTTGATTCAATTCAATTCATTTCTTCTGATTCGATTCAATTCGATTCTTTTGGATTCGATTCGATTCTCTTGGATTCGATTCTTTTGGATTCGAATCGAGTAGATTCTTTTAATTTCGATCGGATTCATTTCAATTCGATTCTTTTCGATTCGAATGTTTTCGAATCAATTCGATACTTTTTGATTCGATTCGATTCTCTTGGATTCGATTCTTTTGGATTCGAATCGAGTAGATTCTTTTAATTTCGATCGGATTCATTTCAATTCGATTCTTTTCGATTCGAATGTTTTCGAATCAATTCGATACTTTTTGATTCGATTCGATTCTTTTCGTGTCGATTTGATTCTTTTCGATTCGATTCTTTTCTATTTGAATCGATTCGATTCTTTTCATTTCGATTCGATTTGATTCAATTCGATTCTTTTCGATCAATTCAATTTGATTGTTTTCGATTTGATTCGATTCGATTCTTTTCTATTCTATTCAATTCGATTATTTTCCATTCGATGATGCAATTGGATTCTTTTTGATTCGATTCGATTCTTTTCGATTCGATTTGACTCGATTTCATGCTTTTTGATTCGATTCGATTAGAATTTACTCGACTGATTCAATTTGATTCTTTTCTTTTCGGTTGGATTCTTTTCTATTCGATTTTTTTCTATTCAATTCGATTCTTTCAATATAATTCGATTCGATTCATTCGATTCGATTCAATTCTTTACGTTTCAAATCGATTCGTTTCAATTCGAGTCTTTTCAATTTGATGCTTTTCGATTCGGTTCGATTTGATATTTTTAATTTGATTCGAGTCTTTTCGATTCGAGTCGATTCTTTTCAATTCGATTCTTTTCGATTCGAGTCTTTTTGATTCGATTCATTTCGATTCGATTCGATTCTTTTCAATCCGATTTGATGCTTTTCCATTTGATCTGATTTGTTTCATTTCGATTCTTTTCGATTCATTTCGATTCTTTTCGATTCCATTAAATTTGATTCGATTCTTTTCGATTCGATTAGATTCTTTTCGATTTGATTCCATTCAGTTCGATTCTTTTCGATTCGATTGGATTCTTTTCGATTTGATTCAATTCTTTGGATTCGATTTGATTTGATTCTTTTCGATTCGATTCAATACGATTCTTTTCATTTCGATTCTAATCGATTCTCTTCGATTCTTTTCGATTCGTTTCGATTCTATTCGATTTTTTTCGATTCTATTCTATTCGATTCATTTTGAATCATTTCGATTTGATTCTGTTCGAGTGGTTTCTATTAGATTCTTTTCGATTTGATTCAATTCGATTCGAGTCTTTTTGATTCGAGTCTTTTCGACTCGATGCAATTCAATACGATTCTTTTAGATTCGATTCGATTGTTTTCGTTTCGATTTGACTTTTTTTGATTCGATTCTTTTCGATTCGATTGTTTTCAATTCGATTGATTCGATTCTTTTCAATTCTATGCTATTCAAAGCGATTCTTTTGTATTTGATTCGATTCGATTGTTTTCTTTTTGATTCGGTTCGATTCGTTTCTTTTCGATTCGATTCAATTCTTTTCGATTCGATTCTTTTCGATTCGATTTGATTCTTTTCGATTCTATTCTATTCTATTCTTTTGTATTCCATTCGAATCGATTCGTTTTGATTGAATTCGATTCTTTTCGATTCGATTCAATTAGATTCTTTTCGATTGGATTCAATTTGTTTCGATTCGAATCAATTTGATTCTTTTCGATTAGATTCCATTCGATTCCTTTCGATTTGATTCAATTCGATTCTTTTCGATTCTATTCATTTCGATGATTTTCGTTGAGATTAGATTCTTTTCGATTTGATTTTTTTCGGTTCGAGTCGATTCATTTCGCTTATTTTGGTTACGATCAATTCAATTCGATTCTTTTTGATTTGATTTGATTCTATTCGATTTCTTTCGATTCTATTCTATTGTATTCTTTTCGATTCGATTCCATTCAATCCGGTTCTTTTCGATTCGATTCGATTGTTTTAGATTTGATTCCATTCTTTCGATTCTATTTGATATGATTCTTTTCGATTCGATTTGATACGATACTTTTTATTTTGATTCGAATCGATTCTCTTCGGTTCGATTCGTTTTGATTTTCGATTCAATTCTATTCGAATTTTTTCGATTTGATTCGATTCGATTCTTTTAGATTCTACTTGATTTGTTTCTTTTCGATTTGTTTTGATTCGATTCTTTTTGATTCATCTCGATTCGATTCGATTCTTTTGTTTCTTTTTTATTTTTTTTTATTTTTTTTATTCTTTTGTTTCGATTCGATTGTTTTCAATTCGAATCTTTTCGTTACATGGAATTCGATTCTTTTCGTTTGATTCTTTATGATTTTTTTCAACGCGATTCAATTCGATTCTTTTTTTATGATAGTCACAGTGAGAGAGAGGCAGAGACACAGGCAGAGGGAGTAGCAGGCTCCATGCACCGGGTGCCCGATGTGGGATTCGATCCCGGGTCTCCAGGAACGCGCCCTGGGCAAAGGCAGGCGCTAAACAGCTGTGCCACCCAGGGATCCCTCAATTCGATTCTTTTTTATTCGAATCTATTCGATTTTTTTGATTCGATTTGATTCTATTCGTTTTTTTCGATTTGATTCGATTAGTTCCTTTTTGATTCAATTCAATTCATTTCTTTTGATTCAAATCAATTCGATTCTTTTGGATTCGATTCGATTCTTTTGGATTCGATTCTTTTGGATTCAAATCTAGTAGAATCTTTTCATTTCGATCGGATTCATTTCAATTCGATTCTTTTCGATTCGAATGTTTTCGAATCAATTCGATACTTTTTGATTCGATTCGATTCTTTTCGTGTCGATTTGATTCTTTTCGATTCGATTCTTTTCTATTTGAATCGATTCGATTCTTTTCATTTCGATTCGATTTGATTCAATTCGATTCTTTTCGATCAATTCAATTTGATTGTTTTCGATTTGATTCGATTCGATTCTTTTCTATTCTATTCAATTCGATAATTTTCCATTCGATGAAGCAATTGGATTCTTTTCGATTCGATTCGATTCTTTTCGATTCGATTCGACTCGATTTCATGCTTTTTGATTCGATTCGACTAGAATTTAATCGACTGATTCAATTTGATTCTTTTCTTTTCCGTTGGATTCTTTTCTATTCGATTTTTTTCTATTCAATTCGATTCTTTCAATTCAATTCGATTCGATTCGATTCGATTCGATTCAATTCTTTTCGTTTCAAATCGATTCGTTTCAATTCGAGTCTTTTCAATTTGATGCTTTTCGATTCGGTTCGATTTGATATTTTTAATTTGATTCGAGTCTTTTCGATTCGATTCGATTCTTTTCAATTCGATTCTTTTCGATTCGAGTCTTTTTGATTCGATTCATTTCGATTCGATTCGATTCTTTTCAATCCGATTTGATGCTTTTCCATTTGATCTGATTTGTTTCATTTCGATTCTTTTCGATTCAATTCGATTCTTTTCGATTCCATTAAATTTGATTCGATTCTTTTCGATTCGATTAGATTCTTTTCGATTTGATTCCATTCAGTTCGATTCTTTTCGATTCGATTGGATTCTTTTCGATTTGATTCAATTCTTTCGATTCGATTTGATTTGATTCTTTTCGATTCGATTCAATACGATTCTTTTCATTTCGATTCTAATCGATTCTCTTCGATTCTTTTCGATTCGTTTCGATTCTATTCGATTTTTTTCGATTCTATTCTATTCGATTCATTTTGAATCATTTCGATTTGATTCTGTTCGAGTGGTTTCTATTAGATTCTTTTCGATTTGATTCAATTCGATTCGAGTCTTTTTGATTCGAGTCTTTTCGACTCGATGCAATTCAATACGATTCTTTTAGATTCGATTCGATTCGATTGTTTTCGTTTCGATTTGACTTTTTTTGATTCGATTCTTTTCGATTCGATTGTTTTCAATTCGATTGATTCGATTCTTTTCAATTCTATGCTATTCAAAGTGATTCTTTTGTATTTGATTCGATTCGATTGTTTTCTTTTTGATTCGGTTCGATTCGTTTCTTTTCGATTCGATTCAATTCTTTTCGATTCGATTCTTTTCGATTCGATTTGATTCTTTTCTATTCGATTCTATTCTATTCTTTTGTATTCCATTCGAATCGATTCGTTTTGATTGAATTCGATTCTTTTCGATTCGATTCAATTAGATTCTTTTCGATTGGATTCAATTTGTTTCGATTCGAATCAATTTGATTCTTTTCGATTGGATTCCATTCGATTCCTTTCGATTTGATTCAATTCGATTCTTTTCGATTCTATTCATTTCGATGATTTTCGTTGAGATTAGATTCTTTTCGATTTGATTTTTTTCGGTTCGCGTCGATTCATTTCGCTTATTTTGGTTACGATCAATTCAATTCGATTCTTTTTGATTTGATTTGATTCTATTCGATTTCTTTCGATTCTATTCTATTGTATTCTTTTCGATTCGATTCCATTCAATCCGATTCTTTTCGATTCGATTCGATTGTTTTAGATTTGATTCCATTCTTTCGATTCTATTTGATATGATTCTTTTCGATTCGATTTGATAGGATACTTTTTATTTTGATTCGAATCGATTCTCTTCGGTTCGATTCGTTTTGATTTTCGATTCAATTCTATTCGAATTTTTTCGATTTGATTCGATTCGATTCTTTTAGATTCTACTTGATTTGTTTCTTTTCGATTTGTTTTGATTCGATTCTTTTTGATTCATCTCGATTCGATTCGATTCTTTTGTTTCTTTTTTTATTTTTTTTATTTTTTTTATTCTTTTGTTTCGATTCGATTGTTTTCAATTCGAATCTTTTCGTTACATGGAATTCGATTCTTTTCGTTTGATTCTTTATGATTTTTTTCAACGCGATTCAATTCGATTCTTTTTTTATGATAGTCACAGAGAGAGAGAGGCAGAGACACAGGCAGAGGGAGTAGCAGGCTCCATGCACCGGGTGCCCGATGTGGGATTCGATCCCGGGTCTCCAGGAACGCGCCCTGGGCAAAGGCAGGCGCTAAACAGCTGTGCCACCCAGGGATCCCTCAGTTCGATTCTTTTTTATTCGAATCTATTCGATTCTTTTTGATTCGATTTGATTCTATTCGTTTTTTTCGATTTGATTCGATTAGTTCCTTTTTGATTCAATTCAATTCATTTCTTTTGATTCAAATCAATTCGATTCTTTTGGATTCGATTCGATTCTTTTGGATTCGATTCTTTTGGATTCGAATCTAGTAGAATCTTTTCATTTCGATCGGATTCATTTCAATTCGATTCTTTTCGATTCGAATGTTTTCGAATCAATTCGATACTTTTTGATTCGATTCGATTCTTTTCGTGTCGATTTGATTCTTTTCGATTCGATTCTTTTCTATTTGAATCGATTCGATTCTTTTCATTTCGATTCGATTTGATTCAATTCGATTCTTTTCGATCAATTCAATTTGATTGTTTTCGATTTGATTCGATTCGATTCTTTTCTATTCTATTCAATTCGATAATTTTCCATTCGATGAAGCAATTGGATTCTTTTCGATTCGATTCGATTCTTTTCGATTCGATTCGACTCGATTTCATGCTTTTTGATTCGATTCGACTAGAATTTAATCGACTGATTCAATTTGATTCTTTTCTTTTCGGTTGGATTCTTTTCTATTCGATTTT
The DNA here is from genome assembly GCF_048164855.1 of Canis lupus baileyi. NCBI lineage: Eukaryota > Metazoa > Chordata > Mammalia > Carnivora > Canidae > Canis > Canis lupus. Next base: position 403,967 of record NW_027326455.1, on the reverse strand, counting down.
TTTCTATTCAATTCGATTCTTTCAATATAATTCGATTCGATTCGATTCGATTCAATTCTTTTCGTTTCAAATCGATTCGTTTCAATTCGAGTCTTTTCAATTTGATGCTTTTCGATTCGGTTCGATTTGATATTTTTAATTTGATTCGAGTCTTTTCGATTCGAGTCGATTCTTTTCAATTCGATTCTTTTCGATTCGAGTCTTTTCGATTCGATTCATTTCGATTCGATTCGATTCTTTTCAATCCGATTTGATGCTTTTCCATTTGATCTGATTTGTTTCATTTCGATTCTTTTCGATTCAATTCGATTCTTTTCGATTCCATTAAATTTGATTCGATTCTTTTCGATTCGATTAGATTCTTTTCGATTTGATTCCATTCAGTTCGATTCTTTTCGATTCGATTGGATTCTTTTCGATTTGATTCAATTCTTTCGATTCGATTTGATTTGATTCTTTTCTATTCGATTCAATACGATTCTTTTCATTTCGATTCTAATCGAATCTAATCGATTCTCTTCGATTCGTTTCGATTCTATTCGATTTTTTTCGATTCTATTCTATTCGATTCATTTTGAATCATTTCCATTTGATTCTGTTCGAGTGGTTTCTATTAGATTCTTTTCGATTTGATTCAATTCGATTCGAGTCTTTTTGATTCGAGTCTTTTCGACTCGATGCAATTCAATACGATTCTTTTAGATTCGATTCGATTCGATTGTTTTCGTTTCGATTCGACTTTTTTTGATTCGATTCTTTTCGATTCGATTGTTTTCAATTCGATGGATTCGATTCTTTTCAATTCTATGCTATTCAAAGCGATTCTTTTGTATTTGATTCGATTCGATTGTTTTCTTTTTGATTCGGTTCGATTCGTTTCTTTTCGATTCGATTCAATTCTTTTCGATTCGATTCTTTTCGATTCGATTTGATTCTTTTCGATTCTATTCTATTCTATTCTTTTATATTCCATTCGAATCGATTCGTTTTGATTGAATTCGATTCTTTTCGATTCGATTCAATTAGCTTCTTTTCAATTGGATTCAATTTGTTTCGATTCGATTCAATTTGATTCTTTTCGATTGGATTCCATTCGATTCTTTTCGATTTGATTCAATTCGATTCTTTTCGATTCTATTCATTTCGATGATTTTCGTTGAGATTAGATTCTTTTCGATTTGATTTTTTCGGTTCGAGTCGATTCATTTCGCTTATTTTGTTTAGGATCAATTCAATTCGATTCTTTTTGATTTGATTTGATTCTATTCGATTTCTTTCGATTCTATTCTATTGTATTCTTTTCTTTTCCATTCCGTTCAATTCGATTCTTTTCGATTCGATTCGATTGTTTTAGATTTGATGCCCATTCTTTCGATTCTATTTGATATGATTCTTTTCGATTCCATTTGATACGATACTTTTTATTTTGATTCGAATCGATTCTCTTCAGTTCGATTCGTTTTGATTCTTTTCGATTCAATTCTATTCGAATTTTTTCGATTTGATTCGATTCGATTCTTTTAGATTCTACTTGATTTGTTTCTTTTCGATTCGTTTTGATTCGATTCTTTTTGATTCATCTCGATTCGATTCGATTCTTTTGTTTCTTTTTTTATTTTTTTTATTTTTTTTATTCTTTTGTTTCGATTCGATTGTTTTCAATTCGAATCTTTTCGTTACATGGAATTCGATTCTTTTCGTTTGATTCTTTATGATTTTTTTCAACGCGATTCAATTCGATTCTTTTTTTATGATAGTCACAGAGAGAGAGAGGCAGAGACACAGGCAGAGGGAGTAGCAGGCTCCATGCACCGGGTGCCCGATGTGGGATTCGATCCCGGGTCTCCAGGAACGCGCCCTGGGCCAAAGGCAGGCGCTAAACAGCTGCGCCACCCAGGGATCCCTCAATTCGATTCTTTTTTATTCGAATCTATTCGATTCTTTTTGATTCGATTTGATTCTATTCGTTTTTTTCGATTTGATTCGATTAGTTCCTTTTTGATTCAATTCAATTCATTTCTTCTGATTCGATTCAATTCGATTCTTTTGGATTCGATTCGATTCTCTTGGATTCGATTCTTTTGGATTCGAATCGAGTAGATTCTTTTCATTTCGATCGGATTCATTTCAATTCGATTCTTTTCGATTCGAATGTTTTCGAATCAATTCGATACTTTTTGATTCGATTCGATTCTCTTGGATTCGATTCTTTTGGATTCGAATCGAGTAGATTCTTTTAATTTCGATCGGATTCATTTCAATTCGATTCTTTTCGATTCGAATGTTTTCGAATCAATTCGATACTTTTTGATTCGATTCGATTCTTTTCGTGTCGATTTGATTCTTTTCGATTCGATTCTTTTCTATTTGAATCGATTCGATTCTTTTCATTTCGATTCGATTTGATTCAATTCGATTCTTTTCGATCAATTCAATTTGATTGTTTTCGATTTGATTCGATTCGATTCTTTTCTATTCTATTCAATTCGATTATTTTCCATTCGATGATGCAATTGGATTCTTTTTGATTCGATTCGATTCTTTTCGATTCGATTTGACTCGATTTCATGCTTTTTGATTCGATTCGATTAGAATTTACTCGACTGATTCAATTTGATTCTTTTCTTTTCGGTTGGATTCTTTTCTATTCGATTTTTTTCTATTCAATTCGATTCTTTCAATATAATTCGATTCGATTCATTCGATTCGATTCAATTCTTTACGTTTCAAATCGATTCGTTTCAATTCGAGTCTTTTCAATTTGATGCTTTTCGATTCGGTTCGATTTGATATTTTTAATTTGATTCGAGTCTTTTCGATTCGAGTCGATTCTTTTCAATTCGATTCTTTTCGATTCGAGTCTTTTTGATTCGATTCATTTCGATTCGATTCGATTCTTTTCAATCCGATTTGATGCTTTTCCATTTGATCTGATTTGTTTCATTTCGATTCTTTTCGATTCATTTCGATTCTTTTCGATTCCATTAAATTTGATTCGATTCTTTTCGATTCGATTAGATTCTTTTCGATTTGATTCCATTCAGTTCGATTCTTTTCGATTCGATTGGATTCTTTTCGATTTGATTCAATTCTTTCGATTCGATTTGATTTGATTCTTTTCGATTCGATTCAATACGATTCTTTTCATTTCGATTCTAATCGATTCTCTTCGATTCTTTTCGATTCGTTTCGATTCTATTCGATTTTTTTCGATTCTATTCTATTCGATTCATTTTGAATCATTTCGATTTGATTCTGTTCGAGTGGTTTCTATTAGATTCTTTTCGATTTGATTCAATTCGATTCGAGTCTTTTTGATTCGAGTCTTTTCGACTCGATGCAATTCAATACGATTCTTTTAGATTCGATTCGATTGTTTTCGTTTCGATTTGACTTTTTTTGATTCGATTCTTTTCGATTCGATTGTTTTCAATTCGATTGATTCGATTCTTTTCAATTCTATGCTATTCAAAGCGATTCTTTTGTATTTGATTCGATTCGATTGTTTTCTTTTTGATTCGGTTCGATTCGTTTCTTTTCGATTCGATTCAATTCTTTTCGATTCGATTCTTTTCGATTCGATTTGATTCTTTTCGATTCTATTCTATTCTATTCTTTTGTATTCCATTCGAATCGATTCGTTTTGATTGAATTCGATTCTTTTCGATTCGATTCAATTAGATTCTTTTCGATTGGATTCAATTTGTTTCGATTCGAATCAATTTGATTCTTTTCGATTAGATTCCATTCGATTCCTTTCGATTTGATTCAATTCGATTCTTTTCGATTCTATTCATTTCGATGATTTTCGTTGAGATTAGATTCTTTTCGATTTGATTTTTTTCGGTTCGAGTCGATTCATTTCGCTTATTTTGGTTACGATCAATTCAATTCGATTCTTTTTGATTTGATTTGATTCTATTCGATTTCTTTCGATTCTATTCTATTGTATTCTTTTCGATTCGATTCCATTCAATCCGGTTCTTTTCGATTCGATTCGATTGTTTTAGATTTGATTCCATTCTTTCGATTCTATTTGATATGATTCTTTTCGATTCGATTTGATACGATACTTTTTATTTTGATTCGAATCGATTCTCTTCGGTTCGATTCGTTTTGATTTTCGATTCAATTCTATTCGAATTTTTTCGATTTGATTCGATTCGATTCTTTTAGATTCTACTTGATTTGTTTCTTTTCGATTTGTTTTGATTCGATTCTTTTTGATTCATCTCGATTCGATTCGATTCTTTTGTTTCTTTTTTATTTTTTTTTATTTTTTTTATTCTTTTGTTTCGATTCGATTGTTTTCAATTCGAATCTTTTCGTTACATGGAATTCGATTCTTTTCGTTTGATTCTTTATGATTTTTTTCAACGCGATTCAATTCGATTCTTTTTTTATGATAGTCACAGTGAGAGAGAGGCAGAGACACAGGCAGAGGGAGTAGCAGGCTCCATGCACCGGGTGCCCGATGTGGGATTCGATCCCGGGTCTCCAGGAACGCGCCCTGGGCAAAGGCAGGCGCTAAACAGCTGTGCCACCCAGGGATCCCTCAATTCGATTCTTTTTTATTCGAATCTATTCGATTTTTTTGATTCGATTTGATTCTATTCGTTTTTTTCGATTTGATTCGATTAGTTCCTTTTTGATTCAATTCAATTCATTTCTTTTGATTCAAATCAATTCGATTCTTTTGGATTCGATTCGATTCTTTTGGATTCGATTCTTTTGGATTCAAATCTAGTAGAATCTTTTCATTTCGATCGGATTCATTTCAATTCGATTCTTTTCGATTCGAATGTTTTCGAATCAATTCGATACTTTTTGATTCGATTCGATTCTTTTCGTGTCGATTTGATTCTTTTCGATTCGATTCTTTTCTATTTGAATCGATTCGATTCTTTTCATTTCGATTCGATTTGATTCAATTCGATTCTTTTCGATCAATTCAATTTGATTGTTTTCGATTTGATTCGATTCGATTCTTTTCTATTCTATTCAATTCGATTATTTTCCATTCGATGAAGCAATTGGATTCTTTTCGATTCGATTCGATTCTTTTCGATTCGATTCGACTCGATTTCATGCTTTTTGATTCGATTCGACTAGAATTTAATCGACTGATTCAATTTGATTCTTTTCTTTTCGGTTGGATTCTTTTCTATTCGATTTTTTTCTATTCAATTCGATTCTTTCAATTCAATTCGATTCGATTCGATTCGATTCGATTCAATTCTTTTCGTTTCAAATCGATTCGTTTCAATTCGAGTCTTTTCAATTTGATGCTTTTCGATTCGGTTCGATTTGATATTTTTAATTTGATTCGAGTCTTTTCGATTCGATTCGATTCTTTTCAATTCGATTCTTTTCGATTCGAGTCTTTTTGATTCGATTCATTTCGATTCGATTCGATTCTTTTCAATCCGATTTGATGCTTTTCCATTTGATCTGATTTGTTTCATTTCGATTCTTTTCGATTCAATTCGATTCTTTTCGATTCCATTAAATTTGATTCGATTCTTTTCGATTCGATTAGATTCTTTTCGATTTGATTCCATTCAGTTCGATTCTTTTCGATTCGATTGGATTCTTTTCGATTTGATTCAATTCTTTCGATTCGATTTGATTTGATTCTTTTCGATTCGATTCAATACGATTCTTTTCATTTCGATTCTAATCGATTCTCTTCGATTCTTTTCGATTCGTTTCGATTCTATTCGATTTTTTTCGATTCTATTCTATTCGATTCATTTTGAATCATTTCGATTTGATTCTGTTCGAGTGGTTTCTATTAGATTCTTTTCGATTTGATTCAATTCGATTCGAGTCTTTTTGATTCGAGTCTTTTCGACTCGATGCAATTCAATACGATTCTTTTAGATTCGATTCGATTCGATTGTTTTCGTTTCGATTTGACTTTTTTTGATTCGATTCTTTTCGATTCGATTGTTTTCAATTCGATTGATTCGATTCTTTTCAATTCTATGCTATTCAAAGCGATTCTTTTGTATTTGATTCGATTCGATTGTTTTCTTTTTGATTCGGTTCGATTCGTTTCTTTTCGATTCGATTCAATTCTTTTCGATTCGATTCTTTTCGATTCGATTTGATTCTTTTCGATTCTATTCTATTCTATTCTTTTGTATTCCATTCGAATCGATTCGTTTTGATTGAATTCGATTCTTTTCGATTCGATTCAATTAGATTCTTTTCGATTGGATTCAATTTGTTTCGATTCGAATCAATTTGATTCTTTTCGATTGGATTCCATTCGATTCCTTTCGATTTGATTCAATTCGATTCTTTTCGATTCTATTCATTTCGATGATTTTCGTTGAGATTAGATTCTTTTCGATTTGATTTTTTTCGGTTCGCGTCGATTCATTTCGCTTATTTTGGTTACGATCAATTCAATTCGATTCTTTTTGATTTGATTTGATTCTATTCGATTTCTTTCGATTCTATTCTATTGTATTCTTTTCGATTCGATTCCATTCAATCCGATTCTTTTCGATTCGATTCGATTGTTTTAGATTTGATTCCATTCTTTCGATTCTATTTGATATGATTCTTTTCGATTCGATTTGATAGGATACTTTTTATTTTGATTCGAATCGATTCTCTTCGGTTCGATTCGTTTTGATTTTCGATTCAATTCTATTCGAATTTTTTCGATTTGATTCGATTCGATTCTTTTAGATTCTACTTGATTTGTTTCTTTTCGATTTGTTTTGATTCGATTCTTTTTGATTCATCTCGATTCGATTCGATTCTTTTGTTTCTTTTTTTATTTTTTTTATTTTTTTTATTCTTTTGTTTCGATTCGATTGTTTTCAATTCGAATCTTTTCGTTACATGGAATTCGATTCTTTTCGTTTGATTCTTTATGATTTTTTTCAACGCGATTCAATTCGATTCTTTTTTTATGATAGTCACAGAGAGAGAGAGGCAGAGACACAGGCAGAGGGAGTAGCAGGCTCCATGCACCGGGTGCCCGATGTGGGATTCGATCCCGGGTCTCCAGGAACGCGCCCTGGGCAAAGGCAGGCGCTAAACAGCTGTGCCACCCAGGGATCCCTCAGTTCGATTCTTTTTTATTCGAATCTATTCGATTCTTTTTGATTCGATTTGATTCTATTCGTTTTTTTCGATTTGATTCGATTAGTTCCTTTTTGATTCAATTCAATTCATTTCTTTTGATTCAAATCAATTCGATTCTTTTGGATTCGATTCGATTCTTTTGGATTCGATTCTTTTGGATTCGAATCGAGTAGATTCTTTTCATTTCGATCGGATTCATTTCAATTCGATTCTTTTCGATTCGAATGTTTTCGAATCAATTCGATACTTTTTGATTCGATTCGATTCTTTTCGTGTCGATTTGATTCTTTTCGATTCGATTCTTTTCTATTTGAATCGATTCGATTCTTTTCATTTCGATTCGATTTGATTCAATTCGATTCTTTTCGATCAATTCAATTTGATTGTTTTCGATTTGATTCGATTCGATTCTTTTCTATTCTATTCAATTCGATTATTTTCCATTCGATGAAGCAATTGGATTCTTTTTGATTCGATTCGATTCTTTTCGATTCGATTTGACTCGATTTCATGCTTTTTGATTCGATTCGATTAGAATTTACTCGACTGATTCAATTTGATTCTTTTCTTTTCGGTTGGATTCTTTTCTATTCGATTTTTTTCTATTCAATTCGATTCTTTCAATATAATTCGATTCGATTCGATTCGATTCAATTCTTTTCGTTTCAAATCGATTCGTTTCAATTCGAGTCTTTTCAATTTGATGCTTTTCGATTCGGTTCGATTTGATATTTTTAATTTGATTCGAGTCTTTTCGATTCGATTCGATTCTTTTCAATTCGATTCTTTTCGATTCGATTCTTTTGATTCGATTCATTTCGATTCGATTCGATTCTTTTCAATCCGATTTGATGCTTTTCCATTTGATCTGATTTGTTTCATTTCGATTCTTTTCGATTCATTTCGATTCTTTTCGATTCCATTAAATTTGATTCGATTCTTTTCGATTCGATTAGATTCTTTTCGATTTGATTCCATTCAGTTCAATTCTTTTCGATTCGATTGGATTCTTTTCGATTTGATTCAATTCTTTGGATTCGATTTGATTTGATTCTTTTCGATTCGATTCAATACGATTCGTTTCATTTCGATTCTAATCGATTCTCTTCGATTCATTTCGTTTCGATTCGTTTCGATTCTATTAGATTTTTTTCGATTCTATTCTATTCGATTCATTTTGAATCATTTCGATTTGATTCTGTTCGAGTGGTTTCTATTAGATTCTTTTCGATTTGATTCAATTCGATTCGAGTCTTTTTGATTCGAGTCTTTTCGACTCGATTCAATTCAATACGATTCTTTTAGATTCGATTCGATTCGATTGTTTTCGTTTCGATTCGACTTTTTTGATTCGATTCTTTTCGATTCGATTGTTTTCAATTCGATTGATTCGATTCTTTTCAATTCTATGCTATTCAAAGCGATTCTTTTGTATTTGATTCGATTCGATTGTTTTCTTTTTGATTCGGTTCGATTCGTTTCTTTTCGATTCGATTCAATTCTTTTCGATTCGATTCTTTTCGATTCGATTTGATTCTTTTCGATTCTATTCTATTCTATTCTTTTGTATTCCATTCGAATCGATTCGTTTTGATTGAATTCGATTCTTTTCGATTCGATTCAATTAGATTCTTTTCGATTGGATTCAATTTGTTTCGATTCGAATCCATTTGATTCTTTTCGATTGGATTCCATTCGATTCCTTTCGATTTGATTCAATTCGATTCTTTTCGATTCTATTCATTTCGATGATTTTCGTTGAGATTAGATTCTTTTCGATTTGATTTTTTTCGGTTCGAGTCGATTCATTTCGCTTATTTTGGTTAGGATCAATTCAATTCGATTCTTTTTGATTTGATTTGATTCTATTCGATTTCTTTCGATTCTATTCTATTGTATTCTTTTCTTTTCCATTCCGTTCAATTCGATTCTTTTCGATTCGATTCGATTGTTTTAGATTTGATTCCATTCTTTCGATTCTATTTGATATGATTCTTTTCGATTCGATTTGATACGATACTTTTTATTTTGATTCGAATCGATTCTCTTCGGTTCGATTCGTTTTGATTCTTTTCGATTCAATTCTATTCGAATTTTTTCGATTTGATTCGATTCGATTCTTTTAGATTCTACTTGATTTGTTTCTTTTCGATTCGTTTTGATTCGATTCTTTTTGATTCATGTCGATTCAATTCGATTCTTTTGTTTCTTTTTTTTTAATTTTTATTTTTTTTTGATTCTTTTGTTTCGATTCGATTCTTTTCAATTCGAATCTTTTCGTTACATGGAATTCGATTCTTTTCGTTTGATTCTTTATGATTTTTTTCAACGCGATTCAATTCGATTCTTTTTTCATGATAGTCACAGAGAGAGAGAGAGGCAGAGACACAGGCAGAGGGAGAAGCAGGCTCCATGCACCGGGAGCCTGATGTGGGATTCGATCCCGGGTCTCCAGGAACGCGCCCTGGGCCAAAGGCAGGCGCTAAACCGCTGCGCCACCCAGGGATCCCTCAATTCGATTCTTTTTTATTCGAATTTTTTCAATTCTTTTTGATTCGATTTAATTCTATTCGAGATTTTTCGATTTGATTCAATTAGTTCTTTTTGATTCAATTCAATTCATTTCTATTGATTCAAATCAATTCGATTCTTTTGGATTCGATTCGATTCTTTTGGATTCGATTCTTTTGGATTCGAATCGAGTGGATTCTTTTCATTGCGATCGGATTCATTTCAATTCGATTCTTTTCGATTCGATTGTTTTCAATTCGATTGATTCGATTCTTTTCAATTCTATGCTATTCAAAGCGATTCTTTTGTATTTGATTCGATTCGATTGTTTTCTTTTTGATTCGGTTCGATTCGTTTCTTTTCGATTCGATTCTTTTCGATTCGATTCGATTCTTTTCGATTCGATTTGACTCGATTTCATGCTTTTTGATTCGATTCGATTAGAATTTACTCGACTGATTCAATTTGATTCTTTTCTTTTCGGTTGGATTCTTTTCTATTCGATTTTTTTCTATTCAATTCGATTCTTTCAATATAATTCGATTCGATTCATTCGATTCAATTCAATTCTTTACGTTTCAAATCGATTCGTTTCAATTCGAGTCTTTTCAATTTGATGCTTTTCGATTCGGTTCGATTTGATATTTTTAATTTGATTCGAGTCTTTTCGATTCGATTCGATTCTTTTCAATTCGATTCTTTTCGATTCGATTCTTTTTGATTCGATTCATTTCGATTCGATTCGATTCTTTTCAATCCGATTTGATGCTTTTCCATTTGATCTGATTTGTTTCATTTCGATTCTTTTCGATTCATTTCGATTCTTTTCGATTCCATTAAATTTGATTCGATTCTTTTCGATTCGATTAGATTCTTTTCGATTTGATTCCATTCAGTTCGATTCTTTTCGATTCGATTGGATTCTTTTCGATTTGATTCAATTCTTTGTATTCGATTTGATTTCTTTTCGATTCGATTCAATACGATTCTTTTCATTTCGATTCTAATCGATTCTCTTCGATTCAATTTGTTTCGATTCGTTTCGATTCTATTCGATTTTTTTCGATTCTATTCTATTCGATTCATTTTGAATCATTTCCATTTGATTCTGTTCGAGTGGTTTCTATTAGATTCTTTTCGATTTGATTCAATTCGATTCGAGTCTTTTTGATTCGAGTCTTTTCGACTCGATGCAATTCAATACGATTCTTTTAGATTCGATTCGATTCGATTGTTTTCGTTTCGATTTGACTTTTTTTGATTCGATTCTTTTCGATTCGATTGTTTTCAATTCGATTGATTCGATTCTTTTCAATTCTATGCTATTCAAAGCGATTCTTTTGTATTTGATTCGATTCGATTGTTTTCTTTTTGATTCGGTTCGATTCGTTTCTTTTCGATTCGATTCAATTCTTTTCGATTCGATTCTTTTCGATTCGATTTGATTCTTTTCGATTCTATTCTATTCTATTCTTTTGTATTCCATTCGAATCGATTCGTTTTGATTGAATTCGATTCTTTTCGATTCGATTCAATTAGATTCTTTTCGATTGGATTCAATTTGTTTCGATTCGAATCAATTTGATTCTTTTCGATTGGATTCCATTCGATTCCTTTCGATTTGATTCAATTCGATTCTTTTCGATTCTATTCATTTCGATGATTTTCGTTGAGATTAGTTTCTTTTCGATTTGATTTTTTTCGGTTCGAGTCGATTCATTTCGCTTATTTTGGTTACGATCAATTCAATTCGATTCTTTTTGATTTGATTTGATTCTATTCGATTTCTTTCGATTCTATTCTATTGTATTCTTTTCGATTCGATTCCATTCAATCCGATTCTTTTCGATTCGATTCGATTGTTTTAGATTTGATTCCATTCTTTCGATTCTATTTGATATGATTCTTTTCGATTCGATTTGATACGATACTTTTTATTTTGATTCGAATCGATTCTCTTCGGTTCGATTCGTTTTGATTTTCGATTCAGTTCTATTCGAATTTTTTCGATTTGATTCGATTCGATTCTTTTAGATTCTACTTGATTTGTTTCTTTTCGATTCGTTTTGATTCGATTCTTTTTGATTCATGTCGATTCAATTCGATTCTTTTGTTTCTTTTTTTTTAATTTTTATTTTTTTTTGATTCTTTTGTTTCGATTCGATTCTTTTCAATTCGAATCTTTTCGTTACATGGAATTCGATTCTTTTCGTTTGATTCTTTATGATTTTTTTCAACGCGATTCAATTCGATTCTTTTTTCATGATAGTCACAGAGAGAGAGAGAGGCAGAGACACAGGCAGAGGGAGAAGCAGGCTCCATGCACCGGGAGCCTGATGTGGGATTCGATCCCGGGTCTCCAGGAACGCGCCCTGGGCCAAAGGCAGGCGCTAAACCGCTGCGCCACCCAGGGATCCCTCAATTCGATTCTTTTTTATTCGAATTTTTTCAATTCTTTTTGATTCGATTTAATTCTATTCGAGATTTTTCGATTTGATTCAATTAGTTCTTTTTGATTCAATTCAATTCATTTCTATTGATTCAAATCAATTCGATTCTTTTGGATTCGATTCGATTCTTTTGGATTCGATTCTTTTGGATTCGAATCGAGTGGATTCTTTTCATTGCGATCGGATTCATTTCAATTCGATTCTTTTCGATTCGATTGTTTTCAATTCGATTGATTCGATTCTTTTCAATTCTATGCTATTCAAAGCGATTCTTTTGTATTTGATTCGATTCGATTGTTTTCTTTTTGATTCGGTTCGATTCGTTTCTTTTCGATTCGATTCTTTTCGATTCGATTCGATTCTTTTCGATTCGATTTGACTCGATTTCATGCTTTTTGATTCGATTCGATTAGAATTTACTCGACTGATTCAATTTGATTCTTTTCTTTTCGGTTGGATTCTTTTCTATTCGATTTTTTTCTATTCAATTCGATTCTTTCAATATAATTCGATTCGATTCATTCGATTCAATTCAATTCTTTACGTTTCAAATCGATTCGTTTCAATTCGAGTCTTTTCAATTTGATGCTTTTCGATTCGGTTCGATTTGATATTTTTAATTTGATTCGAGTCTTTTCGATTCGATTCGATTCTTTTCAATTCGATTCTTTTCGATTCGATTCTTTTTGATTCGATTCATTTCGATTCGATTCGATTCTTTTCAATCCGATTTGATGCTTTTCCATTTGATCTGATTTGTTTCATTTCGATTCTTTTCGATTCATTTCGATTCTTTTCGATTCCATTAAATTTGATTCGATTCTTTTCGATTCGATTAGATTCTTTTCGATTTGATTCCATTCAGTTCGATTCTTTTCGATTCGATTGGATTCTTTTCGATTTGATTCAATTCTTTCGATTCGATTTGATTTGATTCTTTTCGATTCGATTCAATACGATTCTTTTCATTTCGATTCTAATCGATTCTCTTCGATTCTTTTCGATTCGTTTCGATTCTATTCGATTTTTTTCGATTCTATTCTATTCGATTCATTTTGAATCATTTCCATTTGATTCTGTTCGAGTGGTTTCTATTAGATTCTTTTCGATTTGATTCAATTCGATTCGAGTCTTTTTGATTCGAGTCTTTTCGACTCGATGCAATTCAATACGATTCTTTTAGATTCGATTCGATTCGATTGTTTTCGTTTCGATTTGACTTTTTTTGATTCGATTCTTTTCGATTCGATTGTTTTCAATTCGATTGATTCGATTCTTTTCAATTCTATGCTATTCAAAGCGATTCTTTTGTATTTGATTCGATTCGATTGTTTTCTTTTTGATTCGGTTCGATTCGTTTCTTTTCGATTCGATTCAATTCTTTTCGATTCGATTCTTTTCGATTCGATTTGATTCTTTTCGATTCTATTCTATTCTATTCTTTTGTATTCCATTCGAATCGATTCGTTTTGATTGAATTCGATTCTTTTCGATTCGATTCAATTAGATTCTTTTCGATTGGATTCAATTTGTTTCGATTCGAATCCATTTGATTCTTTTCGATTGGATTCCATTCGATTCCTTTCGATTTGATTCAATTCGATTCTTTTCGATTCTATTCATTTCGATGATTTTCGTTGAGATTAGATTCTTTTCGATTTGATTTTTTTCGGTTCGCGTCGATTCATTTCGCTTATTTTGGTTACGATCAATTCAATTCGATTCTTTTTGATTTGATTTGATTCTATTCGATTTCTTTCGATTCTATTCTATTGTATTCTTTTCGATTCGATTCCATTCAATCCGATTCTTTTCGATTCGATTCGATTGTTTTAGATTTGATTCCATTCTTTCGATTCTATTTGATATGATTCTTTTCGATTCGATTTGATAGGATACTTTTTATTTTGATTCGAATCGATTCTCTTCGGTTCGATTCGTTTTAATTTTCGATTCAATTCTATTCGAATTTTTTCGATTTGATTCGATTCGATTCTTTTAGATTCTACTTGATTTGTTTCTTTTCGATTTGTTTTGATTCGATTCTTTTTGATTCATCTCGATTCGATTCGATTCTTTTGTTTCTTTTTTTATTTTTTTTATTTTTTTTATTCTTTTGTTTCGATTCGATTGTTTTCAATTCGAATCTTTTCGTTACATGGAATTCGATTCTTTTCGTTTGATTCTTTATGATTTTTTTCAACGCGATTCAATTCGATTCTTTTTTTATGATAGTCACAGAGAGAGAGAGGCAGAGACACAGGCAGAGGGAGTAGCAGGCTCCATGCACCGGGTGCCCGATGTGGGATTCGATCCCGGGTCTCCAGGAACGCGCCCTGGGCAAAGGCAGGCGCTAAACAGCTGTGCCACCCAGGGATCCCTCAGTTCGATTCTTTTTTATTCGAATCTATTCGATTCTTTTTGATTCGATTTGATTCTATTCGTTTTTTTCGATTTGATTCGATTAGTTCCTTTTTGATTCAATTCAATTCATTTCTTTTGATTCAAATCAATTCGATTCTTTTGGATTCGATTCGATTCTTTTGGATTCGATTCTTTTGGATTCGAATCTAGTAGAATCTTTTCATTTCGATCGGATTCATTTCAATTCGATTCTTTTCGATTCGAATGTTTTCGAATCAATTCGATACTTTTTGATTCGATTCGATTCTTTTCGTGTCGATTTGATTCTTTTCGATTCGATTCTTTTCTATTTGAATCGATTCGATTCTTTTCATTTCGATTCGATTTGATTCAATTCGATTCTTTTCGATCAATTCAATTTGATTGTTTTCGATTTGATTCGATTCGATTCTTTTCTATTCTATTCAATTCGATTATTTTCCATTCGATGAAGCAATTGGATTCTTTTTGATTCGATTCGATTCTTTTCGATTCGATTTGACTCGATTTCATGCTTTTTGATTCGATTCGATTAGAATTTACTCGACTGATTCAATTTGATTCTTTTCTTTTCGGTTGGATTCTTTTCTATTCGATTTTTTTCTATTCAATTCGATTCTTTCAATATAATTCGATTCGATTCGATTCGATTCAATTCTTTTCGTTTCAAATCGATTCGTTTCAATTCGAGTCTTTTCAATTTGATGCTTTTCGATTCGGTTCGATTTGATATTTTTAATTTGATTCGAGTCTTTTCGATTCGATTCGATTCTTTTCAATTCGATTCTTTTCGATTCGATTCTTTTGATTCGATTCATTTCGATTCGATTCGATTCTTTTCAATCCGATTTGATGCTTTTCCATTTGATCTGATTTGTTTCATTTCGATTCTTTTCGATTCATTTCGATTCTTTTCGATTCCATTAAATTTGATTCGATTCTTTTCGATTCGATTAGATTCTTTTCGATTTGATTCCATTCAGTTCAATTCTTTTCGATTCGATTGGATTCTTTTCGATTTGATTCAATTCTTTGGATTCGATTTGATTTGATTCTTTTCGATTCGATTCAATACGATTCGTTTCATTTCGATTCTAATCGATTCTCTTCGATTCATTTCGTTTCGATTCGTTTCGATTCTATTAGATTTTTTTCGATTCTATTCTATTCGATTCATTTTGAATCATTTCGATTTGATTCTGTTCGAGTGGTTTCTATTAGATTCTTTTCGATTTGATTCAATTCGATTCGAGTCTTTTTGATTCGAGTCTTTTCGACTCGATTCAATTCAATACGATTCTTTTAGATTCGATTCGATTCGATTGTTTTCGTTTCGATTCGACTTTTTTGATTCGATTCTTTTCGATTCGATTGTTTTCAATTCGATTGATTCGATTCTTTTCAATTCTATGCTATTCAAAGCGATTCTTTTGTATTTGATTCGATTCGATTGTTTTCTTTTTGATTCGGTTCGATTCGTTTCTTTTCGATTCGATTCAATTCTTTTCGATTCGATTCTTTTCGATTCGATTTGATTCTTTTCGATTCTATTCTATTCTATTCTTTTGTATTCCATTCGAATCGATTCGTTTTGATTGAATTCGATTCTTTTCGATTCGATTCAATTAGATTCTTTTCGATTGGATTCAATTTGTTTCGATTCGAATCCATTTGATTCTTTTCGATTGGATTCCATTCGATTCCTTTCGATTTGATTCAATTCGATTCTTTTCGATTCTATTCATTTCGATGATTTTCGTTGAGATTAGATTCTTTTCGATTTGATTTTTTTCGGTTCGAGTCGATTCATTTCGCTTATTTTGGTTAGGATCAATTCAATTCGATTCTTTTTGATTTGATTTGATTCTATTCGATTTCTTTCGA
Organism: Canis lupus baileyi; assembly: GCF_048164855.1. Taxonomy (NCBI): domain Eukaryota; kingdom Metazoa; phylum Chordata; class Mammalia; order Carnivora; family Canidae; genus Canis; species Canis lupus. Next base: position 387,615 of record NW_027326455.1, on the reverse strand, counting down.
TTCTATTCTATTGTATTCTTTTCTTTTCCATTCCGTTCAATTCGATTCTTTTCGATTCGATTCGATTGTTTTAGATTTGATTCCATTCTTTCGATTCTATTTGATATGATTCTTTTCGATTCGATTTGATACGATACTTTTTATTTTGATTCGAATCGATTCTCTTCGGTTCGATTCGTTTTGATTTTCGATTCAATTCTATTCGAATTTTTTCGATTTGATTCGATTCGATTCTTTTAGATTCTACTTGATTTGTTTCTTTTCGATTTGTTTTGATTCGATTCTTTTTGATTCATCTCGATTCGATTCGATTCTTTTGTTTCTTTTTTTATTTTTTTTATTTTTTTTATTCTTTTGTTTCGATTCGATTGTTTTCAATTCGAATCTTTTCGTTACATGGAATTCGATTCTTTTCGTTTGATTCTTTATGATTTTTTTCAACGCGATTCAATTCGATTCTTTTTTTATGATAGTCACAGAGAGAGAGAGGCAGAGACACAGGCAGAGGGAGTAGCAGGCTCCATGCACCGGGTGCCCGATGTGGGATTCGATCCCGGGTCTCCAGGAACGCGCCCTGGGCAAAGGCAGGCGCTAAACAGCTGTGCCACCCAGGGATCCCTCAGTTCGATTCTTTTTTATTCGAATCTATTCGATTCTTTTTGATTCGATTTGATTCTATTCGTTTTTTTCGATTTGATTCGATTAGTTCCTTTTTGATTCAATTCAATTCATTTCTTTTGATTCAAATCAATTCGATTCTTTTGGATTCGATTCGATTCTTTTGGATTCGATTCTTTTGGATTCGAATCTAGTAGAATCTTTTCATTTCGATCGGATTCATTTCAATTCGATTCTTTTCGATTCGAATGTTTTCGAATCAATTCGATACTTTTTGATTCGATTCGATTCTTTTCGTGTCGATTTGATTCTTTTCGATTCGATTCTTTTCTATTTGAATCGATTCGATTCTTTTCATTTCGATTCGATTTGATTCAATTCGATTCTTTTCGATCAATTCAATTTGATTGTTTTCGATTTGATTCGATTCGATTCTTTTCTATTCTATTCAATTCGATTATTTTCCATTCGATGAAGCAATTGGATTCTTTTTGATTCGATTCGATTCTTTTCGATTCGATTTGACTCGATTTCATGCTTTTTGATTCGATTCGATTAGAATTTACTCGACTGATTCAATTTGATTCTTTTCTTTTCGGTTGGATTCTTTTCTATTCGATTTTTTTCTATTCAATTCGATTCTTTCAATATAATTCGATTCGATTCGATTCGATTCAATTCTTTTCGTTTCAAATCGATTCGTTTCAATTCGAGTCTTTTCAATTTGATGCTTTTCGATTCGGTTCGATTTGATATTTTTAATTTGATTCGAGTCTTTTCGATTCGATTCGATTCTTTTCAATTCGATTCTTTTCGATTCGATTCTTTTGATTCGATTCATTTCGATTCGATTCGATTCTTTTCAATCCGATTTGATGCTTTTCCATTTGATCTGATTTGTTTCATTTCGATTCTTTTCGATTCATTTCGATTCTTTTCGATTCCATTAAATTTGATTCGATTCTTTTCGATTCGATTAGATTCTTTTCGATTTGATTCCATTCAGTTCAATTCTTTTCGATTCGATTGGATTCTTTTCGATTTGATTCAATTCTTTGGATTCGATTTGATTTGATTCTTTTCGATTCGATTCAATACGATTCGTTTCATTTCGATTCTAATCGATTCTCTTCGATTCATTTCGTTTCGATTCGTTTCGATTCTATTAGATTTTTTTCGATTCTATTCTATTCGATTCATTTTGAATCATTTCGATTTGATTCTGTTCGAGTGGTTTCTATTAGATTCTTTTCGATTTGATTCAATTCGATTCGAGTCTTTTTGATTCGAGTCTTTTCGACTCGATTCAATTCAATACGATTCTTTTAGATTCGATTCGATTCGATTGTTTTCGTTTCGATTCGACTTTTTTGATTCGATTCTTTTCGATTCGATTGTTTTCAATTCGATTGATTCGATTCTTTTCAATTCTATGCTATTCAAAGCGATTCTTTTGTATTTGATTCGATTCGATTGTTTTCTTTTTGATTCGGTTCGATTCGTTTCTTTTCGATTCGATTCAATTCTTTTCGATTCGATTCTTTTCGATTCGATTTGATTCTTTTCGATTCTATTCTATTCTATTCTTTTGTATTCCATTCGAATCGATTCGTTTTGATTGAATTCGATTCTTTTCGATTCGATTCAATTAGATTCTTTTCGATTGGATTCAATTTGTTTCGATTCGAATCCATTTGATTCTTTTCGATTGGATTCCATTCGATTCCTTTCGATTTGATTCAATTCGATTCTTTTCGATTCTATTCATTTCGATGATTTTCGTTGAGATTAGATTCTTTTCGATTTGATTTTTTTCGGTTCGAGTCGATTCATTTCGCTTATTTTGGTTAGGATCAATTCAATTCGATTCTTTTTGATTTGATTTGATTCTATTCGATTTCTTTCGATTCTATTCTATTGTATTCTTTTCTTTTCCATTCCGTTCAATTCGATTCTTTTCGATTCGATTCGATTGTTTTAGATTTGATTCCATTCTTTCGATTCTATTTGATATGATTCTTTTCGATTCGATTTGATACGATACTTTTTATTTTGATTCGAATCGATTCTCTTCGGTTCGATTCGTTTTGATTCTTTTCGATTCAATTCTATTCGAATTTTTTCGATTTGATTCGATTCGATTCTTTTAGATTCTACTTGATTTGTTTCTTTTCGATTCGTTTTGATTCGATTCTTTTTGATTCATGTCGATTCAATTCGATTCTTTTGTTTCTTTTTTTTTAATTTTTATTTTTTTTTGATTCTTTTGTTTCGATTCGATTCTTTTCAATTCGAATCTTTTCGTTACATGGAATTCGATTCTTTTCGTTTGATTCTTTATGATTTTTTTCAACGCGATTCAATTCGATTCTTTTTTCATGATAGTCACAGAGAGAGAGAGAGGCAGAGACACAGGCAGAGGGAGAAGCAGGCTCCATGCACCGGGAGCCTGATGTGGGATTCGATCCCGGGTCTCCAGGAACGCGCCCTGGGCCAAAGGCAGGCGCTAAACCGCTGCGCCACCCAGGGATCCCTCAATTCGATTCTTTTTTATTCGAATTTTTTCAATTCTTTTTGATTCGATTTAATTCTATTCGAGATTTTTCGATTTGATTCAATTAGTTCTTTTTGATTCAATTCAATTCATTTCTATTGATTCAAATCAATTCGATTCTTTTGGATTCGATTCGATTCTTTTGGATTCGATTCTTTTGGATTCGAATCGAGTGGATTCTTTTCATTGCGATCGGATTCATTTCAATTCGATTCTTTTCGATTCGATTGTTTTCAATTCGATTGATTCGATTCTTTTCAATTCTATGCTATTCAAAGCGATTCTTTTGTATTTGATTCGATTCGATTGTTTTCTTTTTGATTCGGTTCGATTCGTTTCTTTTCGATTCGATTCTTTTCGATTCGATTCGATTCTTTTCGATTCGATTTGACTCGATTTCATGCTTTTTGATTCGATTCGATTAGAATTTACTCGACTGATTCAATTTGATTCTTTTCTTTTCGGTTGGATTCTTTTCTATTCGATTTTTTTCTATTCAATTCGATTCTTTCAATATAATTCGATTCGATTCATTCGATTCAATTCAATTCTTTACGTTTCAAATCGATTCGTTTCAATTCGAGTCTTTTCAATTTGATGCTTTTCGATTCGGTTCGATTTGATATTTTTAATTTGATTCGAGTCTTTTCGATTCGATTCGATTCTTTTCAATTCGATTCTTTTCGATTCGATTCTTTTTGATTCGATTCATTTCGATTCGATTCGATTCTTTTCAATCCGATTTGATGCTTTTCCATTTGATCTGATTTGTTTCATTTCGATTCTTTTCGATTCATTTCGATTCTTTTCGATTCCATTAAATTTGATTCGATTCTTTTCGATTCGATTAGATTCTTTTCGATTTGATTCCATTCAGTTCGATTCTTTTCGATTCGATTGGATTCTTTTCGATTTGATTCAATTCTTTCGATTCGATTTGATTTGATTCTTTTCGATTCGATTCAATACGATTCTTTTCATTTCGATTCTAATCGATTCTCTTCGATTCTTTTCGATTCGTTTCGATTCTATTCGATTTTTTTCGATTCTATTCTATTCGATTCATTTTGAATCATTTCCATTTGATTCTGTTCGAGTGGTTTCTATTAGATTCTTTTCGATTTGATTCAATTCGATTCGAGTCTTTTTGATTCGAGTCTTTTCGACTCGATGCAATTCAATACGATTCTTTTAGATTCGATTCGATTCGATTGTTTTCGTTTCGATTTGACTTTTTTTGATTCGATTCTTTTCGATTCGATTGTTTTCAATTCGATTGATTCGATTCTTTTCAATTCTATGCTATTCAAAGCGATTCTTTTGTATTTGATTCGATTCGATTGTTTTCTTTTTGATTCGGTTCGATTCGTTTCTTTTCGATTCGATTCAATTCTTTTCGATTCGATTCTTTTCGATTCGATTTGATTCTTTTCGATTCTATTCTATTCTATTCTTTTGTATTCCATTCGAATCGATTCGTTTTGATTGAATTCGATTCTTTTCGATTCGATTCAATTAGATTCTTTTCGATTGGATTCAATTTGTTTCGATTCGAATCAATTTGATTCTTTTCGATTGGATTCCATTCGATTCCTTTCGATTTGATTCAATTCGATTCTTTTCGATTCTATTCATTTCGATGATTTTCGTTGAGATTAGATTCTTTTCGATTTGATTTTTTTCGGTTCGCGTCGATTCATTTCGCTTATTTTGGTTACGATCAATTCAATTCGATTCTTTTTGATTTGATTTGATTCTATTCGATTTCTTTCGATTCTATTCTATTGTATTCTTTTCGATTCGATTCCATTCAATCCGATTCTTTTCGATTCGATTCGATTGTTTTAGATTTGATTCCATTCTTTCGATTCTATTTGATATGATTCTTTTCGATTCGATTTGATAGGATACTTTTTATTTTGATTCGAATCGATTCTCTTCGGTTCGATTCGTTTTAATTTTCGATTCAATTCTATTCGAATTTTTTCGATTTGATTCGATTCGATTCTTTTAGATTCTACTTGATTTGTTTCTTTTCGATTTGTTTTGATTCGATTCTTTTTGATTCATCTCGATTCGATTCGATTCTTTTGTTTCTTTTTTTATTTTTTTTATTTTTTTTATTCTTTTGTTTCGATTCGATTGTTTTCAATTCGAATCTTTTCGTTACATGGAATTCGATTCTTTTCGTTTGATTCTTTATGATTTTTTTCAACGCGATTCAATTCGATTCTTTTTTTATGATAGTCACAGAGAGAGAGAGGCAGAGACACAGGCAGAGGGAGTAGCAGGCTCCATGCACCGGGTGCCCGATGTGGGATTCGATCCCGGGTCTCCAGGAACGCGCCCTGGGCAAAGGCAGGCGCTAAACAGCTGTGCCACCCAGGGATCCCTCAGTTCGATTCTTTTTTATTCGAATCTATTCGATTCTTTTTGATTCGATTTGATTCTATTCGTTTTTTTCGATTTGATTCGATTAGTTCCTTTTTGATTCAATTCAATTCATTTCTTTTGATTCAAATCAATTCGATTCTTTTGGATTCGATTCGATTCTTTTGGATTCGATTCTTTTGGATTCGAATCTAGTAGAATCTTTTCATTTCGATCGGATTCATTTCAATTCGATTCTTTTCGATTCGAATGTTTTCGAATCAATTCGATACTTTTTGATTCGATTCGATTCTTTTCGTGTCGATTTGATTCTTTTCGATTCGATTCTTTTCTATTTGAATCGATTCGATTCTTTTCATTTCGATTCGATTTGATTCAATTCGATTCTTTTCGATCAATTCAATTTGATTGTTTTCGATTTGATTCGATTCGATTCTTTTCTATTCTATTCAATTCGATTATTTTCCATTCGATGAAGCAATTGGATTCTTTTTGATTCGATTCGATTCTTTTCGATTCGATTTGACTCGATTTCATGCTTTTTGATTCGATTCGATTAGAATTTACTCGACTGATTCAATTTGATTCTTTTCTTTTCGGTTGGATTCTTTTCTATTCGATTTTTTTCTATTCAATTCGATTCTTTCAATATAATTCGATTCGATTCGATTCGATTCAATTCTTTTCGTTTCAAATCGATTCGTTTCAATTCGAGTCTTTTCAATTTGATGCTTTTCGATTCGGTTCGATTTGATATTTTTAATTTGATTCGAGTCTTTTCGATTCGATTCGATTCTTTTCAATTCGATTCTTTTCGATTCGATTCTTTTGATTCGATTCATTTCGATTCGATTCGATTCTTTTCAATCCGATTTGATGCTTTTCCATTTGATCTGATTTGTTTCATTTCGATTCTTTTCGATTCATTTCGATTCTTTTCGATTCCATTAAATTTGATTCGATTCTTTTCGATTCGATTAGATTCTTTTCGATTTGATTCCATTCAGTTCAATTCTTTTCGATTCGATTGGATTCTTTTCGATTTGATTCAATTCTTTGGATTCGATTTGATTTGATTCTTTTCGATTCGATTCAATACGATTCGTTTCATTTCGATTCTAATCGATTCTCTTCGATTCATTTCGTTTCGATTCGTTTCGATTCTATTAGATTTTTTTCGATTCTATTCTATTCGATTCATTTTGAATCATTTCGATTTGATTCTGTTCGAGTGGTTTCTATTAGATTCTTTTCGATTTGATTCAATTCGATTCGAGTCTTTTTGATTCGAGTCTTTTCGACTCGATTCAATTCAATACGATTCTTTTAGATTCGATTCGATTCGATTGTTTTCGTTTCGATTCGACTTTTTTGATTCGATTCTTTTCGATTCGATTGTTTTCAATTCGATTGATTCGATTCTTTTCAATTCTATGCTATTCAAAGCGATTCTTTTGTATTTGATTCGATTCGATTGTTTTCTTTTTGATTCGGTTCGATTCGTTTCTTTTCGATTCGATTCAATTCTTTTCGATTCGATTCTTTTCGATTCGATTTGATTCTTTTCGATTCTATTCTATTCTATTCTTTTGTATTCCATTCGAATCGATTCGTTTTGATTGAATTCGATTCTTTTCGATTCGATTCAATTAGATTCTTTTCGATTGGATTCAATTTGTTTCGATTCGAATCCATTTGATTCTTTTCGATTGGATTCCATTCGATTCCTTTCGATTTGATTCAATTCGATTCTTTTCGATTCTATTCATTTCGATGATTTTCGTTGAGATTAGATTCTTTTCGATTTGATTTTTTTCGGTTCGAGTCGATTCATTTCGCTTATTTTGGTTAGGATCAATTCAATTCGATTCTTTTTGATTTGATTTGATTCTATTCGATTTCTTTCGATTCTATTCTATTGTATTCTTTTCTTTTCCATTCCGTTCAATTCGATTCTTTTCGATTCGATTCGATTGTTTTAGATTTGATTCCATTCTTTCGATTCTATTTGATATGATTCTTTTCGATTCGATTTGATACGATACTTTTTATTTTGATTCGAATCGATTCTCTTCGGTTCGATTCGTTTTGATTTTCGATTCAATTCTATTCGAATTTTTTCGATTTGATTCGATTCGATTCTTTTAGATTCTACTTGATTTGTTTCTTTTCGATTTGTTTTGATTCGATTCTTTTTGATTCATCTCGATTCGATTCGATTCTTTTGTTTCTTTTTTTATTTTTTTTATTTTTTTTATTCTTTTGTTTCAATTCGATTGTTTTCAATTCGAATCTTTTCGTTACATGGAATTCGATTCTTTTCGTTTGATTCTTTATGATTTTTTTCAACGCGATTCAATTCGATTCTTTTTTTATGATAGTCACAGAGAGAGAGAGGCAGAGACACAGGCAGAGGGAGTAGCAGGCTCCATGCACCGGGTGCCCGATGTGGGATTCGATCCCGGGTCTCCAGGAACGCGCCCTGGGCAAAGGCAGGCGCTAAACAGCTGTGCCACCCAGGGATCCCTCAGTTCGATTCTTTTTTATTCGAATCTATTCGATTCTTTTTGATTCGATTTGATTCTATTCGTTTTTTTCGATTTGATTCGATTAGTTCCTTTTTGATTCAATTCAATTCATTTCTTTTGATTCAAATCAATTCGATTCTTTTGGATTCGATTCGATTCTTTTGGATTCGATTCTTTTGGATTCGAATCTAGTAGAATCTTTTCATTTCGATCGGATTCATTTCAATTCGATTCTTTTCGATTCGAATGTTTTCGAATCAATTCGATACTTTTTGATTCGATTCGATTCTTTTCGTGTCGATTTGATTCTTTTCGATTCGATTCTTTTCTATTTGAATCGATTCGATTCTTTTCATTTCGATTCGATTTGATTCAATTCGATTCTTTTCGATCAATTCAATTTGATTGTTTTCGATTTGATTCGATTCGATTCTTTTCTATTCTATTCAATTCGATTATTTTCCATTCGATGAAGCAATTGGATTCTTTTTGATTCGATTCGATTCTTTTCGATTCGATTTGACTCGATTTCATGCTTTTTGATTCGATTCGATTAGAATTTACTCGACTGATTCAATTTGATTCTTTTCTTTTCGGTTGGATTCTTTTCTATTCGATTTTTTTCTATTCAATTCGATTCTTTCAATATAATTCGATTCGATTCGATTCGATTCAATTCTTTTCGTTTCAAATCGATTCGTTTCAATTCGAGTCTTTTCAATTTGATGCTTTTCGATTCGGTTCGATTTGATATTTTTAATTTGATTCGAGTCTTTTCGATTCGATTCGATTCTTTTCAATTCGATTCTTTTCGATTCGATTCTTTTGATTCGATTCATTTCGATTCGATTCGATTCTTTTCAATCCGATTTGATGCTTTTCCATTTGATCTGATTTGTTTCATTTCGATTCTTTTCGATTCATTTCGATTCTTTTCGATTCCATTAAATTTGATTCGATTCTTTTCGATTCGATTAGATTCTTTTCGATTTGATTCCATTCAGTTCAATTCTTTTCGATTCGATTGGATTCTTTTCGATTTGATTCAATTCTTTGGATTCGATTTGATTTGATTCTTTTCGATTCGATTCAATACGATTCGTTTCATTTCGATTCTAATCGATTCTCTTCGATTCATTTCGTTTCGATTCGTTTCGATTCTATTAGATTTTTTTCGATTCTATTCTATTCGATTCATTTTGAATCATTTCGATTTGATTCTGTTCGAGTGGTTTCTATTAGATTCTTTTCGATTTGATTCAATTCGATTCGAGTCTTTTTGATTCGAGTCTTTTCGACTCGATTCAATTCAATACGATTCTTTTAGATTCGATTCGATTCGATTGTTTTCGTTTCGATTCGACTTTTTTGATTCGATTCTTTTCGATTCGATTGTTTTCAATTCGATTGATTCGATTCTTTTCAATTCTATGCTATTCAAAGCGATTCTTTTGTATTTGATTCGATTCGATTGTTTTCTTTTTGATTCGGTTCGATTCGTTTCTTTTCGATTCGATTCAATTCTTTTCGATTCGATTCTTTTCGATTCGATTTGATTCTTTTCGATTCTATTCTATTCTATTCTTTTGTATTCCATTCGAATCGATTCGTTTTGATTGAATTCGATTCTTTTCGATTCGATTCAATTAGATTCTTTTCGATTGGATTCAATTTGTTTCGATTCGAATCCATTTGATTCTTTTCGATTGGATTCCATTCGATTCCTTTCGATTTGATTCAATTCGATTCTTTTCGATTCTATTCATTTCGATGATTTTCGTTGAGATTAGATTCTTTTCGATTTGATTTTTTTCGGTTCGAGTCGATTCATTTCGCTTATTTTGGTTAGGATCAATTCAATTCGATTCTTTTTGATTTGATTTGATTCTATTCGATTTCTTTCGATTCTATTCTATTGTATTCTTTTCTTTTCCATTCCGTTCAATTCGATTCTTTTCGATTCGATTCGATTGTTTTAGATTTGATTCCATTCTTTCGATTCTATTTGATATGATTCTTTTCGATTCGATTTGATACGATACTTTTTATTTTGATTCGAATCGATTCTCTTCGGTTCGATTCGTTTTGATTCTTTTCGATTCAATTCTATTCGAATTTTTTCGATTTGATTCGATTCGATTCTTTTAGATTCTACTTGATTTGTTTCTTTTCGATTCGTTTTGATTCGATTCTTTTTGATTCATGTCGATTCAATTCGATTCTTTTGTTTCTTTTTTTTTAATTTTTATTTTTTTTTGATTCTTTTGTTTCGATTCGATTCTTTTCAATTCGAATCTTTTCGTTACATGGAATTCGATTCTTTTCGTTTGATTCTTTATGATTTTTTTCAACGCGATTCAATTCGATTCTTTTTTCATGATAGTCACAGAGAGAGAGAGAGGCAGAGACACAGGCAGAGGGAGAAGCAGGCTCCATGCACCGGGAGCCTGATGTGGGATTCGATCCCGGGTCTCCAGGAACGCGCCCTGGGCCAAAGGCAGGCGCTAAACCGCTGCGCCACCCAGGGATCCCTCAATTCGATTCTTTTTTATTCGAATTTTTTCAATTCTTTTTGATTCGATTTAATTCTATTCGAGATTTTTCGATTTGATTCAATTAGTTCTTTTTGATTCAATTCAATTCATTTCTATTGATTCAAATCAATTCGATTCTTTTGGATTCGATTCGATTCTTTTGGATTCGATTCTTTTGGATTCGAATCGAGTGGATTCTTTTCATTGCGATCGGATTCATTTCAATTCGATTCTTTTCGATTCGATTGTTTTCAATTCGATTGATTCGATTCTTTTCAATTCTATGCTATTCAAAGCGATTCTTTTGTATTTGATTCGATTCGATTGTTTTCTTTTTGATTCGGTTCGATTCGTTTCTTTTCGATTCGATTCTTTTCGATTCGATTCGATTCTTTTCGATTCGATTTGACTCGATTTCATGCTTTTTGATTCGATTCGATTAGAATTTACTCGACTGATTCAATTTGATTCTTTTCTTTTCGGTTGGATTCTTTTCTATTCGATTTTTTTCTATTCAATTCGATTCTTTCAATATAATTCGATTCGATTCATTCGATTCAATTCAATTCTTTACGTTTCAAATCGATTCGTTTCAATTCGAGTCTTTTCAATTTGATGCTTTTCGATTCGGTTCGATTTGATATTTTTAATTTGATTCGAGTCTTTTCGATTCGATTCGATTCTTTTCAATTCGATTCTTTTCGATTCGATTCTTTTTGATTCGATTCATTTCGATTCGATTCGATTCTTTTCAATCCGATTTGATGCTTTTCCATTTGATCTGATTTGTTTCATTTCGATTCTTTTCGATTCATTTCGATTCTTTTCGATTCCATTAAATTTGATTCGATTCTTTTCGATTCGATTAGATTCTTTTCGATTTGATTCCATTCAGTTCGATTCTTTTCGATTCGATTGGATTCTTTTCGATTTGATTCAATTCTTTGTATTCGATTTGATTTCTTTTCGATTCGATTCAATACGATTCTTTTCATTTCGATTCTAATCGATTCTCTTCGATTCAATTTGTTTCGATTCGTTTCGATTCTATTCGATTTTTTTCGATTCTATTCTATTCGATTCATTTTGAATCATTTCCATTTGATTCTGTTCGAGTGGTTTCTATTAGATTCTTTTCGATTTGATTCAATTCGATTCGAGTCTTTTTGATTCGAGTCTTTTCGACTCGATGCAATTCAATACGATTCTTTTAGATTCGATTCGATTCGATTGTTTTCGTTTCGATTTGACTTTTTTTGATTCGATTCTTTTCGATTCGATTGTTTTCAATTCGATTGATTCGATTCTTTTCAATTCTATGCTATTCAAAGCGATTCTTTTGTATTTGATTCGATTCGATTGTTTTCTTTTTGATTCGGTTCGATTCGTTTCTTTTCGATTCGATTCAATTCTTTTCGATTCGATTCTTTTCGATTCGATTTGATTCTTTTCGATTCTATTCTATTCTATTCTTTTGTATTCCATTCGAATCGATTCGTTTTGATTGAATTCGATTCTTTTCGATTCGATTCAATTAGATTCTTTTCGATTGGATTCAATTTGTTTCGATTCGAATCAATTTGATTCTTTTCGATTGGATTCCATTCGATTCCTTTCGATTTGATTCAATTCGATTCTTTTCGATTCTATTCATTTCGATGATTTTCGTTGAGATTAGTTTCTTTTCGATTTGATTTTTTTCGGTTCGATTCGATTCATTTCGCTTATTTTGTTTAGGATCAATTCAATTCGATTCTTTTTGATTTGATTTGATTCTATTCGATTTCTTTCGATTCTATTCTATTGTATTCTTTTCGATTCGATTCCATTCAATCCGATTCTTTTCGATTCGATTCGATTGTTTTAGATTTGATTCCATTCTTTCGATTCTATTTGATATGATTCTTTTCGATTCGATTTGATACGATACTTTTTATTTTGATTCGAATCGATTCTCTCCGGTTCTATTCGTTTTGATTTTCGATTCAGTTCTATTCGAATTTTTTCGATTTGATTCGATTCGATTCTTTTAGATTCTACTTGATTTGTTTCTTTTCGATTTGTTTTGATTCGATTCCTTTTGATTCATCTCGATTCGATTCGATTCTTTTGTTTCTTTTTTTATTTTTTTTATTTTTTTTATTCTTTTGTTTCGATTCGATTGTTTTCAATTCGAATCTTTTCGTTACATGGAATTCGATTCTTTTCGTTTGATTCTTTATGATTTTTTTCAACGCGATTCAATTCGATTCTTTTTTTATGATAGTCACAGAGAGAGAGAGGCAGAGACACAGGCAGAGGGAGTAGCAGGCTCCATGCACCGGGTGCCCGATGTGGGATTCGATCCCGGGTCTCCAGGAACGCGCCCTGGGCAAAGGCAGGCGCTAAACAGCTGTGCCACCCAGGGATCCCTCAATTCGATTCCTTTTTATTCGAATCTATTCGATTCTTTTTGATTCGATTTGATTCTATTCGTTTTTTTCGATTTGATTCGATTAGTTCCTTTTTGATTCAATTCAATTCATTTCTTTTGATTCAAATCAATTCGATTCTTTTGGATTCGATTCTTTTGGATTCGAATTGAGTAGAATCTTTTCATTTCGATCGGATTCATTTCAATTCGATTCTTTTCGATTCGAATGTTTTCGAATCAATTCGATACTTTTTGATTCGATTCGATTCTTTTCGTGTCGATTTGATTCTTTTCGATTCGATTCTTTTCTATTTGAATCGATTCGATTCTTTTCATTTCGATTCGATTTGATTCAATTCGATTCTTTTCGATCAATTCAATTTGATTGTTTTCGATTTGATTCGATTCGATTCTTTTCTATTCTATTCAATTCGATTATTTTCCATTCGATGAAGCAATTGGATTCTTTTCGATTCGATTCGATTCTTTTCGATTCGATTCGACTCGATTTCATGCTTTTTGATTCGATTCGACTAGAATTTAATCGACTGATTCAATTTGATTCTTTTCTTTTCGGTTGGATTTTTTTCTATTCGATTTTTTTCTATTCAATTCGATTCTTTCAATATAATTCGATTCGATTCGATTCGATTTGATTCAATTCTTTTCGTTTCAAATCGATTCGTTTCAATTCGAGTTTCAATTTGATGCTTTTCGATTCGGTTCGATTTCATATTTTTAATTTGATTCGAGTCTTTTCGATTCGATTCGATTCTTCTCAATTCGATTCTTTTCGATTCGATTCTTTTTGATTCGATTCATTTCGATTCGATTCGATTCTTTTCAATCCGATTTGATGCTTTCCATTTGATCTGATTTGTTTCATTTCGATTCTTTTCGATTCATTTCGATTCTTTTCGATTCCATTAAATTTGATTCGATTCTTTTCGATTCGATTAGATTCTTTTCGATTTGATTCCATTCAGTTCGATCCTTTTCGATTCGATTGGATTCTTTTCGATTTGATTCAATTCTTTCGATTCGATTTGATTTGATTCTTTTCTATTCGATTCAATACGATTCTTTTCATTTCGATTCTAATCGATTCTCTTCGATTCGTTTCGATTCTATTCGATTTTTTTCGATTCTATTCTATTCGATTCATTTTGAATCATTTCCATTTGATTCTGTTCGAGTGGTTTCTATTAGATTCTTTTCGATTTGATTCAATTCGATTCGAGTCTTTTTGATTCGAGTCTTTTCAACTCGATGCAATTCAATACGATACTTTTAGATTCGATTCGATTCGATTGTTTTCGTTTCGATTCGACTTTTTTTGATTCGATTCTTTTCGATTCGATTGTTTTCAATTCGATTGATTCGATTTTTTTCAATTCTATGCTATTCAAAGCGATTCTTTTGTATTTGATTCGATTCGATTGTTTTCTTTTTGATTCGGTTCGATTCGTTTCTTTTCGATTCGATTCAATTCTTTTCGATTCGATTCTTTTCGATTCGATTTGATTCTTTTCGATTCTATTCTATTCTATTCTTTTGTATTCCATTCGAATCGATTCGTTTTGATTGAATTCGATTCTTTTCGATTCGATTCAATTAGATTCTTTTCGATTGGATTCAATTTGTTTCGATTCGAATCAATTTGATTCTTTTCGATTGGATTCCATTCGATTCCTTTCGATTTGATTCAATTCGATTCTTTTCGATTCTATTCATTTCGATGATTTTCGTTGAGATTAGATTCTTTTCGATTTGATTTTTTTCGGTTCGAGTCGATTCATTTCGCTTATTTTGGTTACGATCAATTCAATTCGATTCTTTTTGATTTGATTTGATTCTATTCGATTTCTTTCGATTCTATTCTATTGTATTCTTTTCGATTCGATTCCATTCAATCCGATTCTTTTCGATTCGATTCGATTGTTTTAGATTTGATTCCATTCTTTCGATTCTATTTGATATGATTCTTTTCGATTCGATTTGATACGATACTTTTTATTTTGATTCGAATCGATTCTCTTCGGTTCGATTCGTTTTGATTTTCGATTCAATTCTATTCGAATTTTTTCGATTTGATTCGATTCGATTCTTTTAGATTCTACTTGATTTGTTTCTTTTCGATTTGTTTTGATTCGATTCTTTTTGATTCATCTCGATTCGATTCGATTCTTTTGTTTCTTTTTTTATTTTTTTTATTTTTTTTATTCTTTTGTTTCAATTCGATTGTTTTCAATTCGAATCTTTTCGTTACATGGAATTCGATTCTTTTCGTTTGATTCTTTATGATTTTTTTCAACGCGATTCAATTCGATTCTTTTTTTATGATAGTCACAGAGAGAGAGAGGCAGAGACACAGGCAGAGGGAGTAGCAGGCTCCATGCACCGGGTGCCCGATGTGGGATTCGATCCCGGGTCTCCAGGAACGCGCCCTGGGCAAAGGCAGGCGCTAAACAGCTGTGCCACCCAGGGATCCCTCAGTTCGATTCTTTTTATTCGAATCTATTCGATTCTTTTTGATTCGATTTGATTCTATTCGTTTTTTTCGATTTGATTCGATTAGTTCCTTTTTGATTCAATTCAATTCATTTCTTTTGATTCAAATCAATTCGATTCTTTTGGATTCGATTCGATTCTTTTGGATTCGATTCTTTTGGATTCGAATCTAGTAGAATCTTTTCATTTCGATCGGATTCATTTCAATTCGATTCTTTTCGATTCGAATGTTTTCGAATCAATTCGATACTTTTTGATTCGATTCGATTCTTTTCGTGTCGATTTGATTCTTTTCGATTCGATTCTTTTCTATTTGAATCGATTCGATTCTTTTCATTTCGATTCGATTTGATTCAATTCGATTCTTTTCGATCAATTCAATTTGATTGTTTTCGATTTGATACGATTCGATTCTTTTCTATTCTATTCAATTCGATTATTTTCCATTCGATGAAGCAATTGGATTCTTTTCGATTCGATTCGATTCTTTTCGATTCGATTCGACTCGATTTCATGCTTTTTGATTCGATTCGACTAGAATTTAATCGACTGATTCAATTTGATTCTTTTCTTTTCGGTTGGATTCTTTTCTATTCGATTTTTTTCTATTCAATTCGATTCTTTCAATTCAATTCGATTCGATTCGATTCAATTCTTTTCGTTTCAAATCGATTCGTTTCAATTCGAGTCTTTTCAATTTGATGCTTTTCGATTCGGTTCGATTTGATATTTTTAATTTGATTCGAGTCTTTTCGATTCGAGTCGATTCTTTTCAATTCGATTCTTTTCGATTCGAGTCTTTTCGATTCGATTCATTTCGATTCGATTCGATTCTTTTCAATCCGATTTGATGCTTTTCCATTTGATCTGATTTGTTTCATTTCGATTCTTTTCGATTCAATTCGATTCTTTTCGATTCCATTAAATTTGATTCGATTCTTTTCGATTCGATTAGATTCTTTTCGATTTGATTCCATTCAGTTCGATTCTTTTCGATTCGATTGGATTCTTTTCGATTTGATTCAATTCTTTCGATTCGATTTGATTTGATTCTTTTCGATTCGATTCAATACGATTCTTTTCATTTCGATTCTAATCGAATCTAATCGATTCTCTTCGATTCGTTTCGATTCTATTCGATTTTTTTCGATTCTATTCTATTCGATTCATTTTGAATCATTTCCATTTGATTCTGTTCGAGTGGTTTCTATTAGATTCTTTTCGATTTGATTCAATTCGATTCGAGTCTTTTTGATTCGAGTCTTTTCGACTCGATGCAATTCAATACGATTCTTTTAGATTCGATTCGATTCGATTGTTTTCGTTTCGATTCGACTTTTTTTGATTCGATTCTTTTCGATTCGATTGTTTTCAATTCGATGGATTCGATTCTTTTCAATTCTATGCTATTCAAAGCGATTCTTTTGTATTTGATTCGATTCGATTGTTTTCTTTTTGATTCGGTTCGATTCGTTTCTTTTCGATTCGATTCAATTCTTTTCGATTCGATTCTTTTCGATTCGATTTGATTCTTTTCGATTCTATTCTATTCTATTCTTTTATATTCCATTCGAATCGATTCGATTTGATTGAATTCGATTCTTTTCGATTCGATTCAATTAGCTTCTTTTCAATTGGATTCAATTTGTTTCGATTCGATTCAATTTGATTCTTTTCGATTGGATTCCATTCGATTCTTTTCGATTTGATTCAATTCGATTCTTTTCGATTCTATTCATTTCGATGATTTTCGTTGAGATTAGATTCTTTTCGATTTGATTTTTTCGGTTCGAGTCGATTCATTTCGCTTATTTTGTTTAGGATCAATTCAATTCGATTCTTTTTGATTTGATTTGATTCTATTCGATTTCTTTCGATTCTATTCTATTGTATTCTTTTCTTTTCCATTCCGTTCAATTCTATTCTTTTCGATTCGATTCGATTGTTTTAGATTTGATGCCCATTCTTTCGATTCTATTTGATATGATTCTTTTCGATTCCATTTGATACGATACTTTTTATTTTGATTCGAATCGATTCTCTTCAGTTCGATTCGTTTTGATTCTTTTCGATTCAATTCTATTCGAATTTTTTCGATTTGATTCGATTCGATTCTTTTAGATTCTACTTGATTTGTTTCTTTTCGATTCGTTTTGATTCGATTCTTTTTGATTCATCTCGATTCGATTCGATTCTTTTGTTTCTTTTTTTATTTTTTTTATTTTTTTTATTCTTTTGTTTCGATTCGATTGTTTTCAATTCGAATCTTTTCGTTACATGGAATTCGATTCTTTTCGTTTGATTCTTTATGATTTTTTTCAACGCGATTCAATTCGATTCTTTTTTTATGATAGTCACAGAGAGAGAGAGGCAGAGACACAGGCAGAGGGAGTAGCAGGCTCCATGCACCGGGTGCCCGATGTGGGATTCGATCCCGGGTCTCCAGGAACGCGCCCTGGGCCAAAGGCAGGCGCTAAACAGCTGCGCCACCCAGGGATCCCTCAATTCGATTCTTTTTTATTCGAATCTATTCGATTCTTTTTGATTCGATTTGATTCTATTCGTTTTTTTCGATTTGATTCGATTAGTTCCTTTTTGATTCAATTCAATTCATTTCTTCTGATTCGATTCAATTCGATTCTTTTGGATTCGATTCGATTCTCTTGGATTCGATTCTTTTGGATTCGAATCGAGTAGATTCTTTTCATTTCGATCGGATTCATTTCAATTCGATTCTTTTCGATTCGAATGTTTTCGAATCAATTCGATACTTTTTGATTCGATTCGATTCTCTTGGATTCGATTCTTTTGGATTCGAATCGAGTAGATTCTTTTAATTTCGATCGGATTCATTTCAATTCGATTCTTTTCGATTCGAATGTTTTCGAATCAATTCGATACTTTTTGATTCGATTCGATTCTTTTCGTGTCGATTTGATTCTTTTCGATTCGATTCTTTTCTATTTGAATCGATTCGATTCTTTTCATTTCGATTCGATTTGATTCAATTCGATTCTTTTCGATCAATTCAATTTGATTGTTTTCGATTTGATTCGATTCGATTCTTTTCTATTCTATTCAATTCGATTATTTTCCATTCGATGATGCAATTGGATTCTTTTTGATTCGATTCGATTCTTTTCGATTCGATTTGACTCGATTTCATGCTTTTTGATTCGATTCGATTAGAATTTACTCGACTGATTCAATTTGATTCTTTTCTTTTCGGTTGGATTTTTTTCTATTCGATTTTTTTCTATTCAATTCGATTCTTTCAATATAATTCGATTCGATTCATTCGATTCGATTCAATTCTTTACGTTTCAAATCGATTCGTTTCAATTCGAGTCTTTTCAATTTGATGCTTTTCGATTCGGTTCGATTTGATATTTTTAATTTGATTCGAGTCTTTTCGATTCGAGTCGATTCTTTTCAATTCGATTCTTTTCGATTCGAGTCTTTTTGATTCGATTCATTTCGATTCGATTCGATTCTTTTCAATCCGATTTGATGCTTTTCCATTTGATCTGATTTGTTTCATTTCGATTCTTTTCGATTCATTTCGATTCTTTTCGATTCCATTAAATTTGATTCGATTCTTTTCGATTCAATTAGATTCTTTTCGATTTGATTCCATTCAGTTCGATTCTTTTCGATTCGATTGGATTCTTTTCGATTTGATTCAATTCTTTGGATTCGATTTGATTTGATTCTTTTCGATTCGATTCAATACGATTCTTTTCATTTCGATTCTAATCGATTCTCTTCGATTCTTTTCGATTCGTTTCGATTCTATTCGATTTTTTTCGATTCTATTCTATTCGATTCATTTTGAATCATTTCGATTTGATTCTGTTCGAGTGGTTTCTATTAGATTCTTTTCGATTTGATTCAATTCGATTCGAGTCTTTTTGATTCGAGTCTTTTCGACTCGATGCAATTCAATACGATTCTTTTAGATTCGATTCGATTGTTTTCGTTTCGATTTGACTTTTTTTGATTCGATTCTTTTCGATTCGATTGTTTTCAATTCGATTGATTCGATTCTTTTCAATTCTATGCTATTCAAAGCGATTCTTTTGTATTTGATTCGATTCGATTGTTTTCTTTTTGATTCGGTTCGATTCGTTTCTTTTCGATTCGATTCAATTCTTTTCGATTCGATTCTTTTCGATTCGATTTGATTCTTTTCGATTCTATTCTATTCTATTCTTTTGTATTCCATTCGAATCGATTCGTTTTGATTGAATTCGATTCTTTTCGATTCGATTCAATTAGATTCTTTTCGATTGGATTCAATTTGTTTCGATTCGAATCCATTTGATTCTTTTCGATTGGATTCCATTCGATTCCTTTCGATTTGATTCAATTCGATTCTTTTCGATTCTATTCATTTCGATGATTTTCGTTGAGATTAGATTCTTTTCGATTTGATTTTTTTCGGTTCGAGTCGATTCATTTCGCTTATTTTGGTTAGGATCAATTCAATTCGATTCTTTTTGATTTGATTTGATTCTATTCGATTTCTTTCGATTCTATTCTATTGTATTCTTTTCTTTTCCATTCCGTTCAATTCGATTCTTTTCGATTCGATTCGATTGTTTTAGATTTGATTCCATTCTTTCGATTCTATTTGATATGATTCTTTTCGATTCGATTTGATACGATACTTTTTATTTTGATTCGAATCGATTCTCTTCGGTTCGATTCGTTTTGATTTTCGATTCAATTCTATTCGAATTTTTTCGATTTGATTCGATTCGATTCTTTTAGATTCTACTTGATTTGTTTCTTTTCGATTTGTTTTGATTCGATTCTTTTTGATTCATCTCGATTCGATTCGATTCTTTTGTTTCTTTTTTTATTTTTTTTATTTTTTTTATTCTTTTGTTTCGATTCGATTGTTTTCAATTCGAATCTTTTCGTTACATGGAATTCGATTCTTTTCGTTTGATTCTTTATGATTTTTTTCAACGCGATTCAATTCGATTCTTTTTTTATGATAGTCACAGAGAGAGAGAGGCAGAGACACAGGCAGAGGGAGTAGCAGGCTCCATGCACCGGGTGCCCGATGTGGGATTCGATCCCGGGTCTCCAGGAACGCGCCCTGGGCAAAGGCAGGCGCTAAACAGCTGTGCCACCCAGGGATCCCTCAGTTCGATTCTTTTTTATTCGAATCTATTCGATTCTTTTTGATTCGATTTGATTCTATTCGTTTTTTTCGATTTGATTCGATTAGTTCCTTTTTGATTCAATTCAATTCATTTCTTTTGATTCAAATCAATTCGATTCTTTTGGATTCGATTCGATTCTTTTGGATTCGATTCTTTTGGATTCGAATCTAGTAGAATCTTTTCATTTCGATCGGATTCATTTCAATTCGATTCTTTTCGATTCGAATGTTTTCGAATCAATTCGATACTTTTTGATTCGATTCGATTCTTTTCGTGTCGATTTGATTCTTTTCGATTCGATTCTTTTCTATTTGAATCGATTCGATTCTTTTCATTTCGATTCGATTTGATTCAATTCGATTCTTTTCGATCAATTCAATTTGATTGTTTTCGATTTGATTCGATTCGATTCTTTTCTATTCTATTCAATTCGATTATTTTCCATTCGATGAAGCAATTGGATTCTTTTTGATTCGATTCGATTCTTTTCGATTCGATTTGACTCGATTTCATGCTTTTTGATTCGATTCGATTAGAATTTACTCGACTGATTCAATTTGATTCTTTTCTTTTCGGTTGGATTCTTTTCTATTCGATTTTTTTCTATTCAATTCGATTCTTTCAATATAATTCGATTCGATTCGATTCGATTCAATTCTTTTCGTTTCAAATCGATTCGTTTCAATTCGAGTCTTTTCAATTTGATGCTTTTCGATTCGGTTCGATTTGATATTTTTAATTTGATTCGAGTCTTTTCGATTCGATTCGATTCTTTTCAATTCGATTCTTTTCGATTCGATTCTTTTGATTCGATTCATTTCGATTCGATTCGATTCTTTTCAATCCGATTTGATGCTTTTCCATTTGATCTGATTTGTTTCATTTCGATTCTTTTCGATTCATTTCGATTCTTTTCGATTCCATTAAATTTGATTCGATTCTTTTCGATTCGATTAGATTCTTTTCGATTTGATTCCATTCAGTTCAATTCTTTTCGATTCGATTGGATTCTTTTCGATTTGATTCAATTCTTTGGATTCGATTTGATTTGATTCTTTTCGATTCGATTCAATACGATTCGTTTCATTTCGATTCTAATCGATTCTCTTCGATTCATTTCGTTTCGATTCGTTTCGATTCTATTAGATTTTTTTCGATTCTATTCTATTCGATTCATTTTGAATCATTTCGATTTGATTCTGTTCGAGTGGTTTCTATTAGATTCTTTTCGATTTGATTCAATTCGATTCGAGTCTTTTTGATTCGAGTCTTTTCGACTCGATTCAATTCAATACGATTCTTTTAGATTCGATTCGATTCGATTGTTTTCGTTTCGATTCGACTTTTTTGATTCGATTCTTTTCGATTCGATTGTTTTCAATTCGATTGATTCGATTCTTTTCAATTCTATGCTATTCAAAGCGATTCTTTTGTATTTGATTCGATTCGATTGTTTTCTTTTTGATTCGGTTCGATTCGTTTCTTTTCGATTCGATTCAATTCTTTTCGATTCGATTCTTTTCGATTCGATTTGATTCTTTTCGATTCTATTCTATTCTATTCTTTTGTATTCCATTCGAATCGATTCGTTTTGATTGAATTCGATTCTTTTCGATTCGATTCAATTAGATTCTTTTCGATTGGATTCAATTTGTTTCGATTCGAATCCATTTGATTCTTTTCGATTGGATTCCATTCGATTCCTTTCGATTTGATTCAATTCGATTCTTTTCGATTCTATTCATTTCGATGATTTTCGTTGAGATTAGATTCTTTTCGATTTGATTTTTTTCGGTTCGAGTCGATTCATTTCGCTTATTTTGGTTAGGATCAATTCAATTCGATTCTTTTTGATTTGATTTGATTCTATTCGATTTCTTTCGATTCTATTCTATTGTATTCTTTTCTTTTCCATTCCGTTCAATTCGATTCTTTTCGATTCGATTCGATTGTTTTAGATTTGATTCCATTCTTTCGATTCTATTTGATATGATTCTTTTCGATTCGATTTGATACGATACTTTTTATTTTGATTCGAATCGATTCTCTTCGGTTCGATTCGTTTTGATTCTTTTCGATTCAATTCTATTCGAATTTTTTCGATTTGATTCGATTCGATTCTTTTAGATTCTACTTGATTTGTTTCTTTTCGATTTGTTTTGATTCGATTCTTTTTGATTCATGTCGATTCAATTCGATTCTTTTGTTTCTTTTTTTTTAATTTTTATTTTTTTTTGATTCTTTTGTTTCGATTCGATTCTTTTCAATTCGAATCTTTTCGTTACATGGAATTCGATTCTTTTCGTTTGATTCTTTATGATTTTTTTCAACGCGATTCAATTCGATTCTTTTTTCATGATAGTCACAGAGAGAGAGAGAGGCAGAGACACAGGCAGAGGGAGAAGCAGGCTCCATGCACCGGGAGCCTGATGTGGGATTCGATCCCGGGTCTCCAGGAACGCGCCCTGGGCCAAAGGCAGGCGCTAAACCGCTGCGCCACCCAGGGATCCCTCAATTCGATTCTTTTTTATTCGAATTTTTTCAATTCTTTTTGATTCGATTTAATTCTATTCGAGATTTTTCGATTTGATTCAATTAGTTCTTTTTGATTCAATTCAATTCATTTCTATTGATTCAAATCAATTCGATTCTTTTGGATTCGATTCGATTCTTTTGGATTCGATTCTTTTGGATTCGAATCGAGTGGATTCTTTTCATTGCGATCGGATTCATTTCAATTCGATTCTTTTCGATTCGATTGTTTTCAATTCGATTGATTCGATTCTTTTCAATTCTATGCTATTCAAAGCGATTCTTTTGTATTTGATTCGATTCGATTGTTTTCTTTTTGATTCGGTTCGATTCGTTTCTTTTCGATTCGATTCTTTTCGATTCGATTCGATTCTTTTCGATTCGATTTGACTCGATTTCATGCTTTTTGATTCGATTCGATTAGAATTTACTCGACTGATTCAATTTGATTCTTTTCTTTTCGGTTGGATTCTTTTCTATTCGATTTTTTTCTATTCAATTCGATTCTTTCAATATAATTCGATTCGATTCATTCGATTCAATTCAATTCTTTACGTTTCAAATCGATTCGTTTCAATTCGAGTCTTTTCAATTTGATGCTTTTCGATTCGGTTCGATTTGATATTTTTAATTTGATTCGAGTCTTTTCGATTCGATTCGATTCTTTTCAATTCGATTCTTTTCGATTCGATTCTTTTTGATTCGATTCATTTCGATTCGATTCGATTCTTTTCAATCCGATTTGATGCTTTTCCATTTGATCTGATTTGTTTCATTTCGATTCTTTTCGATTCATTTCGATTCTTTTCGATTCCATTAAATTTGATTCGATTCTTTTCGATTCGATTAGATTCTTTTCGATTTGATTCCATTCAGTTCGATTCTTTTCGATTCGATTGGATTCTTTTCGATTTGATTCAATTCTTTGTATTCGATTTGATTTCTTTTCGATTCGATTCAATACGATTCTTTTCATTTCGATTCTAATCGATTCTCTTCGATTCAATTTGTTTCGATTCGTTTCGATTCTATTCGATTTTTTTCGATTCTATTCTATTCGATTCATTTTGAATCATTTCCATTTGATTCTGTTCGAGTGGTTTCTATTAGATTCTTTTCGATTTGATTCAATTCGATTCGAGTCTTTTTGATTCGAGTCTTTTCGACTCGATGCAATTCAATACGATTCTTTTAGATTCGATTCGATTCGATTGTTTTCGTTTCGATTTGACTTTTTTTGATTCGATTCTTTTCGATTCGATTGTTTTCAATTCGATTGATTCGATTCTTTTCAATTCTATGCTATTCAAAGCGATTCTTTTGTATTTGATTCGATTCGATTGTTTTCTTTTTGATTCGGTTCGATTCGTTTCTTTTCGATTCGATTCAATTCTTTTCGATTCGATTCTTTTCGATTCGATTTGATTCTTTTCGATTCTATTCTATTCTATTCTTTTGTATTCCATTCGAATCGATTCGTTTTGATTGAATTCGATTCTTTTCGATTCGATTCAATTAGATTCTTTTCGATTGGATTCAATTTGTTTCGATTCGAATCAATTTGATTCTTTTCGATTGGATTCCATTCGATTCCTTTCGATTTGATTCAATTCGATTCTTTTCGATTCTATTCATTTCGATGATTTTCGTTGAGATTAGTTTCTTTTCGATTTGATTTTTTTCGGTTCGAGTCGATTCATTTCGCTTATTTTGGTTACGATCAATTCAATTCGATTCTTTTTGATTTGATTTGATTCTATTCGATTTCTTTCGATTCTATTCTATTGTATTCTTTTCGATTCGATTCCATTCAATCCGATTCTTTTCGATTCGATTCGATTGTTTTAGATTTGATTCCATTCTTTCGATTCTATTTGATATGATTCTTTTCGATTCGATTTGATACGATACTTTTTATTTTGATTCGAATCGATTCTCTTCGGTTCGATTCGTTTTGATTTTCGATTCAGTTCTATTCGAATTTTTTCGATTTGATTCGATTCGATTCTTTTAGATTCTACTTGATTTGTTTCTTTTCGATTCGTTTTGATTCGATTCTTTTTGATTCATGTCGATTCAATTCGATTCTTTTGTTTCTTTTTTTTTAATTTTTATTTTTTTTTGATTCTTTTGTTTCGATTCGATTCTTTTCAATTCGAATCTTTTCGTTACATGGAATTCGATTCTTTTCGTTTGATTCTTTATGATTTTTTTCAACGCGATTCAATTCGATTCTTTTTTCATGATAGTCACAGAGAGAGAGAGAGGCAGAGACACAGGCAGAGGGAGAAGCAGGCTCCATGCACCGGGAGCCTGATGTGGGATTCGATCCCGGGTCTCCAGGAACGCGCCCTGGGCCAAAGGCAGGCGCTAAACCGCTGCGCCACCCAGGGATCCCTCAATTCGATTCTTTTTTATTCGAATTTTTTCAATTCTTTTTGATTCGATTTAATTCTATTCGAGATTTTTCGATTTGATTCAATTAGTTCTTTTTGATTCAATTCAATTCATTTCTATTGATTCAAATCAATTCGATTCTTTTGGATTCGATTCGATTCTTTTGGATTCGATTCTTTTGGATTCGAATCGAGTGGATTCTTTTCATTGCGATCGGATTCATTTCAATTCGATTCTTTTCGATTCGATTGTTTTCAATTCGATTGATTCGATTCTTTTCAATTCTATGCTATTCAAAGCGATTCTTTTGTATTTGATTCGATTCGATTGTTTTCTTTTTGATTCGGTTCGATTCGTTTCTTTTCGATTCGATTCTTTTCGATTCGATTCGATTCTTTTCGATTCGATTTGACTCGATTTCATGCTTTTTGATTCGATTCGATTAGAATTTACTCGACTGATTCAATTTGATTCTTTTCTTTTCGGTTGGATTCTTTTCTATTCGATTTTTTTCTATTCAATTCGATTCTTTCAATATAATTCGATTCGATTCATTCGATTCAATTCAATTCTTTACGTTTCAAATCGATTCGTTTCAATTCGAGTCTTTTCAATTTGATGCTTTTCGATTCGGTTCGATTTGATATTTTTAATTTGATTCGAGTCTTTTCGATTCGATTCGATTCTTTTCAATTCGATTCTTTTCGATTCGATTCTTTTTGATTCGATACATTTCGATTCGATTCGATTCTTTTCAATCCGATTTGATGCTTTTCCATTTGATCTGATTTGTTTCATTTCGATTCTTTTCGATTCATTTCGATTCTTTTCGATTCCATTAAATTTGATTCGATTCTTTTCGATTCGATTAGATTCTTTTCGATTTGATTCCATTCAGTTCGATTCTTTTCGATTCGATTGGATTCTTTTCGATTTGATTCAATTCTTTGTATTCGATTTGATTTCTTTTCGATTCGATTCAATACGATTCTTTTCATTTCGATTCTAATCGATTCTCTTCGATTCAATTTGTTTCGATTCGTTTCGATTCTATTCGATTTTTTTCGATTCTATTCTATTCGATTCATTTTGAATCATTTCCATTTGATTCTGTTCGAGTGGTTTCTATTAGATTCTTTTCGATTTGATTCAATTCGATTCGAGTCTTTTTGATTCGAGTCTTTTCGACTCGATGCAATTCAATACGATTCTTTTAGATTCGATTCGATTCGATTGTTTTCGTTTCGATTTGACTTTTTTTGATTCGATTCTTTTCGATTCGATTGTTTTCAATTCGATTGATTCGATTCTTTTCAATTCTATGCTATTCAAAGCGATTCTTTTGTATTTGATTCGATTCGATTGTTTTCTTTTTGATTCGGTTCGATTCGTTTCTTTTCGATTCGATTCAATTCTTTTCGATTCGATTCTTTTCGATTCGATTTGATTCTTTTCGATTCTATTCTATTCTATTCTTTTGTATTCCATTCGAATCGATTCGTTTTGATTGAATTCGATTCTTTTCGATTCGATTCAATTAGATTCTTTTCGATTGGATTCAATTTGTTTCGATTCGAATCAATTTGATTCTTTTCGATTGGATTCCATTCGATTCCTTTCGATTTGATTCAATTCGATTCTTTTCGATTCTATTCATTTCGATGATTTTCGTTGAGATTAGTTTCTTTTCGATTTGATTTTTTTCGGTTCGATTCGATTCATTTCGCTTATTTTGTTTAGGATCAATTCAATTCGATTCTTTTTGATTTGATTTGATTCTATTCGATTTCTTTCGATTCTATTCTATTGTATTCTTTTCGATTCGATTCCATTCAATCCGATTCTTTTCGATTCGATTCGATTGTTTTAGATTTGATTCCATTCTTTCGATTCTATTTGATATGATTCTTTTCGATTCGATTTGATACGATACTTTTTATTTTGATTCGAATCGATTCTCTCCGGTTCTATTCGTTTTGATTTTCGATTCAGTTCTATTCGAATTTTTTCGATTTGATTCGATTCGATTCTTTTAGATTCTACTTGATTTGTTTCTTTTCGATTTGTTTTGATTCGATTCCTTTTGATTCATCTCGATTCGATTCGATTCTTTTGTTTCTTTTTTTATTTTTTTTATTTTTTTTATTCTTTTGTTTCGATTCGATTGTTTTCAATTCGAATCTTTTCGTTACATGGAATTCGATTCTTTTCGTTTGATTCTTTATGATTTTTTTCAACGCGATTCAATTCGATTCTTTTTTTATGATAGTCACAGAGAGAGAGAGGCAGAGACACAGGCAGAGGGAGTAGCAGGCTCCATGCACCGGGTGCCCGATGTGGGATTCGATCCCGGGTCTCCAGGAACGCGCCCTGGGCAAAGGCAGGCGCTAAACAGCTGTGCCACCCAGGGATCCCTCAATTCGATTCTTTTTTATTCGAATCTATTCGATTCTTTTTGATTCGATTTGATTCTATTCGTTTTTTTCGATTTGATTCGATTAGTTCCTTTTTGATTCAATTCAATTCATTTCTTTTGATTCAAATCAATTCGATTCTTTTGGATTCGATTCTTTTGGATTCGAATCGAGTAGAATCTTTTCATTTCGATCGGATTCATTTCAATTCGATTCTTTTCGATTCGAATGTTTTCGAATCAATTCGATACTTTTTGATTCGATTCGATTCTTTTCGTGTCGATTTGATTCTTTTCGATTCGATTCTTTTCTATTTGAATCGATTCGATTCTTTTCATTTCGATTCGATTTGATTCAATTCGATTCTTTTCGATCAATTCAATTTGATTGTTTTCGATTTGATTCGATTCGATTCTTTTCTATTCTATTCAATTCGATTATTTTCCATTCGATGAAGCAATTGGATTCTTTTCGATTCGATTCGATTCTTTTCGATTCGATTCGACTCGATTTCATGCTTTTTGATTCGATTCGACTAGAATTTAATCGACTGATTCAATTTGATTCTTTTCTTTTCGGTTGGATTTTTTTCTATTCGATTTTTTTCTATTCAATTCGATTCTTTCAATATAATTCGATTCGATTCGATTCGATTTGATTCAATTCTTTTCGTTTCAAATCGATTCGTTTCAATTCGAGTTTCAATTTGATGCTTTTCGATTCGGTTCGATTTCATATTTTTAATTTGATTCGAGTCTTTTCGATTCGATTCGATTCTTCTCAATTCGATTCTTTTCGATTCGATTCTTTTTGATTCGATTCATTTCGATTCGATTCGATTCTTTTCAATCCGATTTGATGCTTTCCATTTGATCTGATTTGTTTCATTTCGATTCTTTTCGATTCATTTCGATTCTTTTCGATTCCATTAAATTTGATTCGATTCTTTTCGATTCGATTAGATTCTTTTCGATTTGATTCCATTCAGTTCGATCCTTTTCGATTCGATTGGATTCTTTTCGATTTGATTCAATTCTTTCGATTCGATTTGATTTGATTCTTTTCTATTCGATTCAATACGATTCTTTTCATTTCGATTCTAATCGATTCTCTTCGATTCGTTTCGATTCTATTCGATTTTTTTCGATTCTATTCTATTCGATTCATTTTGAATCATTTCCATTTGATTCTGTTCGAGTGGTTTCTATTAGATTCTTTTCGATTTGATTCAATTCGATTCGAGTCTTTTTGATTCGAGTCTTTTCAACTCGATGCAATTCAATACGATACTTTTAGATTCGATTCGATTCGATTGTTTTCGTTTCGATTCGACTTTTTTTGATTCGATTCTTTTCGATTCGATTGTTTTCAATTCGATTGATTCGATTTTTTTCAATTCTATGCTATTCAAAGCGATTCTTTTGTATTTGATTCGATTCGATTGTTTTCTTTTTGATTCGGTTCGATTCGTTTCTTTTCGATTCGATTCAATTCTTTTCGATTCGATTCTTTTCGATTCGATTTGATTCTTTTCGATTCTATTCTATTCTATTCTTTTGTATTCCATTCGAATCGATTCGTTTTGATTGAATTCGATTCTTTTCGATTCGATTCAATTAGATTCTTTTCGATTGGATTCAATTTGTTTCGATTCGAATCAATTTAATTCTTTTCGATTGGATTCCATTCGATTCCTTTCGATTTGATTCAATTCGATTCTTTTCGATTCTATTCATTTCGATGATTTTCGTTGAGATTAGATTCTTTTCGATTTGATTTTTTTCGGTTCGAGTCGATTCATTTCGCTTATTTTGGTTACGATCAATTCAATTCGATTCTTTTTGATTTGATTTGATTCTATTCGATTTCTTTCGATTCTATTCTATTGTATTCTTTTCGATTCGATTCCATTCAATCCGATTCTTTTCGATTCGATTCGATTGTTTTAGATTTGATTCCATTCTTTCGATTCTATTTGATATGATTCTTTTCGATTCGATTTGATACGATACTTTTTATTTTGATTCGAATCGATTCTCTTCGGTTCGATTCGTTTTGATTTTCGATTCAATTCTATTCGAATTTTTTCGATTTGATTCGATTCGATTCTTTTAGATTCTACTTGATTTGTTTCTTTTCGATTTGTTTTGATTCGATTCTTTTTGATTCATCTCTATTCGATTCGATTCTTTTGTTTCTTTTTTTATTTTTTTTATTTTTTTTATTCTTTTGTTTCAATTCGATTGTTTTCAATTCGAATCTTTTCGTTACATGGAATTCGATTCTTTTCGTTTGATTCTTTATGATTTTTTTCAACGCGATTCAATTCGATTCTTTTTTTATGATAGTCACAGAGAGAGAGAGGCAGAGACACAGGCAGAGGGAGTAGCAGGCTCCATGCACCGGGTGCCCGATGTGGGATTCGATCCCGGGTCTCCAGGAACGCGCCCTGGGCAAAGGCAGGCGCTAAACAGCTGTGCCACCCAGGGATCCCTCAGTTCGATTCTTTTTATTCGAATCTATTCGATTCTTTTTGATTCGATTTGATTCTATTCGTTTTTTTCGATTTGATTCGATTAGTTCCTTTTTGATTCAATTCAATTCATTTCTTTTGATTCAAATCAATTCGATTCTTTTGGATTCGATTCGATTCTTTTGGATTCGATTCTTTTGGATTCGAATCTAGTAGAATCTTTTCATTTCGATCGGATTCATTTCAATTCGATTCTTTTCGATTCGAATGTTTTCGAATCAATTCGATACTTTTTGATTCGATTCGATTCTTTTCGTGTCGATTTGATTCTTTTCGATTCGATTCTTTTCTATTTGAATCGATTCGATTCTTTTCATTTCGATTCGATTTGATTCAATTCGATTCTTTTCGATCAATTCAATTTGATTGTTTTCGATTTGATTCGATTCGATTCTTTTCTATTCTATTCAATTCGATTATTTTCCATTCGATGAAGCAATTGGATTCTTTTCGATTCGATTCGATTCTTTTCGATTCGATTCGACTCGATTTCATGCTTTTTGATTCGATTCGACTAGAATTTAATCGACTGATTCAATTTGATTCTTTTCTTTTCGGTTGGATTCTTTTCTATTCGATTTTTTTCTATTCAATTCGATTCTTTCAATTCAATTCGATTCGATTTGATTCAATTCTTTTCGTTTCAAATCGATTCGTTTCAATTCGAGTCTTTTCAATTTGATGCTTTTCGATTCGGTTCGATTTGATATTTTTAATTTGATTCGAGTCTTTTCGATTCGAGTCGATTCTTTTCAATTCGATTCTTTTCGATTCGAGTCTTTTCGATTCGATTCATTTCGATTCGATTCGATTCTTTTCAATCCGATTTGATGCTTTTCCATTTGATCTGATTTGTTTCATTTCGATTCTTTTCGATTCAATTCGATTCTTTTCGATTCCATTAAATTTGATTCGATTCTTTTCGATTCGATTAGATTCTTTTCGATTTGATTCCATTCAGTTCGATTCTTTTCGATTCGATTGGATTCTTTTCGATTTGATTCAATTCTTTCGATTCGATTTGATTTGATTCTTTTCGATTCGATTCAATACGATTCTTTTCATTTCGATTCTAATCGAATCTAATCGATTCTCTTCGATTCGTTTCGATTCTATTCGATTTTTTTCGATTCTATTCTATTCGATTCATTTTGAATCATTTCCATTTGATTCTGTTCGAGTGGTTTCTATTAGATTCTTTTCGATTTGATTCAATTCGATTCGAGTCTTTTTGATTCGAGTCTTTTCGACTCGATGCAATTCAATACGATTCTTTTAGATTCGATTCGATTCGATTGTTTTCGTTTCGATTCGACTTTTTTTGATTCGATTCTTTTCGATTCGATTGTTTTCAATTCGATGGATTCGATTCTTTTCAATTCTATGCTATTCAAAGCGATTCTTTTGTATTTGATTCGATTCGATTGTTTTCTTTTTGATTCGGTTCGATTCGTTTCTTTTCGATTCGATTCAATTCTTTTCGATTCGATTCTTTTCGATTCGATTTGATTCTTTTCGATTCTATTCTATTCTATTCTTTTATATTCCATTCGAATCGATTCGTTTTGATTGAATTCGATTCTTTTCGATTCGATTCAATTAGCTTCTTTTCAATTGGATTCAATTTGTTTCGATTCGATTCAATTTGATTCTTTTCGATTGGATTCCATTCGATTCTTTTCGATTTGATTCAATTCGATTCTTTTCGATTCTATTCATTTCGATGATTTTCGTTGAGATTAGATTCTTTTCGATTTGATTTTTTCGGTTCGAGTCGATTCATTTCGCTTATTTTGTTTAGGATCAATTCAATTCGATTCTTTTTGATTTGATTTGATTCTATTCGATTTCTTTCGATTCTATTCTATTGTATTCTTTTCTTTTCCATTCCGTTCAATTCGATTCTTTTCGATTCGATTCGATTGTTTTAGATTTGATGCCCATTCTTTCGATTCTATTTGATATGATTCTTTTCGATTCCATTTGATACGATACTTTTTATTTTGATTCGAATCGATTCTCTTCAGTTCGATTCGTTTTGATTCTTTTCGATTCAATTCTATTCGAATTTTTTCGATTTGATTCGATTCGATTCTTTTAGATTCTACTTGATTTGTTTCTTTTCGATTCGTTTTGATTCGATTCTTTTTGATTCATCTCGATTCGATTCGATTCTTTTGTTTCTTTTTTTATTTTTTTTATTTTTTTTATTCTTTTGTTTCGATTCGATTGTTTTCAATTCGAATCTTTTCGTTACATGGAATTCGATTCTTTTCGTTTGATTCTTTATGATTTTTTTCAACGCGATTCAATTCGATTCTTTTTTTATGATAGTCACAGAGAGAGAGAGGCAGAGACACAGGCAGAGGGAGTAGCAGGCTCCATGCACCGGGTGCCCGATGTGGGATTCGATCCCGGGTCTCCAGGAACGCGCCCTGGGCCAAAGGCAGGCGCTAAACAGCTGCGCCACCCAGGGATCCCTCAGTTCGATTCTTTTTTATTCGAATCTATTCGATTCTTTTTGATTCGATTTGATTCTATTCGTTTTTTTCGATTTGATTCGATTAGTTCCTTTTTGATTCAATTCAATTCATTTCTTCTGATTCGATTCAATTCGATTCTTTTGGATTCGATTCGATTCTCTTGGATTCGATTCTTTTGGATTCGAATCGAGTAGATTCTTTTCATTTCGATCGGATTCATTTCAATTCGATTCTTTTCGATTCGAATGTTTTCGAATCAATTCGATACTTTTTGATTCGATTCGATTCTCTTGGATTCGATTCTTTTGGATTCGAATCGAGTAGATTCTTTTAATTTCGATCGGATTCATTTCAATTCGATTCTTTTCGATTCGAATGTTTTCGAATCAATTCGATACTTTTTGATTCGATTCGATTCTTTTCGTGTCGATTTGATTCTTTTCGATTCGATTCTTTTCTATTTGAATCGATTCGATTCTTTTCATTTCGATTCGATTTGATTCAATTCGATTCTTTTCGATCAATTCAATTTGATTGTTTTCGATTTGATTCGATTCGATTCTTTTCTATTCTATTCAATTCGATTATTTTCCATTCGATGATGCAATTGGATTCTTTTTGATTCGATTCGATTCTTTTCGATTCGATTTGACTCGATTTCATGCTTTTTGATTCGATTCGATTAGAATTTACTCGACTGATTCAATTTGATTCTTTTCTTTTCGGTTGGATTCTTTTCTATTCGATTTTTTTCTATTCAATTCGATTCTTTCAATATAATTCGATTCGATTCATTCGATTCGATTCAATTCTTTACGTTTCAAATCGATTCGTTTCAATTCGAGTCTTTTCAATTTGATGCTTTTCGATTCGGTTCGATTTGATATTTTTAATTTGATTCGAGTCTTTTCGATTCGAGTCGATTCTTTTCAATTCGATTCTTTTCGATTCGAGTCTTTTTGATTCGATTCATTTCGATTCGATTCGATTCTTTTCAATCCGATTTGATGCTTTTCCATTTGATCTGATTTGTTTCATTTCGATTCTTTTCGATTCATTTCGATTCTTTTCGATTCCATTAAATTTGATTCGATTCTTTTCGATTCGATTAGATTCTTTTCGATTTGATTCCATTCAGTTCGATTCTTTTCGATTCGATTGGATTCTTTTCGATTTGATTCAATTCTTTGGATTCGATTTGATTTGATTCTTTTCGATTCGATTCAATACGATTCTTTTCATTTCGATTCTAATCGATTCTCTTCGATTCTTTTCGATTCGTTTCGATTCTATTCGATTTTTTTCGATTCTATTCTATTCGATTCATTTTGAATCATTTCGATTTGATTCTGTTCGAGTGGTTTCTATTAGATTCTTTTCGATTTGATTCAATTCGATTCGAGTCTTTTTGATTCGAGTCTTTTCGACTCGATGCAATTCAATACGATTCTTTTAGATTCGATTCGATTGTTTTCGTTTCGATTTGACTTTTTTTGATTCGATTCTTTTCGATTCGATTGTTTTCAATTCGATTGATTCGATTCTTTTCAATTCTATGCTATTCAAAGCGATTCTTTTGTATTTGATTCGATTCGATTGTTTTCTTTTTGATTCGGTTCGATTCGTTTCTTTTCGATTCGATTCAATTCTTTTCGATTCGATTCTTTTCGATTCGATTTGATTCTTTTCGATTCTATTCTATTCTATTCTTTTGTATTCCATTCGAATCGATTCGTTTTGATTGAATTCGATTCTTTTCGATTCGATTCAATTAGATTCTTTTCGATTGGATTCAATTTGTTTCGATTCGAATCAATTTGATTCTTTTCGATTAGATTCCATTCGATTCCTTTCGATTTGATTCAATTCGATTCTTTTCGATTCTATTCATTTCGATGATTTTCGTTGAGATTAGATTCTTTTCGATTTGATTTTTTTCGGTTCGAGTCGATTCATTTCGCTTATTTTGGTTACGATCAATTCAATTCGATTCTTTTTGATTTGATTTGATTCTATTCGATTTCTTTCGATTCTATTCTATTGTATTCTTTTCGATTCGATTCCATTCAATCCGGTTCTTTTCTATTCGATTCGATTGTTTTAGATTTGATTCCATTCTTTCGATTCTATTTGATATGATTCTTTTCGATTCGATTTGATACGATACTTTTTATTTTGATTCGAATCGATTCTCTTCGGTTCGATTCGTTTTGATTTTCGATTCAATTCTATTCGAATTTTTTCGATTTGATTCGATTCGATTCTTTTAGATTCTACTTGATTTGTTTCTTTTCGATTTGTTTTGATTCGATTCTTTTTGATTCATCTCGATTCGATTCGATTCTTTTGTTTCTTTTTTATTTTTTTTTATTTTTTTTATTCTTTTGTTTCGATTCGATTGTTTTCAATTCGAATCTTTTCGTTACATGGAATTCGATTCTTTTCGTTTGATTCTTTATGATTTTTTTCAACGCGATTCAATTCGATTCTTTTTTTATGATAGTCACAGTGAGAGAGAGGCAGAGACACAGGCAGAGGGAGTAGCAGGCTCCATGCACCGGGTGCCCGATGTGGGATTCGATCCCGGGTCTCCAGGAACGCGCCCTGGGCAAAGGCAGGCGCTAAACAGCTGTGCCACCCAGGGATCCCTCAATTCGATTCTTTTTTATTCGAATCTATTCGATTTTTTTGATTCGATTTGATTCTATTCGTTTTTTTCGATTTGATTCGATTAGTTCCTTTTTGATTCAATTCAATTCATTTCTTTTGATTCAAATCAATTCGATTCTTTTGGATTCGATTCGATTCTTTTGGATTCGATTCTTTTGGATTCAAATCTAGTAGAATCTTTTCATTTCGATCGGATTCATTTCAATTCGATTCTTTTCGATTCGAATGTTTTCGAATCAATTCGATACTTTTTGATTCGATTCGATTCTTTTCGTGTCGATTTGATTCTTTTCGATTCGATTCTTTTCTATTTGAATCGATTCGATTCTTTTCATTTCGATTCGATTTGATTCAATTCGATTCTTTTCGATCAATTCAATTTGATTGTTTTCGATTTGATTCGATTCGATTCTTTTCTATTCTATTCAATTCGATTATTTTCCATTCGATGAAGCAATTGGATTCTTTTCGATTCGATTCGATTCTTTTCGATTCGATTCGACTCGATTTCATGCTTTTTGATTCGATTCGACTAGAATTTAATCGACTGATTCAATTTGATTCTTTTCTTTTCGGTTGGATTCTTTTCTATTCGATTTTTTTCTATTCAATTCGATTCTTTCAATTCAATTCGATTCGATTTGATTCAATTCTTTTCGTTTCAAATCGATTCGTTTCAATTCGAGTCTTTTCAATTTGATGCTTTTCGATTCGGTTCGATTTGATATTTTTAATTTGATTCGAGTCTTTTCGATTCGAGTCGATTCTTTTCAATTCGATTCTTTTCGATTCGAGTCTTTTCGATTCGATTCATTTCGATTCGATTCGATTCTTTTCAATCCGATTTGATGCTTTTCCATTTGATCTGATTTGTTTCATTTCGATTCTTTTCGATTCAATTCGATTCTTTTCGATTCCATTAAATTTGATTCGATTCTTTTCGATTCGATTAGATTCTTTTCGATTTGATTCCATTCAGTTCGATTCTTTTCGATTCGATTGGATTCTTTTCGATTTGATTCAATTCTTTCGATTCGATTTGATTTGATTCTTTTCGATTCGATTCAATACGATTCTTTTCATTTCGATTCTAATCGAATCTAATCGATTCTCTTCGATTCGTTTCGATTCTATTCGATTTTTTTCGATTCTATTCTATTCGATTCATTTTGAATCATTTCCATTTGATTCTGTTCGAGTGGTTTCTATTAGATTCTTTTCGATTTGATTCAATTCGATTCGAGTCTTTTTGATTCGAGTCTTTTCGACTCGATGCAATTCAATACGATTCTTTTAGATTCGATTCGATTCGATTGTTTTCGTTTCGATTCGACTTTTTTTGATTCGATTCTTTTCGATTCGATTGTTTTCAATTCGATGGATTCGATTCTTTTCAATTCTATGCTATTCAAAGCGATTCTTTTGTATTTGATTCGATTCGATTGTTTTCTTTTTGATTCGGTTCGATTCGTTTCTTTTCGATTCGATTCAATTCTTTTCGATTCGATTCTTTTCGATTCGATTTGATTCTTTTCGATTCTATTCTATTCTATTCTTTTATATTCCATTCGAATCGATTCGTTTTGATTGAATTCGATTCTTTTCGATTCGATTCAATTAGCTTCTTTTCAATTGGATTCAATTTGTTTCGATTCGATTCAATTTGATTCTTTTCGATTGGATTCCATTCGATTCTTTTCGATTTGATTCAATTCGATTCTTTTCGATTCTATTCATTTCGATGATTTTCGTTGAGATTAGATTCTTTTCGATTTGATTTTTTCGGTTCGAGTCGATTCATTTCGCTTATTTTGTTTAGGATCAATTCAATTCGATTCTTTTTGATTTGATTTGATTCTATTCGATTTCTTTCGATTCTATTCTATTGTATTCTTTTCTTTTCCATTCCGTTCAATTCGATTCTTTTCGATTCGATTCGATTGTTTTAGATTTGATGCCCATTCTTTCGATTCTATTTGATATGATTCTTTTCGATTCCATTTGATACGATACTTTTTATTTTGATTCGAATCGATTCTCTTCAGTTCGATTCGTTTTGATTCTTTTCGATTCAATTCTATTCGAATTTTTTCGATTTGATTCGATTCGATTCTTTTAGATTCTACTTGATTTGTTTCTTTTCGATTCGTTTTGATTCGATTCTTTTTGATTCATCTCGATTCGATTCGATTCTTTTGTTTCTTTTTTTATTTTTTTTATTTTTTTTATTCTTTTGTTTCGATTCGATTGTTTTCAATTCGAATCTTTTCGTTACATGGAATTCGATTCTTTTCGTTTGATTCTTTATGATTTTTTTCAACGCGATTCAATTCGATTCTTTTTTTATGATAGTCACAGAGAGAGAGAGGCAGAGACACAGGCAGAGGGAGTAGCAGGCTCCATGCACCGGGTGCCCGATGTGGGATTCGATCCCGGGTCTCCAGGAACGCGCCCTGGGCCAAAGGCAGGCGCTAAACAGCTGCGCCACCCAGGGATCCCTCAGTTCGATTCTTTTTTATTCGAATCTATTCGATTCTTTTTGATTCGATTTGATTCTATTCGTTTTTTTCGATTTGATTCGATTAGTTCCTTTTTGATTCAATTCAATTCATTTCTTCTGATTCGATTCAATTCGATTCTTTTGGATTCGATTCGATTCTCTTGGATTCGATTCTTTTGGATTCGAATCGAGTAGATTCTTTTCATTTCGATCGGATTCATTTCAATTCGATTCTTTTCGATTCGAATGTTTTCGAATCAATTCGATACTTTTTGATTCGATTCGATTCTCTTGGATTCGATTCTTTTGGATTCGAATCGAGTAGATTCTTTTAATTTCGATCGGATTCATTTCAATTCGATTCTTTTCGATTCGAATGTTTTCGAATCAATTCGATACTTTTTGATTCGATTCGATTCTTTTCGTGTCGATTTGATTCTTTTCGATTCGATTCTTTTCTATTTGAATCGATTCGATTCTTTTCATTTCGATTCGATTTGATTCAATTCGATTCTTTTCGATCAATTCAATTTGATTGTTTTCGATTTGATTCGATTCGATTCTTTTCTATTCTATTCAATTCGATTATTTTCCATTCGATGATGCAATTGGATTCTTTTTGATTCGATTCGATTCTTTTCGATTCGATTTGACTCGATTTCATGCTTTTTGATTCGATTCGATTAGAATTTACTCGACTGATTCAATTTGATTCTTTTCTTTTCGGTTGGATTCTTTTCTATTCGATTTTTTTCTATTCAATTCGATTCTTTCAATATAATTCGATTCGATTCATTCGATTCGATTCAATTCTTTACGTTTCAAATCGATTCGTTTCAATTCGAGTCTTTTCAATTTGATGCTTTTCGATTCGGTTCGATTTGATATTTTTAATTTGATTCGAGTCTTTTCGATTCGAGTCGATTCTTTTCAATTCGATTCTTTTCGATTCGAGTCTTTTTGATTCGATTCATTTCGATTCGATTCGATTCTTTTCAATCCGATTTGATGCTTTTCCATTTGATCTGATTTGTTTCATTTCGATTCTTTTCGATTCATTTCGATTCTTTTCGATTCCATTAAATTTGATTCGATTCTTTTCGATTCGATTAGATTCTTTTCGATTTGATTCCATTCAGTTCGATTCTTTTCGATTCGATTGGATTCTTTTCGATTTGATTCAATTCTTTGGATTCGATTTGATTTGATTCTTTTCGATTCGATTCAATACGATTCTTTTCATTTCGATTCTAATCGATTCTCTTCGATTCTTTTCGATTCGTTTCGATTCTATTCGATTTTTTTCGATTCTATTCTATTCGATTCATTTTGAATCATTTCGATTTGATTCTGTTCGAGTGGTTTCTATTAGATTCTTTTCGATTTGATTCAATTCGATTCGAGTCTTTTTGATTCGAGTCTTTTCGACTCGATGCAATTCAATACGATTCTTTTAGATTCGATTCGATTGTTTTCGTTTCGATTTGACTTTTTTTGATTCGATTCTTTTCGATTCGATTGTTTTCAATTCGATTGATTCGATTCTTTTCAATTCTATGCTATTCAAAGCGATTCTTTTGTATTTGATTCGATTCGATTGTTTTCTTTTTGATTCGGTTCGATTCGTTTCTTTTCGATTCGATTCAATTCTTTTCGATTCGATTCTTTTCGATTCGATTTGATTCTTTTCGATTCTATTCTATTCTATTCTTTTGTATTCCATTCGAATCGATTCGTTTTGATTGAATTCGATTCTTTTCGATTCGATTCAATTAGATTCTTTTCGATTGGATTCAATTTGTTTCGATTCGAATCAATTTGATTCTTTTCGATTAGATTCCATTCGATTCCTTTCGATTTGATTCAATTCGATTCTTTTCGATTCTATTCATTTCGATGATTTTCGTTGAGATTAGATTCTTTTCGATTTGATTTTTTTCGGTTCGAGTCGATTCATTTCGCTTATTTTGGTTACGATCAATTCAATTCGATTCTTTTTGATTTGATTTGATTCTATTCGATTTCTTTCGATTCTATTCTATTGTATTCTTTTCGATTCGATTCCATTCAATCCGGTTCTTTTCTATTCGATTCGATTGTTTTAGATTTGATTCCATTCTTTCGATTCTATTTGATATGATTCTTTTCGATTCGATTTGATACGATACTTTTTATTTTGATTC
Organism: Canis lupus baileyi; assembly: GCF_048164855.1. Lineage (NCBI taxonomy): Eukaryota > Metazoa > Chordata > Mammalia > Carnivora > Canidae > Canis > Canis lupus. The sequence continues at coordinate 347,180 of NW_027326455.1, read as the reverse complement.
GAATCGATTCTCTTCGGTTCGATTCGTTTTGATTTTCGATTCAATTCTATTCGAATTTTTTCGATTTGATTCGATTCGATTCTTTTAGATTCTACTTGATTTGTTTCTTTTCGATTTGTTTTGATTCGATTCTTTTTGATTCATCTCGATTCGATTCGATTCTTTTGTTTCTTTTTTATTTTTTTTTATTTTTTTTATTCTTTTGTTTCGATTCGATTGTTTTCAATTCGAATCTTTTCGTTACATGGAATTCGATTCTTTTCGTTTGATTCTTTATGATTTTTTTCAACGCGATTCAATTCGATTCTTTTTTTATGATAGTCACAGTGAGAGAGAGGCAGAGACACAGGCAGAGGGAGTAGCAGGCTCCATGCACCGGGTGCCCGATGTGGGATTCGATCCCGGGTCTCCAGGAACGCGCCCTGGGCAAAGGCAGGCGCTAAACAGCTGTGCCACCCAGGGATCCCTCAATTCGATTCTTTTTTATTCGAATCTATTCGATTTTTTTGATTCGATTTGATTCTATTCGTTTTTTTCGATTTGATTCGATTAGTTCCTTTTTGATTCAATTCAATTCATTTCTTTTGATTCAAATCAATTCGATTCTTTTGGATTCGATTCGATTCTTTTGGATTCGATTCTTTTGGATTCAAATCTAGTAGAATCTTTTCATTTCGATCGGATTCATTTCAATTCGATTCTTTTCGATTCGAATGTTTTCGAATCAATTCGATACTTTTTGATTCGATTCGATTCTTTTCGTGTCGATTTGATTCTTTTCGATTCGATTCTTTTCTATTTGAATCGATTCGATTCTTTTCATTTCGATTCGATTTGATTCAATTCGATTCTTTTCGATCAATTCAATTTGATTGTTTTCGATTTGATTCGATTCGATTCTTTTCTATTCTATTCAATTCGATTATTTTCCATTCGATGAAGCAATTGGATTCTTTTCGATTCGATTCGATTCTTTTCGATTCGATTCGACTCGATTTCATGCTTTTTGATTCGATTCGACTAGAATTTAATCGACTGATTCAATTTGATTCTTTTCTTTTCGGTTGGATTCTTTTCTATTCGATTTTTTTCTATTCAATTCGATTCTTTCAATTCAATTCGATTCGATTCGATTCGATTCGATTCAATTCTTTTCGTTTCAAATCGATTCGTTTCAATTCGAGTCTTTTCAATTTGATGCTTTTCGATTCGGTTCGATTTGATATTTTTAATTTGATTCGAGTCTTTTCGATTCGATTCGATTCTTTTCAATTCGATTCTTTTCGATTCGAGTCTTTTTGATTCGATTCATTTCGATTCGATTCGATTCTTTTCAATCCGATTTGATGCTTTTCCATTTGATCTGATTTGTTTCATTTCGATTCTTTTCGATTCAATTCGATTCTTTTCGATTCCATTAAATTTGATTCGATTCTTTTCGATTCGATTAGATTCTTTTCGATTTGATTCCATTCAGTTCGATTCTTTTCGATTCGATTGGATTCTTTTCGATTTGATTCAATTCTTTCGATTCGATTTGATTTGATTCTTTTCGATTCGATTCAATACGATTCTTTTCATTTCGATTCTAATCGATTCTCTTCGATTCTTTTCGATTCGTTTCGATTCTATTCGATTTTTTTCGATTCTATTCTATTCGATTCATTTTGAATCATTTCCATTTGATTCTGTTCGAGTGGTTTCTATTAGATTCTTTTCGATTTGATTCAATTCGATTCGAGTCTTTTTGATTCGAGTCTTTTCGACTCGATGCAATTCAATACGATTCTTTTAGATTCGATTCGATTCGATTGTTTTCGTTTCGATTTGACTTTTTTTGATTCGATTCTTTTCGATTCGATTGTTTTCAATTCGATTGATTCGATTCTTTTCAATTCTATGCTATTCAAAGCGATTCTTTTGTATTTGATTCGATTCGATTGTTTTCTTTTTGATTCGGTTCGATTCGTTTCTTTTCGATTCGATTCAATTCTTTTCGATTCGATTCTTTTCGATTCGATTTGATTCTTTTCGATTCTATTCTATTCTATTCTTTTGTATTCCATTCGAATCGATTCGTTTTGATTGAATTCGATTCTTTTCGATTCGATTCAATTAGATTCTTTTCGATTGGATTCAATTTGTTTCGATTCGAATCAATTTGATTCTTTTCGATTGGATTCCATTCGATTCCTTTCGATTTGATTCAATTCGATTCTTTTCGATTCTATTCATTTCGATGATTTTCGTTGAGATTAGATTCTTTTCGATTTGATTTTTTTCGGTTCGCGTCGATTCATTTCGCTTATTTTGGTTACGATCAATTCAATTCGATTCTTTTTGATTTGATTTGATTCTATTCGATTTCTTTCGATTCTATTCTATTGTATTCTTTTCGATTCGATTCCATTCAATCCGATTCTTTTCGATTCGATTCGATTGTTTTAGATTTGATTCCATTCTTTCGATTCTATTTGATATGATTCTTTTCGATTCGATTTGATAGGATACTTTTTATTTTGATTCGAATCGATTCTCTTCGGTTCGATTCGTTTTGATTTTCGATTCAATTCTATTCGAATTTTTTCGATTTGATTCGATTCGATTCTTTTAGATTCTACTTGATTTGTTTCTTTTCGATTTGTTTTGATTCGATTCTTTTTGATTCATCTCGATTCGATTCGATTCTTTTGTTTCTTTTTTTATTTTTTTTATTTTTTTTATTCTTTTGTTTCGATTCGATTGTTTTCAATTCGAATCTTTTCGTTACATGGAATTCGATTCTTTTCGTTTGATTCTTTATGATTTTTTTCAACGCGATTCAATTCGATTCTTTTTTTATGATAGTCACAGAGAGAGAGAGGCAGAGACACAGGCAGAGGGAGTAGCAGGCTCCATGCACCGGGTGCCCGATGTGGGATTCGATCCCGGGTCTCCAGGAACGCGCCCTGGGCAAAGGCAGGCGCTAAACAGCTGTGCCACCCAGGGATCCCTCAGTTCGATTCTTTTTTATTCGAATCTATTCGATTCTTTTTGATTCGATTTGATTCTATTCGTTTTTTTTGATTTGATTCGATTAGTTCCTTTTTGATTCAATTCAATTCATTTCTTTTGATTCAAATCAATTCGATTCTTTTGGATTCGATTCGATTCTTTTGGATTCGATTCTTTTGGATTCGAATCTAGTAGAATCTTTTCATTTCGATCGGATTCATTTCAATTCGATTCTTTTCGATTCGAATGTTTTCGAATCAATTCGATACTTTTTGATTCGATTCGATTCTTTTCGTGTCGATTTGATTCTTTTCGATTCGATTCTTTTCTATTTGAATCGATTCGATTCTTTTCATTTCGATTCGATTTGATTCAATTCGATTCTTTTCGATCAATTCAATTTGATTGTTTTCGATTTGATTCGATTCGATTCTTTTCTATTCTATTCAATTCGATTATTTTCCATTCGATGAAGCAATTGGATTCTTTTTGATTCGATTCGATTCTTTTCGATTCGATTTGACTCGATTTCATGCTTTTTGATTCGATTCGATTAGAATTTACTCGACTGATTCAATTTGATTCTTTTCTTTTCGGTTGGATTCTTTTCTATTCGATTTTTTTCTATTCAATTCGATTCTTTCAATATAATTCGATTCGATTCGATTCGATTCAATTCTTTTCGTTTCAAATCGATTCGTTTCAATTCGAGTCTTTTCAATTTGATGCTTTTCGATTCGGTTCGATTTGATATTTTTAATTTGATTCGAGTCTTTTCGATTCGATTCGATTCTTTTCAATTCAATTCTTTTCGATTCGATTCTTTTGATTCGATTCATTTCGATTCGATTCGATTCTTTTCAATCCGATTTGATGCTTTTCCATTTGATCTGATTTGTTTCATTTCGATTCTTTTCGATTCATTTCGATTCTTTTCGATTCCATTAAATTTGATTCGATTCTTTTCGATTCGATTAGATTCTTTTCGATTTGATTCCATTCAGTTCAATTCTTTTCGATTCGATTGGATTCTTTTCGATTTGATTCAATTCTTTGGATTCGATTTGATTTGATTCTTTTCGATTCGATTCAATACGATTCGTTTCATTTCGATTCTAATCGATTCTCTTCGATTCATTTCGTTTCGATTCGTTTCGATTCTATTAGATTTTTTTCGATTCTATTCTATTCGATTCATTTTGAATCATTTCGATTTGATTCTGTTCGAGTGGTTTCTATTAGATTCTTTTCGATTTGATTCAATTCGATTCGAGTCTTTTTGATTCGAGTCTTTTCGACTCGATTCAATTCAATACGATTCTTTTAGATTCGATTCGATTCGATTGTTTTCGTTTCGATTCGACTTTTTTGATTCGATTCTTTTCGATTCGATTGTTTTCAATTCGATTGATTCGATTCTTTTCAATTCTATGCTATTCAAAGCGATTCTTTTGTATTTGATTCGATTCGATTGTTTTCTTTTTGATTCGGTTCGATTCGTTTCTTTTCGATTCGATTCAATTCTTTTCGATTCGATTCTTTTCGATTCGATTTGATTCTTTTCGATTCTATTCTATTCTATTCTTTTGTATTCCATTCGAATCGATTCGTTTTGATTGAATTCGATTCTTTTCGATTCGATTCAATTAGATTCTTTTCGATTGGATTCAATTTGTTTCGATTCGAATCCATTTGATTCTTTTCGATTGGATTCCATTCGATTCCTTTCGATTTGATTCAATTCGATTCTTTTCGATTCTATTCATTTCGATGATTTTCGTTGAGATTAGATTCTTTTCGATTTGATTTTTTTCGGTTCGAGTCGATTCATTTCGCTTATTTTGGTTAGGATCAATTCAATTCGATTCTTTTTGATTTGATTTGATTCTATTCGATTTCTTTCGATTCTATTCTATTGTATTCTTTTCTTTTCCATTCCGTTCAATTCGATTCTTTTCGATTCGATTCGATTGTTTTAGATTTGATTCCATTCTTTCGATTCTATTTGATATGATTCTTTTCGATTCGATTTGATACGATACTTTTTATTTTGATTCGAATCGATTCTCTTCGGTTCGATTCGTTTTGATTCTTTTCGATTCAATTCTATTCGAATTTTTTCGATTTGATTCGATTCGATTCTTTTAGATTCTACTTGATTTGTTTCTTTTCGATTCGTTTTGATTCGATTCTTTTTGATTCATGTCGATTCAATTCGATTCTTTTGTTTCTTTTTTTTTAATTTTTATTTTTTTTTGATTCTTTTGTTTCGATTCGATTCTTTTCAATTCGAATCTTTTCGTTACATGGAATTCGATTCTTTTCGTTTGATTCTTTATGATTTTTTTCAACGCGATTCAATTCGATTCTTTTTTCATGATAGTCACAGAGAGAGAGAGAGGCAGAGACACAGGCAGAGGGAGAAGCAGGCTCCATGCACCGGGAGCCTGATGTGGGATTCGATCCCGGGTCTCCAGGAACGCGCCCTGGGCCAAAGGCAGGCGCTAAACCGCTGCGCCACCCAGGGATCCCTCAATTCGATTCTTTTTTATTCGAATTTTTTCAATTCTTTTTGATTCGATTTAATTCTATTCGAGATTTTTCGATTTGATTCAATTAGTTCTTTTTGATTCAATTCAATTCATTTCTATTGATTCAAATCAATTCGATTCTTTTGGATTCGATTCGATTCTTTTGGATTCGATTCTTTTGGATTCGAATCGAGTGGATTCTTTTCATTGCGATCGGATTCATTTCAATTCGATTCTTTTCGATTCGATTGTTTTCAATTCGATTGATTCGATTCTTTTCAATTCTATGCTATTCAAAGCGATTCTTTTGTATTTGATTCGATTCGATTGTTTTCTTTTTGATTCGGTTCGATTCGTTTCTTTTCGATTCGATTCTTTTCGATTCGATTCGATTCTTTTCGATTCGATTTGACTCGATTTCATGCTTTTTGATTCGATTCGATTAGAATTTACTCGACTGATTCAATTTGATTCTTTTCTTTTCGGTTGGATTCTTTTCTATTCGATTTTTTTCTATTCAATTCGATTCTTTCAATATAATTCGATTCGATTCATTCGATTCAATTCTTTACGTTTCAAATCGATTCGTTTCAATTCGAGTCTTTTCAATTTGATGCTTTTCGATTCGGTTCGATTTGATATTTTTAATTTGATTCGAGTCTTTTCGATTCGATTCGATTCTTTTCAATTCGATTCTTTTCGATTCGATTCTTTTTGATTCGATTCATTTCGATTCGATTCGATTCTTTTCAATCCGATTTGATGCTTTTCCATTTGATCTGATTTGTTTCATTTCGATTCTTTTCGATTCATTTCGATTCTTTTCGATTCCATTAAATTTGATTCGATTCTTTTCGATTCGATTAGATTCTTTTCGATTTGATTCCATTCAGTTCGATTCTTTTCGATTCGATTGGATTCTTTTCGATTTGATTCAATTCTTTCGATTCGATTTGATTTGATTCTTTTCGATTCGATTCAATACGATTCTTTTCATTTCGATTCTAATCGATTCTCTTCGATTCTTTTCGATTCGTTTCGATTCTATTCGATTTTTTTCGATTCTATTCTATTCGATTCATTTTGAATCATTTCCATTTGATTCTGTTCGAGTGGTTTCTATTAGATTCTTTTCGATTTGATTCAATTCGATTCGAGTCTTTTTGATTCGAGTCTTTTCGACTCGATGCAATTCAATACGATTCTTTTAGATTCGATTCGATTCGATTGTTTTCGTTTCGATTTGACTTTTTTTGATTCGATTCTTTTCGATTCGATTGTTTTCAATTCGATTGATTCGATTCTTTTCAATTCTATGCTATTCAAAGCGATTCTTTTGTATTTGATTCGATTCGATTGTTTTCTTTTTGATTCGGTTCGATTCGTTTCTTTTCGATTCGATTCAATTCTTTTCGATTCGATTCTTTTCGATTCGATTTGATTCTTTTCGATTCTATTCTATTCTATTCTTTTGTATTCCATTCGAATCGATTCGTTTTGATTGAATTCGATTCTTTTCGATTCGATTCAATTAGATTCTTTTCGATTGGATTCAATTTGTTTCGATTCGAATCAATTTGATTCTTTTCGATTGGATTCCATTCGATTCCTTTCGATTTGATTCAATTCGATTCTTTTCGATTCTATTCATTTCGATGATTTTCGTTGAGATTAGATTCTTTTCGATTTGATTTTTTTCGGTTCGCGTCGATTCATTTCGCTTATTTTGGTTACGATCAATTCAATTCGATTCTTTTTGATTTGATTTGATTCTATTCGATTTCTTTCGATTCTATTCTATTGTATTCTTTTCGATTCGATTCCATTCAATCCGATTCTTTTCGATTCGATTCGATTGTTTTAGATTTGATTCCATTCTTTCGATTCTATTTGATATGATTCTTTTCGATTCGATTTGATAGGATACTTTTTATTTTGATTCGAATCGATTCTCTTCGGTTCGATTCGTTTTGATTTTCGATTCAATTCTATTCGAATTTTTTCGATTTGATTCGATTCGATTCTTTTAGATTCTACTTGATTTGTTTCTTTTCGATTTGTTTTGATTCGATTCTTTTTGATTCATCTCGATTCGATTCGATTCTTTTGTTTCTTTTTTTATTTTTTTTATTTTTTTTATTCTTTTGTTTCGATTCGATTGTTTTCAATTCGAATCTTTTCGTTACATGGAATTCGATTCTTTTCGTTTGATTCTTTATGATTTTTTTCAACGCGATTCAATTCGATTCTTTTTTTATGATAGTCACAGAGAGAGAGAGGCAGAGACACAGGCAGAGGGAGTAGCAGGCTCCATGCACCGGGTGCCCGATGTGGGATTCGATCCCGGGTCTCCAGGAACGCGCCCTGGGCAAAGGCAGGCGCTAAACAGCTGTGCCACCCAGGGATCCCTCAGTTCGATTCTTTTTTATTCGAATCTATTCGATTCTTTTTGATTCGATTTGATTCTATTCGTTTTTTTCGATTTGATTCGATTAGTTCCTTTTTGATTCAATTCAATTCATTTCTTTTGATTCAAATCAATTCGATTCTTTTGGATTCGATTCGATTCTTTTGGATTCGATTCTTTTGGATTCGAATCTAGTAGAATCTTTTCATTTCGATCGGATTCATTTCAATTCGATTCTTTTCGATTCGAATGTTTTCGAATCAATTCGATACTTTTTGATTCGATTCGATTCTTTTCGTGTCGATTTGATTCTTTTCGATTCGATTCTTTTCTATTTGAATCGATTCGATTCTTTTCATTTCGATTCGATTTGATTCAATTCGATTCTTTTCGATCAATTCAATTTGATTGTTTTCGATTTGATTCGATTCGATTCTTTTCTATTCTATTCAATTCGATTATTTTCCATTCGATGAAGCAATTGGATTCTTTTTGATTCGATTCGATTCTTTTCGATTCGATTTGACTCGATTTCATGCTTTTTGATTCGATTCGATTAGAATTTACTCGACTGATTCAATTTGATTCTTTTCTTTTCGGTTGGATTCTTTTCTATTCGATTTTTTTCTATTCAATTCGATTCTTTCAATATAATTCGATTCGATTCGATTCGATTCAATTCTTTTCGTTTCAAATCGATTCGTTTCAATTCGAGTCTTTTCAATTTGATGCTTTTCGATTCGGTTCGATTTGATATTTTTAATTTGATTCGAGTCTTTTCGATTCGATTCGATTCTTTTCAATTCGATTCTTTTCGATTCGATTCTTTTGATTCGATTCATTTCGATTCGATTCGATTCTTTTCAATCCGATTTGATGCTTTTCCATTTGATCTGATTTGTTTCATTTCGATTCTTTTCGATTCATTTCGATTCTTTTCGATTCCATTAAATTTGATTCGATTCTTTTCGATTCGATTAGATTCTTTTCGATTTGATTCCATTCAGTTCAATTCTTTTCGATTCGATTGGATTCTTTTCGATTTGATTCAATTCTTTGGATTCGATTTGATTTGATTCTTTTCGATTCGATTCAATACGATTCGTTTCATTTCGATTCTAATCGATTCTCTTCGATTCATTTCGTTTCGATTCGTTTCGATTCTATTAGATTTTTTTCGATTCTATTCTATTCGATTCATTTTGAATCATTTCGATTTGATTCTGTTCGAGTGGTTTCTATTAGATTCTTTTCGATTTGATTCAATTCGATTCGAGTCTTTTTGATTCGAGTCTTTTCGACTCGATTCAATTCAATACGATTCTTTTAGATTCGATTCGATTCGATTGTTTTCGTTTCGATTCGACTTTTTTGATTCGATTCTTTTCGATTCGATTGTTTTCAATTCGATTGATTCGATTCTTTTCAATTCTATGCTATTCAAAGCGATTCTTTTGTATTTGATTCGATTCGATTGTTTTCTTTTTGATTCGGTTCGATTCGTTTCTTTTCGATTCGATTCAATTCTTTTCGATTCGATTCTTTTCGATTCGATTTGATTCTTTTCGATTCTATTCTATTCTATTCTTTTGTATTCCATTCGAATCGATTCGTTTTGATTGAATTCGATTCTTTTCGATTCGATTCAATTAGATTCTTTTCGATTGGATTCAATTTGTTTCGATTCGAATCCATTTGATTCTTTTCGATTGGATTCCATTCGATTCCTTTCGATTTGATTCAATTCGATTCTTTTCGATTCTATTCATTTCGATGATTTTCGTTGAGATTAGATTCTTTTCGATTTGATTTTTTTCGGTTCGAGTCGATTCATTTCGCTTATTTTGGTTAGGATCAATTCAATTCGATTCTTTTTGATTTGATTTGATTCTATTCGATTTCTTTCGATTCTATTCTATTGTATTCTTTTCTTTTCCATTCCGTTCAATTCGATTCTTTTCGATTCGATTCGATTGTTTTAGATTTGATTCCATTCTTTCGATTCTATTTGATATGATTCTTTTCGATTCGATTTGATACGATACTTTTTATTTTGATTCGAATCGATTCTCTTCGGTTCGATTCGTTTTGATTCTTTTCGATTCAATTCTATTCGAATTTTTTCGATTTGATTCGATTCGATTCTTTTAGATTCTACTTGATTTGTTTCTTTTCGATTCGTTTTGATTCGATTCTTTTTGATTCATGTCGATTCAATTCGATTCTTTTGTTTCTTTTTTTTTAATTTTTATTTTTTTTTGATTCTTTTGTTTCGATTCGATTCTTTTCAATTCGAATCTTTTCGTTACATGGAATTCGATTCTTTTCGTTTGATTCTTTATGATTTTTTTCAACGCGATTCAATTCGATTCTTTTTTCATGATAGTCACAGAGAGAGAGAGAGGCAGAGACACAGGCAGAGGGAGAAGCAGGCTCCATGCACCGGGAGCCTGATGTGGGATTCGATCCCGGGTCTCCAGGAACGCGCCCTGGGCCAAAGGCAGGCGCTAAACCGCTGCGCCACCCAGGGATCCCTCAATTCGATTCTTTTTTATTCGAATTTTTTCAATTCTTTTTGATTCGATTTAATTCTATTCGAGATTTTTCGATTTGATTCAATTAGTTCTTTTTGATTCAATTCAATTCATTTCTATTGATTCAAATCAACTCGATTCTTTTGGATTCGATTCGATTCTTTTGGATTCGATTCTTTTGGATTCGAATCGAGTGGATTCTTTTCATTGCGATCGGATTCATTTCAATTCGATTCTTTTCGATTCGATTGTTTCAATTCGATTGATTCGATTCTTTTCAATTCTATGCTATTCAAAGCGATTCTTTTGTATTTGATTCGATTCGATTGTTTTCTTTTTGATTCGGTTCGATTCGTTTCTTTTCGATTCGATTCTTTTCGATTCGATTCGATTCTTTTCGATTCGATTTGACTCGATTTCATGCTTTTTGATTCGATTCGATTAGAATTTACTCGACTGATTCAATTTGATTCTTTTCTTTTCGGTTGGATTCTTTTCTATTCGATTTTTTTCTATTCAATTCGATTCTTTCAATATAATTCGATTCGATTCATTCGATTCAATTCAATTCTTTACGTTTCAAATCGATTCGTTTCAATTCGAGTCTTTTCAATTTGATGCTTTTCGATTCGGTTCGATTTGATATTTTTAATTTGATTCGAGTCTTTTCGATTCGATTCGATTCTTTTCAATTCGATTCTTTTCGATTCGATTCTTTTTGATTCGATTCATTTCGATTCGATTCGATTCTTTTCAATCCGATTTGATGCTTTTCCATTTGATCTGATTTGTTTCATTTCGATTCTTTTCGATTCATTTCGATTCTTTTCGATTCCATTAAATTTGATTCGATTCTTTTCGATTCGATTAGATTCTTTTCGATTTGATTCCATTCAGTTCGATTCTTTTCGATTCGATTGGATTCTTTTCGATTTGATTCAATTCTTTGTATTCGATTTGATTTCTTTTCGATTCGATTCAATACGATTCTTTTCATTTCGATTCTAATCGATTCTCTTCGATTCAATTTGTTTCGATTCGTTTCGATTCTATTCGATTTTTTTCGATTCTATTCTATTCGATTCATTTTGAATCATTTCCATTTGATTCTGTTCGAGTGGTTTCTATTAGATTCTTTTCGATTTGATTCAATTCGATTCGAGTCTTTTTGATTCGAGTCTTTTCGACTCGATGCAATTCAATACGATTCTTTTAGATTCGATTCGATTCGATTGTTTTCGTTTCGATTTGACTTTTTTTGATTCGATTCTTTTCGATTCGATTGTTTTCAATTCGATTGATTCGATTCTTTTCAATTCTATGCTATTCAAAGCGATTCTTTTGTATTTGATTCGATTCGATTGTTTTCTTTTTGATTCGGTTCGATTCGTTTCTTTTCGATTCGATTCAATTCTTTTCGATTCGATTCTTTTCGATTCGATTTGATTCTTTTCGATTCTATTCTATTCTATTCTTTTGTATTCCATTCGAATCGATTCGTTTTGATTGAATTCGATTCTTTTCGATTCGATTCAATTAGATTCTTTTCGATTGGATTCAATTTGTTTCGATTCGAATCAATTTGATTCTTTTCGATTGGATTCCATTCGATTCCTTTCGATTTGATTCAATTCGATTCTTTTCGATTCTATTCATTTCGATGATTTTCGTTGAGATTAGTTTCTTTTCGATTTGATTTTTTTCGGTTCGAGTCGATTCATTTCGCTTATTTTGGTTACGATCAATTCAATTCGATTCTTTTTGATTTGATTTGATTCTATTCGATTTCTTTCGATTCTATTCTATTGTATTCTTTTCGATTCGATTCCATTCAATCCGATTCTTTTCGATTCGATTCGATTGTTTTAGATTTGATTCCATTCTTTCGATTCTATTTGATATGATTCTTTTCGATTCGATTTGATACGATACTTTTTATTTTGATTCGAATCGATTCTCTTCGGTTCGATTCGTTTTGATTTTCGATTCAGTTCTATTCGAATTTTTTCGATTTGATTCGATTCGATTCTTTTAGATTCTACTTGATTTGTTTCTTTTCGATTTGTTTTGATTCGATTCCTTTTGATTCATCTCGATTCGATTCGATTCTTTTGTTTCTTTTTTTATTTTTTTTATTTTTTTTATTCTTTTGTTTCGATTCGATTGTTTTCAATTCGAATCTTTTCGTTACATGGAATTCGATTCTTTTCGTTTGATTCTTTATGATTTTTTTCAACGCGATTCAATTCGATTCTTTTTTTATGATAGTCACAGAGAGAGAGAGGCAGAGACACAGGCAGAGGGAGTAGCAGGCTCCATGCACCGGGTGCCCGATGTGGGATTCGATCCCGGGTCTCCAGGAACGCGCCCTGGGCAAAGGCAGGCGCTAAACAGCTGTGCCACCCAGGGATCCCTCAGTTCGATTCTTTTTATTCGAATCTATTCGATTCTTTTTGATTCGATTTGATTCTATTCGTTTTTTTCGATTTGATTCGATTAGTTCCTTTTTGATTCAATTCAATTCATTTCTTTTGATTCAAATCATTTTGATTCTTTTGGATTCGATTCGATTCTTTTGGATTCGATTCTTTTGGATTCGAATCTAGTTGAATCTTTTCATTTCGATCGGATTCATTTCAATTCGATTCTTTTCGATTCGAATGTTTTCGAATCAATTCGATACTTTTTGATTCGATTCGATTCTTTTCGTGTCGATTTGATTCTTTTCGATTCGATTCTTTTCTATTTGAATCGATTCGATTCTTTTCATTTCGATTCGATTTGATTCAATTCGATTCTTTTCGATCAATTCAATTTGATTGTTTTCGATTTGATTCGATTCGATTCTTTTCTATTCTATTCAATTCGATTATTTTCCATTCGATGAAGCAATTGGATTCTTTTCTATTCGATTCGATTCTTTTCGATTCGATTCGACTCGATTTCATGCTTTTTGATTCGATTCGACTAGAATTTAATCGACTGATTCAATTTGATTCTTTTCTTTTCGGTTGGATTTTTTTCTATTCGATTTTTTTCTATTCAATTCGATTCTTTCAATATAATTCGATTCGATTCGATTCGATTTGATTCAATTCTTTTCGTTTCAAATCGATTCGTTTCAATTCGAGTCTTTTCAATTTGATGCTTTTCGATTCGGTTCGATTTCATATTTTTAATTTGATTCGAGTCTTTTCGATTCGATTCGATTCTTCTCAATTCGATTCTTTTCGATTCGATTCTTTTTGATTCGATTCATTTCGATTCGATTCGATTCTTTTCAATCCGATTTGATGCTTTTCCATTTGATCTGATTTGTTTCATTTCGATTCTTTTCAATTCATTTCGATTCTTTTCGATTCCATTAAATTTGATTCGATTCTTTTCGATTCGATTAGATTCTTTTCGATTTGATTCCATTCAGTTCGATCCTTTTCGATTCGATTGGATTCTTTTCGATTTGATTCAATTCTTTCGATTCGATTTGATTTGATTCTTTTCTATTCGATTCAATACGATTCTTTTCATTTCGATTCTAATCGATTCTCTTCGATTCGTTTCGATTCTATTCGATTTTTTTCGATTCTATTCTATTCGATTCATTTTGAATCATTTCCATTTGATTCTGTTCGAGTGGTTTCTATTAGATTCTTTTCGATTTGATTCAATTCGATTCGAGTCTTTTTGATTCGAGTCTTTTCAACTCGATGCAATTCAATACGATACTTTTAGATTCGATTCGATTCGATTGTTTTCGTTTCGATTCGACTTTTTTTGATTCGATTCTTTTCGATTCGATTGTTTTCAATTCGATTGATTCGATTCTTTTCAATTCTATGCTATTCAAAGCGATTCTTTTGTATTTGATTCGATTCGATTGTTTTCTTTTGATTCGGTTCGATTCGTTTCTTTTCGATTCGATTCAATTCTTTTTGATTCGATTCTTTTCGATTCGATTTGATTCTTTTCGATTCTATTCTATTCTATTCTTTTGTATTCCATTCGAATCGATTCGTTTTGATTGAATTCGATTCTTTTCGATTCGATTCAATTAGATTCTTTTCGATTGGATTCAATTTGTTTCGATTCGAATCAATTTGATTCTTTTCGATTGGATTCCATTCGATTCCTTTCGATTTGATTCAATTCGATTCTTTTCGATTCTATTCATTTCGATGATTTTCGTTGAGATTAGATTCTTTTCGATTTGATTTTTTTCGGTTCGAGTCGATTCATTTCGCTTATTTTGGTTACGATCAATTCAATTCGATTCTTTTTATTTGATTTGATTCTATTCGATTTCTTTCGATTCTATTCTATTGTATTCTTTTCGATTCGATTCCATTCAATCCGATTCTTTTCGATTCGATTCGATTGTTTTAGATTTGATTCCATTCTTTCGATTCTATTTGATATGATTCTTTTCGATTCGATTTGATACGATACTTTTTATTTTGATTCGAATCGATTCTCTTCGGTTCGATTCGTTTTGATTTTCGATTCAATTCTATTCGAATTTTTTCGATTTGATTCGATTCGATTCTTTTAGATTCTACTTGATTTGTTTCTTTTCGATTTGTTTTGATTCGATTCTTTTTGATTCATCTCGATTCGATTCGATTCTTTTGTTTCTTTTTTTATTTTTTTTATTTTTTTTATTCTTTTGTTTCGATTCGATTGTTTTCAATTCGAATCTTTTCGTTACATGGAATTCGATTCTTTTCGTTTGATTCTTTATGATTTTTTTCAACGCGATTCAATTCGATTCTTTTTTTATGATAGTCACAGAGAGAGAGAGGCAGAGACACAGGCAGAGGGAGTAGCAGGCTCCATGCACCGGGTGCCCGATGTGGGATTCGATCCCGGGTCTCCAGGAACGCGCCCTGGGCAAAGGCAGGCGCTAAACAGCTGTGCCACCCAGGGATCCCTCAGTTCGATTCTTTTTTATTCGAATCTATTCGATTCTTTTTGATTCGATTTGATTCTATTCGTTTTTTTCGATTTGATTCGATTAGTTCCTTTTTGATTCAATTCAATTCATTTCTTTTGATTCAAATCAATTCGATTCTTTTGGATTCGATTCGATTCTTTTGGATTCGATTCTTTTGGATTCGAATCTAGTAGAATCTTTTCATTTCGATCGGATTCATTTCAATTCGATTCTTTTCGATTCGAATGTTTTCGAATCAATTCGATACTTTTTGATTCGATTCGATTCTTTTCGTGTCGATTTGATTCTTTTCGATTCGATTCTTTTCTATTTGAATCGATTCGATTCTTTTCATTTCGATTCGATTTGATTCAATTCGATTCTTTTCGATCAATTCAATTTGATTGTTTTCGATTTGATTCGATTCGATTCTTTTCTATTCTATTCAATTCGATTATTTTCCATTCGATGAAGCAATTGGATTCTTTTTGATTCGATTCGATTCTTTTCGATTCGATTTGACTCGATTTCATGCTTTTTGATTCGATTCGATTAGAATTTACTCGACTGATTCAATTTGATTCTTTTCTTTTCGGTTGGATTCTTTTCTATTCGATTTTTTTCTATTCAATTCGATTCTTTCAATATAATTCGATTCGATTCGATTCGATTCAATTCTTTTCGTTTCAAATCGATTCGTTTCAATTCGAGTCTTTTCAATTTGATGCTTTTCGATTCGGTTCGATTTGATATTTTTAATTTGATTCGAGTCTTTTCGATTCGATTCGATTCTTTTCAATTCGATTCTTTTCGATTCGATTCTTTTGATTCGATTCATTTCGATTCGATTCGATTCTTTTCAATCCGATTTGATGCTTTTCCATTTGATCTGATTTGTTTCATTTCGATTCTTTTCGATTCATTTCGATTCTTTTCGATTCCATTAAATTTGATTCGATTCTTTTCGATTCGATTAGATTCTTTTCGATTTGATTCCATTCAGTTCAATTCTTTTCGATTCGATTGGATTCTTTTCGATTTGATTCAATTCTTTGGATTCGATTTGATTTGATTCTTTTCGATTCGATTCAATACGATTCGTTTCATTTCGATTCTAATCGATTCTCTTCGATTCATTTCGTTTCGATTCGTTTCGATTCTATTAGATTTTTTTCGATTCTATTCTATTCGATTCATTTTGAATCATTTCGATTTGATTCTGTTCGAGTGGTTTCTATTAGATTCTTTTCGATTTGATTCAATTCGATTCGAGTCTTTTTGATTCGAGTCTTTTCGACTCGATTCAATTCAATACGATTCTTTTAGATTCGATTCGATTCGATTGTTTTCGTTTCGATTCGACTTTTTTGATTCGATTCTTTTCGATTCGATTGTTTTCAATTCGATTGATTCGATTCTTTTCAATTCTATGCTATTCAAAGCGATTCTTTTGTATTTGATTCGATTCGATTGTTTTCTTTTTGATTCGGTTCGATTCGTTTCTTTTCGATTCGATTCAATTCTTTTCGATTCGATTCTTTTCGATTCGATTTGATTCTTTTCGATTCTATTCTATTCTATTCTTTTGTATTCCATTCGAATCGATTCGTTTTGATTGAATTCGATTCTTTTCGATTCGATTCAATTAGATTCTTTTCGATTGGATTCAATTTGTTTCGATTCGAATCCATTTGATTCTTTTCGATTGGATTCCATTCGATTCCTTTCGATTTGATTCAATTCGATTCTTTTCGATTCTATTCATTTCGATGATTTTCGTTGAGATTAGATTCTTTTCGATTTGATTTTTTTCGGTTCGAGTCGATTCATTTCGCTTATTTTGGTTAGGATCAATTCAATTCGATTCTTTTTGATTTGATTTGATTCTATTCGATTTCTTTCGATTCTATTCTATTGTATTCTTTTCTTTTCCATTCCGTTCAATTCGATTCTTTTCGATTCGATTCGATTGTTTTAGATTTGATTCCATTCTTTCGATTCTATTTGATATGATTCTTTTCGATTCGATTTGATACGATACTTTTTATTTTGATTCGAATCGATTCTCTTCGGTTCGATTCGTTTTGATTCTTTTCGATTCAATTCTATTCGAATTTTTTCGATTTGATTCGATTCGATTCTTTTAGATTCTACTTGATTTGTTTCTTTTCGATTCGTTTTGATTCGATTCTTTTTGATTCATGTCGATTCAATTCGATTCTTTTGTTTCTTTTTTTTTAATTTTTATTTTTTTTTGATTCTTTTGTTTCGATTCGATTCTTTTCAATTCGAATCTTTTCGTTACATGGAATTCGATTCTTTTCGTTTGATTCTTTATGATTTTTTTCAACGCGATTCAATTCGATTCTTTTTTCATGATAGTCACAGAGAGAGAGAGAGGCAGAGACACAGGCAGAGGGAGAAGCAGGCTCCATGCACCGGGAGCCTGATGTGGGATTCGATCCCGGGTCTCCAGGAACGCGCCCTGGGCCAAAGGCAGGCGCTAAACCGCTGCGCCACCCAGGGATCCCTCAATTCGATTCTTTTTTATTCGAATTTTTTCAATTCTTTTTGATTCGATTTAATTCTATTCGAGATTTTTCGATTTGATTCAATTAGTTCTTTTTGATTCAATTCAATTCATTTCTATTGATTCAAATCAACTCGATTCTTTTGGATTCGATTCGATTCTTTTGGATTCGATTCTTTTGGATTCGAATCGAGTGGATTCTTTTCATTGCGATCGGATTCATTTCAATTCGATTCTTTTCGATTCGATTGTTTCAATTCGATTGATTCGATTCTTTTCAATTCTATGCTATTCAAAGCGATTCTTTTGTATTTGATTCGATTCGATTGTTTTCTTTTTGATTCGGTTCGATTCGTTTCTTTTCGATTCGATTCTTTTCGATTCGATTCGATTCTTTTCGATTCGATTTGACTCGATTTCATGCTTTTTGATTCGATTCGATTAGAATTTACTCGACTGATTCAATTTGATTCTTTTCTTTTCGGTTGGATTCTTTTCTATTCGATTTTTTTCTATTCAATTCGATTCTTTCAATATAATTCGATTCGATTCATTCGATTCAATTCAATTCTTTACGTTTCAAATCGATTCGTTTCAATTCGAGTCTTTTCAATTTGATGCTTTTCGATTCGGTTCGATTTGATATTTTTAATTTGATTCGAGTCTTTTCGATTCGATTCGATTCTTTTCAATTCGATTCTTTTCGATTCGATTCTTTTTGATTCGATTCATTTCGATTCGATTCGATTCTTTTCAATCCGATTTGATGCTTTTCCATTTGATCTGATTTGTTTCATTTCGATTCTTTTCGATTCATTTCGATTCTTTTCGATTCCATTAAATTTGATTCGATTCTTTTCGATTCGATTAGATTCTTTTCGATTTGATTCCATTCAGTTCGATTCTTTTCGATTCGATTGGATTCTTTTCGATTTGATTCAATTCTTTGTATTCGATTTGATTTCTTTTCGATTCGATTCAATACGATTCTTTTCATTTCGATTCTAATCGATTCTCTTCGATTCAATTTGTTTCGATTCGTTTCGATTCTATTCGATTTTTTTCGATTCTATTCTATTCGATTCATTTTGAATCATTTCCATTTGATTCTGTTCGAGTGGTTTCTATTAGATTCTTTTCGATTTGATTCAATTCGATTCGAGTCTTTTTGATTCGAGTCTTTTCGACTCGATGCAATTCAATACGATTCTTTTAGATTCGATTCGATTCGATTGTTTTCGTTTCGATTTGACTTTTTTTGATTCGATTCTTTTCGATTCGATTGTTTTCAATTCGATTGATTCGATTCTTTTCAATTCTATGCTATTCAAAGCGATTCTTTTGTATTTGATTCGATTCGATTGTTTTCTTTTTGATTCGGTTCGATTCGTTTCTTTTCGATTCGATTCAATTCTTTTCGATTCGATTCTTTTCGATTCGATTTGATTCTTTTCGATTCTATTCTATTCTATTCTTTTGTATTCCATTCGAATCGATTCGTTTTGATTGAATTCGATTCTTTTCGATTCGATTCAATTAGATTCTTTTCGATTGGATTCAATTTGTTTCGATTCGAATCAATTTGATTCTTTTCGATTGGATTCCATTCGATTCCTTTCGATTTGATTCAATTCGATTCTTTTCGATTCTATTCATTTCGATGATTTTCGTTGAGATTAGTTTCTTTTCGATTTGATTTTTTTCGATTCGAGTCGATTCATTTCGCTTATTTTGGTTACGATCAATTCAATTCGATTCTTTTTGATTTGATTTGATTCTATTCGATTTCTTTCGATTCTATTCTATTGTATTCTTTTCGATTCGATTCCATTCAATCCGATTCTTTTCGATTCGATTCGATTGTTTTAGATTTGATTCCATTCTTTCGATTCTATTTGATATGATTCTTTTCGATTCGATTTGATACGATACTTTTTATTTTGATTCGAATCGATTCTCTTCGGTTCGATTCGTTTTGATTTTCGATTCAGTTCTATTCGAATTTTTTCGATTTGATTCGATTCGATTCTTTTAGATTCTACTTGATTTGTTTCTTTTCGATTTGTTTTGATTCGATTCCTTTTGATTCATCTCGATTCGATTCGATTCTTTTGTTTCTTTTTTTATTTTTTTTATTTTTTTTATTCTTTTGTTTCGATTCGATTGTTTTCAATTCGAATCTTTTCGTTACATGGAATTCGATTCTTTTCGTTTGATTCTTTATGATTTTTTTCAACGCGATTCAATTCGATTCTTTTTTTATGATAGTCACAGAGAGAGAGAGGCAGAGACACAGGCAGAGGGAGTAGCAGGCTCCATGCACCGGGTGCCCGATGTGGGATTCGATCCCGGGTCTCCAGGAACGCGCCCTGGGCAAAGGCAGGCGCTAAACAGCTGTGCCACCCAGGGATCCCTCAGTTCGATTCTTTTTATTCGAATCTATTCGATTCTTTTTGATTCGATTTGATTCTATTCGTTTTTTTCGATTTGATTCGATTAGTTCCTTTTTGATTCAATTCAATTCATTTCTTTTGATTCAAATCATTTTGATTCTTTTGGATTCGATTCGATTCTTTTGGATTCGATTCTTTTGGATTCGAATCTAGTTGAATCTTTTCATTTCGATCGGATTCATTTCAATTCGATTCTTTTCGATTCGAATGTTTTCGAATCAATTCGATACTTTTTGATTCGATTCGATTCTTTTCGTGTCGATTTGATTCTTTTCGATTCGATTCTTTTCTATTTGAATCGATTCGATTCTTTTCATTTCGATTCGATTTGATTCAATTCGATTCTTTTCGATCAATTCAATTTGATTGTTTTCGATTTGATTCGATTCGATTCTTTTCTATTCTATTCAATTCGATTATTTTCCATTCGATGAAGCAATTGGATTCTTTTCTATTCGATTCGATTCTTTTCGATTCGATTCGACTCGATTTCATGCTTTTTGATTCGATTCGACTAGAATTTAATCGACTGATTCAATTTGATTCTTTTCTTTTCGGTTGGATTTTTTTCTATTCGATTTTTTTCTATTCAATTCGATTCTTTCAATATAATTCGATTCGATTCGATTCGATTTGATTCAATTCTTTTCGTTTCAAATCGATTCGTTTCAATTCGAGTCTTTTCAATTTGATGCTTTTCGATTCGGTTCGATTTCATATTTTTAATTTGATTCGAGTCTTTTCGATTCGATTCGATTCTTCTCAATTCGATTCTTTTCGATTCGATTCTTTTTGATTCGATTCATTTCGATTCGATTCGATTCTTTTCAATCCGATTTGATGCTTTTCCATTTGATCTGATTTGTTTCATTTCGATTCTTTTCAATTCATTTCGATTCTTTTCGATTCCATTAAATTTGATTCGATTCTTTTCGATTCGATTAGATTCTTTTCGATTTGATTCCATTCAGTTCGATCCTTTTCGATTCGATTGGATTCTTTTCGATTTGATTCAATTCTTTCGATTCGATTTGATTTGATTCTTTTCTATTCGATTCAATACGATTCTTTTCATTTCGATTCTAATCGATTCTCTTCGATTCGTTTCGATTCTATTCGATTTTTTTCGATTCTATTCTATTCGATTCATTTTGAATCATTTCCATTTGATTCTGTTCGAGTGGTTTCTATTAGATTCTTTTCGATTTGATTCAATTCGATTCGAGTCTTTTTGATTCGAGTCTTTTCAACTCGATGCAATTCAATACGATACTTTTAGATTCGATTCGATTCGATTGTTTTCGTTTCGATTCGACTTTTTTTGATTCGATTCTTTTCGATTCGATTGTTTTCAATTCGATTGATTCGATTCTTTTCAATTCTATGCTATTCAAAGCGATTCTTTTGTATTTGATTCGATTCGATTGTTTTCTTTTGATTCGGTTCGATTCGTTTCTTTTCGATTCGATTCAATTCTTTTTGATTCGATTCTTTTCGATTCGATTTGATTCTTTTCGATTCTATTCTATTCTATTCTTTTGTATTCCATTCGAATCGATTCGTTTTGATTGAATTCGATTCTTTTCGATTCGATTCAATTAGATTCTTTTCGATTGGATTCAATTTGTTTCGATTCGAATCAATTTGATTCTTTTCGATTGGATTCCATTCGATTCCTTTCGATTTGATTCAATTCGATTCTTTTCGATTCTATTCATTTCGATGATTTTCGTTGAGATTAGATTCTTTTCGATTTGATTTTTTTCGGTTCGAGTCGATTCATTTCGCTTATTTTGGTTACGATCAATTCAATTCGATTCTTTTTATTTGATTTGATTCTATTCGATTTCTTTCGATTCTATTCTATTGTATTCTTTTCGATTCGATTCCATTCAATCCGATTCTTTTCGATTCGATTCGATTGTTTTAGATTTGATTCCATTCTTTCGATTCTATTTGATATGATTCTTTTCGATTCGATTTGATACGATACTTTTTATTTTGATTCGAATCGATTCTCTTCGGTTCGATTCGTTTTGATTTTCGATTCAATTCTATTCGAATTTTTTCGATTTGATTCGATTCGATTCTTTTAGATTCTACTTGATTTGTTTCTTTTCAATTTGTTTTGATTCGATTCTTTTTGATTCATCTCGATTCGATTCGATTCTTTTGTTTCTTTTTTTATTTTTTTTATTTTTTTTTCTTTTGTTTCAATTCGATTATTTTCAATTCGAATCTTTTCGTTACATGGAATTCGATTCTTTTCGTTTGATTCTTTATGATTTTTTTCAACGCGATTCAATTCGATTCTTTTTTTATGATAGTCACAGAGAGAGAGAGGCAGAGACACAGGCAGAGGGAGTAGCAGGCTCCATGCACCGGGTGCCCGATGTGGGATTCGATCCCGGGTCTCCAGGAACGCGCCCTGGGCAAAGGCAGGCGCTAAACAGCTGTGCCACCCAGGGATCCCTCAATTCGATTCTTTTTTATTCGAATCTATTCGATTCTTTTTGATTCGATTTGATTCTATTCGTTTTTTTCAATTTGATTCGGTTAGTTCCTTTTTGATTCAATTCAATTCATTTCTTTTGATTCAAATCAATTCGATTCTTTTGGATTCGATTCGATTCTTTTGGATTCGATTATTTTGGATTCGAATCGAGTAGAATCTTTTCATTTCGATCGGATTCATTTCAATTCGATTCTTTTCGATTCGAATGTTTTCGAATCAATTCGATACTTTTTGATTCGAATCGATTCTTTTCGTGTCGATTTGATTCTTTTCGATTCGATTCTTTTCTATTTGAATCGATTCGATTCTTTTCATTTCTATTCGATTTGATTCAATTCGATTCTTTTCGATCAATTCAATTTGATTGTTTTCGATTTGATTCGATTCGATTCTTTTCTATTCTATTCAATTCGATTATTTTCCATTCGATGAAGCAATTGGATTCTTTTCGATTCGATTCGATTCTTTTCGATTCGATTCGACTCGATTTCATGCTTTTTGATTCGATTCGACTAGAATTTAATCGACTGATTCAATTTGATTCTTTTCTTTTCGGTTGGATTCTTTTCTATTCGATTTTTTTCTATTCAATTCGATTCTTTCAATTCAATTCGATTCGATTCGATTCGATTCAATTCTTTTCGTTTCAAATCGATTCGTTTCAATTCGAGTCTTTTCAATTTGATGCTTTTCGATTCGGTTCGATTTGATATTTTTAATTTGATTCGAGTCTTTTCGATTCGATTCGATTCTTTTCAATTCGATTCTTTTCGATTCGAGTCTTTTTGATTCGATTCATTTCGATTCGATTCGATTCTTTTCAATCCGATTTGATGCTTTTCCATTTGATCTGATTTGTTTCATTTCGATTCTTTTCGATTCAATTCGATTCTTTTCGATTCCATTAAATTTGATTCGATTCTTTTCGATTCGATTAGATTCTTTTCGATTTGATTCCATTCAGTTCGATTCTTTTCGATTCGATTGGATTCTTTTCGATTTGATTCAATTCTTTCGATTCGATTTGATTTGATTCTTTTCGATTCGATTCAATACGATTCTTTTCATTTCGATTCTAATCGATTCTCTTCGATTCTTTTCGATTCGTTTCGATTCTATTCGATTTTTTTCGATTCTATTCTATTCGATTCATTTTGAATCATTTCGATTTGATTCTGTTCGAGTGGTTTCTATTAGATTCTTTTCGATTTGATTCAATTCGATTCGAGTCTTTTTGATTCGAGTCTTTTCGACTCGATGCAATTCAATACGATTCTTTTAGATTCGATTCGATTCGATTGTTTTCGTTTCGATTCGACTTTTTTTGATTCGATTCTTTTCGATTCGATTGTTTTCAATTCGATTGATTCGATTCTTTTCAATTCTATGCTATTCAAAGCGATTCTTTTGTATTTGATTCGATTCGATTGTTTTCTTTTTGATTCGGTTCGATTCGTTTCTTTTCGATTCGATTCAATTCTTTTCGATTCGATTCTTTTCGATTCGATTTGATTCTTTTCGATTCGATTCTATTCTATTCTTTTGTATTCCATTCGAATCGATTCGTTTTGATTGAATTCGATTCTTTTCGATTCGATTCAATTAGATTCTTTTCGATTGGATTCAATTTGTTTCGATTCGAATCAATTTGATTCTTTTCGATTGGATTCCATTCGATTCCTTTCGATTTGATTCAATTCGATTCTTTTCGATTCTATTCATTTCGATGATTTTCGTTGAGATTAGATTCTTTTCGATTTGATTTTTTCGGTTCGAGTCGATTCATTTCGCTTATTTTGGTTACGATCAATTCAATTCGATTCTTTTTGATTTGATTTGATTCTATTCGATTTCTTTCGATTCTATTCTATTGTATTCTTTTCGATTCGATTCCATTCAATCCGATTCTTTTCGATTCGATTCGATTGTTTTAGATTTGATTCCATTCTTTCGATTCTATTTGATATGATTCTTTTCGATTCGATTTGATACGATACTTTTTATTTTGATTCGAATCGATTCTCTTCGGTTCGATTCGTTTTGATTTTCGATTCAATTCTATTCGAATTTTTTCGATTTGATTCGATTCGATTCTTTTAGATTCTACTTGATTTGTTTCTTTTCGATTTGTTTTGATTCGATTCTTTTTGATTCATCTCGATTCGATTCGATTCTTTTGTTTCTTTTTTTATTTTTTTTATTTTTTTTATTCTTTTGTTTCGATTCGATTGTTTTCAATTCGAATCTTTTCGTTACATGGAATTCGATTCTTTTCGTTTGATTCTTTATGATTTTTTTCAACGCGATTCAATTCGATTCTTTTTTTATGATAGTCACAGAGAGAGAGAGGCAGAGACACAGGCAGAGGGAGTAGCAGGCTCCATGCACCGGGTGCCCGATGTGGGATTCGATCCCGGGTCTCCAGGAACGCGCCCTGGGCAAAGGCAGGCGCTAAACAGCTGTGCCACCCAGGGATCCCTCAGTTCGATTCTTTTTATTCGAATCTATTCGATTCTTTTTGATTCGATTTGATTCTATTCGTTTTTTTCGATTTGATTCGATTAGTTCCTTTTTGATTCAATTCAATTCATTTCTTTTGATTCAAATCATTTTGATTCTTTTGGATTCGATTCGATTCTTTTGGATTCGATTCTTTTGGATTCGAATCTAGTTGAATCTTTTCATTTCGATCGGATTCATTTCAATTCGATTCTTTTCGATTCGAATGTTTTCGAATCAATTCGATACTTTTTGATTCGATTCGATTCTTTTCGTGTCGATTTGATTCTTTTCGATTCGATTCTTTTCTATTTGAATCGATTCGATTCTTTTCATTTCGATTCGATTTAATTCAATTCGATTCTTTTCGATCAATTCAATTTGATTGTTTTCGATTTGATTCGATTCGATTCTTTTCTATTCTATTCAATTCGATTATTTTCCATTCGATGAAGCAATTGGATTCTTTTCGATTCGATTCGATTCTTTTCGATTCGATTCGACTCGATTTCATGCTTTTTGATTCGATTCGACTAGAATTTAATCGACTGATTCAATTTGATTCTTTTCTTTTCGGTTGGATTCTTTTCTATTCGATTTTTTTCTATTCAATTCGATTCTTTCAATTCAATTCGATTCGATTCGATTCGATTCAATTCTTTTCGTTTCAAATCGATTCGTTTCAATTCGAGTCTTTTCAATTTGATGCTTTTCGATTCGGTTCGATTTGATATTTTTAATTTGATTCGAGTCTTTTCGATTCGATTCGATTCTTTTCAATTCGATTCTTTTCGATTCGAGTCTTTTTGATTCGATTCATTTCGATTCGATTCGATTCTTTTCAATCCGATTTGATGCTTTTCCATTTGATCTGATTTGTTTCATTTCGATTCTTTTCGATTCAATTCGATTCTTTTCGATTCCATTAAATTTGATTCGATTCTTTTCGATTCGATTAGATTCTTTTCGATTTGATTCCATTCAGTTCGATTCTTTTCGATTCGATTGGATTCTTTTCGATTTGATTCAATTCTTTCGATTCGATTTGATTTGATTCTTTTCGATTCGATTCAATACGATTCTTTTCATTTCGATTCTAATCGATTCTCTTCGATTCTTTTCGATTCGTTTCGATTCTATTCGATTTTTTTCGATTCTATTCTATTCGATTCATTTTGAATCATTTCGATTTGATTCTGTTCGAGTGGTTTCTATTAGATTCTTTTCGATTTGATTCAATTCGATTCGAGTCTTTTTGATTCGAGTCTTTTCGACTCGATGCAATTCAATACGATTCTTTTAGATTCGATTCGATTCGATTGTTTTCGTTTCGATTCGACTTTTTTTGATTCGATTCTTTTCGATTCGATTGTTTTCAATTCGATGGATTCGATTCTTTTCAATTCTATGCTATTCAAAGCGATTCTTTTGTATTTGATTCGATTCGATTGTTTTCTTTTTGATTCGGTTCGATTCGTTTCTTTTCGATTCGATTCAATTCTTTTCGATTCGATTCTTTTCGATTCGATTTGATTCTTTTCGATTCTATTCTATTCTATTCTTTTGTATTCCATTCGAATCGATTCGTTTTGATTGAATTCGATTCTTTTCGATTCGATTCAATTAGATTCTTTTCGATTGGATTCAATTTGTTTCGATTCGAATCCATTTGATTCTTTTCGATTGGATTCCATTCGATTCCTTTCGATTTGATTCAATTCGATTCTTTTCGATTCTATTCATTTCGATGATTTTCGTTGAGATTAGATTCTTTCGATTTGATTTTTTTCGGTTCGAGTCGATTCATTTCGCTTATTTTGGTTACGATCAATTCAATTCGATTCTTTTTGATTTGATTTGATTCTATTCGATTTCTTTCGATTCTATTCTATTGTATTCTTTTCGATTCGATTCCATTCAATCCGATTCTTTTCGATTCGATTCGATTGTTTTAGATTTGATTCCATTCTTTCGATTCTATTTGATATGATTCTTTTCGATTCGATTTGATACGATACTTTTTATTTTGATTCGAATCGATTCTCTTCGGTTCGATTCGTTTTGATTTTCGATTCAATTCTATTCGAATTTTTTCGATTTGATTCGATTCGATTCTTTTAGATTCTACTTGATTTGTTTCTTTTCGATTTGTTTTGATTCGATTCTTTTTGATTCATCTCGATTCGATTCGATTCTTTTGTTTCTTTTTTTATTTTTTTTATTTTTTTTATTCTTTTGTTTCGATTCGATTGTTTTCAATTCGAATCTTTTCGTTACATGGAATTCGATTCTTTTCGTTTGATTCTTTATGATTTTTTTCAACGCGATTCAATTCGATTCTTTTTTTATGATAGTCACAGAGAGAGAGAGGCAGAGACACAGGCAGAGGGAGTAGCAGGCTCCATGCACCGGGTGCCCGATGTGGGATTCGATCCCGGGTCTCCAGGAACGCGCCCTGGGCAAAGGCAGGCGCTAAACAGCTGTGCCACCCAGGGATCCCTCAGTTCGATTCTTTTTTATTCGAATCTATTCGATTCTTTTTGATTCGATTTGATTCTATTCGTTTTTTTCGATTTGATTCGATTAGTTCCTTTTTGATTCAATTCAATTCATTTCTTTTGATTCAAATCAATTCGATTCTTTTGGATTCGATTCGATTCTTTTGGATTCGATTCTTTTGGATTCGAATCGAGTAGAATCTTTTCATTTCGATCGGATTCATTTCAATTCGATTCTTTTCGATTCGAATGTTTTCGAATCAATTCGATACTTTTTGATTCGATTCGATTCTTTTCGTGTCGATTTGATTCTTTTCGATTCGATTCTTTTCTATTTGAATCGATTCGATTCTTTTCATTTCGATTCGATTTGATTCAATTCGATTCTTTTCGATCAATTCAATTTGATTGTTTTCGATTTGATTCGATTCGATTCTTTTCTATTCTATTCAATTCAATTATTTTCCATTCGATGAAGCAATTGGATTCTTTTCGATTCGATTCGATTCTTTTCGATTCGATTCGACTCGATTTCATGCTTTTTGATTCGATTCGACTAGAATTTAATCGACTGATTCAATTTGATTCTTTTCTTTTCGGTTGGATTCTTTTCTATTCGATTTTTTTCTATTCAATTCGATTCTTTCAATTCAATTCGATTCGATTCGATTCGATTCGATTCAATTCTTTTCGTTTCAAATCGATTCGTTTCAATTCGAGTCTTTTCAATTTGATGCTTTTCGATTCGGTTCGATTTGATATTTTTAATTTGATTCGAGTCTTTTCGATTCGATTCGATTCTTTTCAATTCGATTCTTTTCGATTCGAGTCTTTTTGATTCGATTCATTTCGATTCGATTCGATTCTTTTCAATCCGATTTGATGCTTTTCCATTTGATCTGATTTGTTTCATTTCGATTCTTTTCGATTCAATTCGATTCTTTTCGATTCCATTAAATTTGATTCGATTCTTTTCGATTCGATTAGATTCTTTTCGATTTGATTCCATTCAGTTCGATTCTTTTCGATTCGATTGGATTCTTTTCGATTTGATTCAATTCTTTCGATTCGATTTGATTTGATTCTTTTCGATTCGATTCAATACGATTCTTTTCATTTCGATTCTAATCGATTCTCTTCTATTCTTTTCGATTCGTTTCGATTCTATTCGATTTTTTTCGATTCTATTCTATTCGATTCATTTTGAATCATTTCGATTTGATTCTGTTCGAGTGGTTTCTATTAGATTCTTTTCGATTTGATTCAATTCGATTCGAGTCTTTTTGATTCGAGTCTTTTCGACTCGATGCAATTCAATACGATTCTTTTAGATTCGATTCGATTCGATTGTTTTCATTTCGATTCGACTTTTTTTGATTCGATTCTTTTCGATTCGATTGTTTTCAATTCGATGGATTCGATTCTTTTCAATTCTATGCTATTCAAAGCGATTCTTTTGTATTTGATTCGATTCGATTGTTTTCTTTTTGATTTGGTTCGATTCGTTTCTTTTCGATTCGATTCAATTCTTTTCGATTCGATTCTTTTCGATTCGATTTGATTCTTTTCGATTCTATTCTATTCTATTCTTTTGTATTCCATTCGAATCGATTCGTTTTGATTGAATTCGATTCTTTTCGATTCGATTCAATTAGATTCTTTTCGATTGGATTCAATTTGTTTCGATTCGAATCAATTTGATTCTTTTCGATTGGATTCCATTCGATTCCTTTCGATTTGATTCAATTCGATTCTTTTCAATTCTATTCATTTCGATGATTTTCTTTGAGATTAGATTCTTTTCGATTTGATTTTTTTCGGTTGGAGTCGATTCATTTCGCTTATTTTGGTTACGATCAATTCAATTCGATTCTTTTTGATTTGATTTGATTCTATTCGATTTCTTTCGATTCTATTCTATTGTATTCTTTTCGATTCGATTCCATTCAATCCGATTCTTTTCGATTCGATTCGATTGTTTTAGATTTGATTCCATTCTTTCGATTCTATTTGATATGATTCTTTTCGATTCGATTTGATACGATACTTTTTATTTTGATTCGAATCGATTCTCTTCTGTTCGATTCGTTTTGATTTTCGATTCAATTCTATTCGAATTTTTTCGATTTGATTCGATTCGATTCTTTTAGATTCTACTTGATTTGTTTCTTTTCGATTTGTTTTGATTCGATTCTTTTTGATTCATCTCGATTCGATTCGATTCTTTTGTTTCATTTTTTATTTTTTTTATTCTTTTGTTTCGATTCGATTGTTTTCAATTCGAATCTTTTCGTTACATGGAATTCGATTCTTTTCGTTTGATTCTTTATGATTTTTTTCAACGCGATTCAATTCGATTCTTTTTTTATGATAGTCACAGAGAGAGAGAGGCAGAGACACAGGCAGAGGGAGTAGCAGGCTCCATGCACCGGGTGCCCGATGTGGGATTCGATCCCGGGTCTCCAGGAACGCGCCCTGGGCAAAGGCAGGCGCTAAACAGCTGTGCCACCCAGGGATCCCTCAGTTCGATTCTTTTTATTCGAATCTATTCGATTCTTTTCGATTCGATTAGATTCTTTTCGATTTGATTCCATTCAGTTCGATTCTTTTCGATTCGATTGGATTCTTTTCGATTTGATTCAATTTTTTCGATTCGATTTGATTTGATTCTTTTCGATTCGATTCAATACGATTCTTTTCATTTCGATTCTAATCGATTCTCTTCGATTGTTTTCGATTCCTTTCGATTCTATTCGATTTTTTTCGATTCTATTCTATTCGATTCATTTTGAATCATTTCGATTTGATTCTGTTCGAGTGGTTTCTATTAGATTCTTTTCGATTTGATTCAATTCGATTCGAGTCTTTTTGATTTGAGTCTTTTCGACTCGATGCAATTCAATACGAT
This sequence comes from Canis lupus baileyi, assembly GCF_048164855.1. Lineage (NCBI taxonomy): Eukaryota > Metazoa > Chordata > Mammalia > Carnivora > Canidae > Canis > Canis lupus. The sequence continues at coordinate 316,381 of NW_027326455.1, read as the reverse complement.
TCTTTTAGATTCGATTCGATTAATTGTTTTCAATCCGATTTGATGCTTTTCCATTTGATCTGATTTGTTTCATTTCGATTCTTTTCGATTCAATTCGATTCTTTTCGATTCCATTAAATTTGATTCGATTCTTTTCGATTCGATTAGATTCTTTTCGATTTGATTCCATTCAGTTCGATTCTTTTCGATTCGATTGGATTCTTTTCGATTTGATTCAATTTTTTCGATTCGATTTGATTTGATTCTTTTCGATTCGATTCAATACGATTCTTTTCATTTCGATTCTAATCGATTCTCTTCGATTCAATTTGTTTCGATTCGTTTCGATTCTATTCGATTTTTTTCGATTCTATTCTATTCGATTCATTTTGAATCATTTCGATTTGATTCTGTTCGAGTGGTTTCTATTAGATTCTTTTCGATTTGATTCAATTCGATTCGAGTCTTTTTGATTCGAGTCTTTTCGACTCGATGCAATTCAATACGATTCTTTTAGATTCGATTCGATTCGATTGTTTTCGTTTCGATTCGACTTTTTTTGATTCGATTCTTTTCGATTCGATTGTTCTCAATTCGATTGATTCGATTCTTTTCAATTCTATGCTATTCAAAGCGATTCTTTTGTATTTGATTCGATTCGATTGTTTTCTTTTTGATTCGGTTCGATTCGTTTCTTTTCGATTCGATTCAATTTTTTTCGATTCGATTCTTTTCGATTCGATTTGATTCTTTTCGATTCTATTCTATTCTATTCTTCTGTATTCCATTCGAATCGATTCGTTTTGATTGAATTCGATTCTTTTCGATTCGATTCAATTAGATTCTTTTTGATTGGATTCAATTTGTTTCGATTCGAATCAATTTGATTCTTTTCGATTGGATTCCATTCGATTCCTTTCGATTTGATTCAATTCGATTCTTTTCGATTCTATTCATTTCGATGATTTTCGTTGAGATTAGATTCTTTTCGATTTGATTTTTTTCGGTTCGAGTCGATTCATTTCGCTTATTTTGGTTACGATCAATTCAATTCGATTCTTTTTGATTTGATTTGATTCTATTCGATTTCTTTCGATTCTATTCTATTGTATTCTTTTCGATTCGATTCCATTCAATCCGATTCTTTTCGATTCGATTCGATTGTTTTAGATTTGATTCCATTCTTTCGATTCTATTTGATATGATTCTTTTCGATTCGATTTGATACGATACTTTTTATTTTGATTCGAATCGATTCTCTTCTGTTCGATTCGTTTTGATTTTCGATTCAATTCTATTCGAATTTTTTCGATTTGATTCGATTCGATTCTTTTAGATTCTACTTGATTTGTTTCTTTTCGATTTGTTTTGATTCGATTCTTTTTGATTCATCTCGATTCGATTCGATTCTTTTGTTTCATTTTTTATTTTTTTTATTCTTTTGTTTCGATTCGATTGTTTTCAATTCGAATCTTTTCGTTACATGGAATTCGATTCTTTTCGTTTGATTCTTTATGATTTTTTTCAACGCGATTCAATTCGATTCTTTTTTTATGATAGTCACAGAGAGAGAGAGGCAGAGACACAGGCAGAGGGAGTAGCAGGCTCCATGCACCGGGTGCCCGATGTGGGATTCGATCCCGGGTCTCCAGGAACGCGCCCTGGGCAAAGGCAGGCGCTAAACAGCTGTGCCACCCAGGGATCCCTCAGTTCGATTCTTTTTATTCGAATCTATTCGATTCTTTTCGATTCGATTAGATTCTTTTCGATTTGATTCCATTCAGTTCGATTCTTTTCGATTCGATTGGATTCTTTTCGATTTGATTCAATTTTTTCGATTCGATTTGATTTGATTCTTTTCGATTCGATTCAATACGATTCTTTTCATTTCGATTCTAATCGATTCTCTTCGATTGTTTTCGATTCCTTTCGATTCTATTCGATTTTTTTCGATTCTATTCTATTCGATTCATTTTGAATCATTTCGATTTGATTCTGTTCGAGTGGTTTCTATTAGATTCTTTTCGATTTGATTCAATTCGATTCGAGTCTTTTTGATTTGAGTCTTTTCGACTCGATGCAATTCAATACGATTCTTTTAGATTCGATTCGATTAATTGTTTTCAATCCGATTTGATGCTTTTCCATTTGATCTGATTTGTTTCATTTCGATTCTTTTCGATTCAATTCGATTCTTTTCGATTCCATTAAATTTGATTCGATTCTTTTCGATTCGATTAGATTCTTTTCGATTTGATTCCATTCAGTTCGATTCTTTTCGATTCGATTGGATTCTTTTCGATTTGATTCAATTTTTTCGATTCGATTTGATTTGATTCTTTTCGATTCGATTCAATACGATTCTTTTCATTTCGATTCTAATCGATTCTCTTCGATTCAATTTGTTTCGATTCGTTTCGATTCTATTCGATTTTTTTCGATTCTATTCTATTCGATTCATTTTGAATCATTTCGATTTGATTCTGTTCGAGTGGTTTCTATTAGATTCTTTTCGATTTGATTCAATTCGATTCGAGTCTTTTTGATTCGAGTCTTTTCGACTCGATGCAATTCAATACGATTCTTTTAGATTCGATTCGATTCGATTGTTTTCGTTTCGATTCGACTTTTTTTGATTCGATTCTTTTCGATTCGATTGTTCTCAATTCGATTGATTCGATTCTTTTCAATTCTATGCTATTCAAAGCGATTCTTTTGTATTTGATTCGATTCGATTGTTTTCTTTTTGATTCGGTTCGATTCGTTTCTTTTCGATTCGATTCAATTTTTTTCGATTCGATTCTTTTCGATTCGATTTGATTCTTTTCGATTCTATTCTATTCTATTCTTCTGTATTCCATTCGAATCGATTCGTTTTGATTGAATTCGATTCTTTTCGATTCGATTCAATTAGATTCTTTTTGATTGGATTCAATTTGTTTCGATTCGAATCAATTTGATTCTTTTCGATTGGATTCCATTCGATTCCTTTCGATTTGATTCAATTCGATTCTTTTCGATTCTATTCATTTCGATGATTTTCGTTGAGATTAGATTCTTTTCGATTTGATTTTTTTCGGTTCGAGTCGATTCATTTCGCTTATTTTGGTTACGATCAATTCAATTCGATTCTTTTTGATTTGATTTGATTCTATTCGATTTCTTTCGATTCTATTCTATTGTATTCTTTTCGATTCGATTCCATTCAATCCGATTCTTTTCGATTCGATTCGATTGTTTTAGATTTGATTCCATTCTTTCGATTCTATTTGATATGATTCTTTTCGATTCGATTTGATACGATACTTTTTATTTTGATTCGAATCGATTCTCTTCTGTTCGATTCGTTTTGATTTTCGATTCAATTCTATTCGAATTTTTTCGATTTGATTCGATTCGATTCTTTTAGATTCTACTTGATTTGTTTCTTTTCGATTTGTTTTGATTCGATTCTTTTTGATTCATCTCGATTCGATTCGATTCTTTTGTTTCATTTTTTATTTTTTTTATTTTTTTTATTCTTTTGTTTCGATTCGATTGTTTTCAATTCGAATCTTTTCGTTACATGGAATTCGATTCTTTTCGTTTGATTCTTTATGATTTTTTTCAACGCGATTCAATTCGATTCTTTTTTTATGATAGTCACAGAGAGAGAGAGGCAGAGACACAGGCAGAGGGAGTAGCAGGCTCCATGCACCGGGTGCCCGATGTGGGATTCGATCCCGGGTCTCCAGGAACGCGCCCTGGGCAAAGGCAGGCGCTAAACAGCTGTGCCACCCAGGGATCCCTCAATTCGATTTTTTTATTCGAATCTATTCGATTCTTTTTGATTCGATTTGATTCTATTCGTTATTTTCGATTTGATTCGATTAGTTCCTTTTTGATTCAATTCAATTCATTTCTTTTGATTCAATTCAATTCGATTCTTTTGGATTCGATTCGATTCTTTTGGATTCGATTCTTTTGGATTCGAATCGAGTAGATTCTTTTCATTTCGATCGGATTCATTTCAATTCGATTCTTTTCGATTCGAATGTTTTCGAATCAATTCGATACTTTTTGATTCGATTCGATTCTTTTCGTGTCGATTTGATTCTTTTCGATTCGATTCTTTTCTATTTGAATCGATTCGATTCTTTTCATTTCGATTCGATTTGATTCAATTCGATTCTTTTCGATCAATTCAATTTGATTGTTTTCGATTTGATTCGATTCGATTCTTTTCTATTCTATTCAATTCGATTATTTTCCATTCGATGAAGCAATTGGATTCTTTTCGATTCGATTCGATTCTTTTCGATTCGATTCGACTCGATTTCATGCTTTTTGATTCGATTCGACTAGAATTTAATCGACTGATTCAATTTGATTCTTTTCTTTTCGGTTGGATTCTTTTCTATTCGATTTTTTTCTATTCAATTCGATTCTTTCAATTCAATTCGATTCGATTCGATTCGATTCAATTCTTTTCGTTTCAAATCGATTCGTTTCAATTCGAGTCTTTTCAATTTGATGCTTTTCGATTCGGTTCGATTTGATATTTTTAATTTGATTCGACTCTTTTCGATTCGATTCGATTCTTTTCAATTCGATTCTTTTCGATTCGAGTCTTTTTGATTCGATTCATTTCGATTCGATTCGATTCTTTTCAATCCGATTTGATGCTTTTCCATTTGATCTGATTTGTTTCATTTCGATTCTTTTCGATTCAATTCGATTCTTTTCGATTCCATTAAATTTGATTCGATTCTTTTCGATTCGATTAGATTCTTTTCGATTTGATTCCATTCAGTTCGATTCTTTTCGATTCGATTGGATTCTTTTCGATTTGATTCAATTCTTTCGATTCGATTTGATTTGATTCTTTTCGATTCGATTCAATACGATTCTTTTCATTTCGATTCTAATCGATTCTCTTCGATTCAATTTGTTTCGATTCGTTTCGATTCTATTCGATTTTTTTCGATTCTATTCTATTCGATTCATTTTGAATCATTTCGATTTGATTCTGTTCGAGTGGTTTCTATTAGATTCTTTTCAATTTGATTCAATTCGATTCGAGTCTTTTTGATTCGAGTCTTTTCGACTCGATGCAATTCAATACGATTCTTTTAGATTCGATTCGATTCGATTGTTTTCGTTTCGATTTGACTTTTTTTGATTCGATTCTTTTCGATTCGATTGTTTTCAATTCGATTGATTCGATTCTTTTCAATTCTATGCTATTCAAAGCGATTCTTTTGTATTTGATTCGATTCGATTGTTTTCTTTTTGATTCGGTTCGATTCGTTTCTTTTCGATTCGATTCAATTCTTTTCGATTCGATTCTTTTCGATTCGATTTGATTCTTTTCGATTCTATTCTATTCTATTCTTTTCTATTCCATTCGAATCGATTCGTTTTGATTGAATTCGATTCTTTTCGATTCGATTCAATTAGATTCTTTTCGATTGGATTCAATTTGTTTCGATTCGATTCAATTTGATTCTTTTCGATTGGATTCCATTCGATTCTTTTCGATTTGATTCAATTCGATTCTTTTCGATTCTATTCATTTCGATGATTTTCGTTGAGATTAGATTCTTTTCGATTTGATTTTTTCGGTTCGAGTCGATTCATTTCGCTTATTTTGGTTAGGATCAATTCAATTCGATTCTTTTTGATTTGATTTGATTCTATTCGATTTCTTTCGATTCTATTCTATTGTATTCTTTTCTTTTCCATTCCGTTCAATTCGATTCTTTTCGATTCGATTCGATTGTTTTAGATTTGATGCCCATTCTTTCGATTCTATTTGATATGATTCTTTTCGATTCCATTTGATACGATAGTTTTTATTTTGATTCGAATCGATTCTCTTCGGTTCGATTCGTTTTGATTCTTTTCGATTCAATTCTATTCGAATTTTTTCGATTTGATTCGATTCGATTCTTTTAGATTCTACTTGATTTGTTTCTTTTCGATTCGTTTTGATTCGATTCTTTTTGATTCATCTCGATTCGATTCGATTCTTTTGTTTCTTTTTTTATTTTTTTTTATTTTTTTTTTTCTTTTGTTTCGATTCGATTGTTTTCAATTCGAATCTTTTCGTTACATGGAATTCGATTCTTTTCGTTTGATTCTTTATGATTTTTTTCAACGCGATTCTATTCGATTCTTTTTTTATGATAGTCACAGAGAGAGAGAGGCAGAGACACAGGCAGAGGGAGTAGCAGGCTCCATTCACCGGGTGCCCGATGTGGGATTCGATCCCGGGTCTCCAGGAACGCGCCCTGGGCCAAAAAAAAGGCGCTAAACAGCTGCGCCACCCAGGGATCCCTCAATTCGATTCTTTTTTATTCAAATCTATTCGATTCTTTTTGATTCGATTTGATTCTATTCGTTTTTTTCGATTTGATTCGATTAGTTCCTTTTTGATTCAATTCAATTCATTTCTTCTGATTCGATTCAATTCGATTCTTTTGGATTCGATTCGATTCTCTTGGATTCGATTCTTTTGGATTCGAATCGAGTGGATTCTTTTCATTGCGATCGGATTCATTTCAATTCGATTCTTTTCGATTCGATTGTTTTCAATTCGATTGATTCGATTCTTTTCAATTCTATGCTATTCAAAGCGATTCTTTTGTATTTGATTCGATTCGATTGTTTTCTTTTTGATTCGGTTCGATTCGTTTCTTTTCGATTCGATTCTTTTCGATTCGATTCGATTCTTTTCGATTCGATTTGACTCGATTTCATGCTTTTTGATTCGATTCGATTAGAATTTACTCGACTGATTCAATTTGATTCTTTTCTTTTCGGTTGGATTCTTTTCTATTCGATTTTTTTCTATTCAATTCGATTCTTTCAATATAATTCGATTCGATTCATTCGATTCAATTCAATTCTTTACGTTTCAAATCGATTCGTTTCAATTCGAGTCTTTTCAATTTGATGCTTTTCGATTCGGTTCGATTTGATATTTTTAATTTGATTCGAGTCTTTTCGATTCGATTCGATTCTTTTCAATTCGATTCTTTTCGATTCGATTCTTTTTGATTCGATTCATTTCGATTCGATTCGATTCTTTTCAATCCGATTTGATGCTTTTCCATTTGATCTGATTTGTTTCATTTCGATTCTTTTCGATTCATTTCGATTCTTTTCGATTCCATTAAATTTGATTCGATTCTTTTCGATTCGATTAGATTCTTTTCGATTTGATTCCATTCAGTTCGATTCTTTTCGATTCGATTGGATTCTTTTCGATTTGATTCAATTCTTTCGATTCGATTTGATTTGATTCTTTTCGATTCGATTCAATACGATTCTTTTCATTTCGATTCTAATCGATTCTCTTCGATTCTTTTCGATTCGTTTCGATTCTATTCGATTTTTTTCGATTCTATTCTATTCGATTCATTTTGAATCATTTCCATTTGATTCTGTTCGAGTGGTTTCTATTAGATTCTTTTCGATTTGATTCAATTCGATTCGAGTCTTTTTGATTCGAGTCTTTTCGACTCGATGCAATTCAATACGATTCTTTTAGATTCGATTCGATTCGATTGTTTTCGTTTCGATTTGACTTTTTTTGATTCGATTCTTTTCGATTCGATTGTTTTCAATTCGATTGATTCGATTCTTTTCAATTCTATGCTATTCAAAGCGATTCTTTTGTATTTGATTCGATTCGATTGTTTTCTTTTTGATTCGGTTCGATTCGTTTCTTTTCGATTCGATTCAATTCTTTTCGATTCGATTCTTTTCGATTCGATTTGATTCTTTTCGATTCTATTCTATTCTATTCTTTTGTATTCCATTCGAATCGATTCGTTTTGATTGAATTCGATTCTTTTCGATTCGATTCAATTAGATTCTTTTCGATTGGATTCAATTTGTTTCGATTGGATTCCATTCGATTCCTTTCGATTTGATTCAATTCGATTCTTTTCGATTCTATTCATTTCGATGATTTTCGTTGAGATTAGTTTCTTTTCGATTTGATTTTTTTCGGTTCGAGTCGATTCATTTCGCTTATTTTGGTTACGATCAATTCAATTCGATTCTTTTTGATTTGATTTGATTCTATTCGATTTCTTTCGATTCTATTCTATTGTATTCTTTTCGATTCGATTCCATTCAATCCGATTCTTTTCGATTCGATTCGATTGTTTTAGATTTGATTCCATTCTTTCGATTCTATTTGATATGATTCTTTTCGATTCGATTTGATACGATACTTTTTATTTTGATTCGAATCGATTCTCTTCGGTTCGATTCGTTTTGATTTTCGATTCAGTTCTATTCGAATTTTTTCGATTTGATTCGATTCGATTCTTTTAGATTCTACTTGATTTGTTTCTTTTCGATTTGTTTTGATTCGATTCCTTTTGATTCATCTCGATTCGATTCGATTCTTTTGTTTCTTTTTTTATTTTTTTTATTTTTTTTATTCTTTTGTTTCGATTCGATTGTTTTCAATTCGAATCTTTTCGTTACATGGAATTCGATTCTTTTCGTTTGATTCTTTATGATTTTTTTCAACGCGATTCAATTCGATTCTTTTTTTATGATAGTCACAGAGAGAGAGAGGCAGAGACACAGGCAGAGGGAGTAGCAGGCTCCATGCACCGGGTGCCCGATGTGGGATTCGATCCCGGGTCTCCAGGAACGCGCCCTGGGCAAAGGCAGGCGCTAAACAGCTGTGCCACCCAGGGATCCCTCAATTCGATTCTTTTTTATTCGAATCTATTCTATTCTTTTTGATTCGATTTGATTCTATTCGTTTTTTTTGATTTGATTCGATGAGTTCCTTTTTGATTCAATTCAATTCATTTCTTTTGATTCAAATCAATTCGATTCTTTTGGATTCGATTCTTTTGGATTCGAATTGAGTAGAATCTTTTCATTTCGATCGGATTCATTTCAATTCGATTCTTTTCGATTCGAATGTTTTCGAATCAATTCGATACTTTTTGATTCGATTCGATTCTTTTCGTGTCGATTTGATTCTTTTCGATTCGATTCTTTTCTATTTGAATCGATTCGATTCTTTTCATTTCGATTCGATTTGATTCAATTCGATTCTTTTCGATCAATTCAATTTGATTGTTTTCGATTTGATTCGATTCGATTCTTTTCTATTCTATTCAATTCGATTATTTTCCATTCGATGAAGCAATTGGATTCTTTTCGATTCGATTCGATTCTTTTCGATTCGATTCGACTCGATTTCATGCTTTTTGATTCGATTCGACTAGAATTTAATCGACTGATTCAATTTGATTCTTTTCTTTTCGGTTGGATTTTTTTCTATTCGATTTTTTTCTATTCAATTCGATTCTTTCAATATAATTCGATTCGATTCGATTCGATTTGATTCAATTCTTTTCGTTTCAAATCGATTCGTTTCAATTCGAGTCTTTTCAATTTGATGCTTTTCGATTCGGTTCGATTTCATATTTTTAATTTGATTCGAGTCTTTTCGATTCGATTCGATTCTTCTCAATTCGATTCTTTTCGATTCGATTCTTTTTGATTCGATTCATTTCGATTCGATTCGATTCTTTTCAATCCGATTTGATGCTTTTCCATTTGATCTGATTTGTTTCATTTCGATTCTTTTCAATTCATTTCGATTCTTTTCGATTCCATTAAATTTGATTCGATTCTTTTCGATTCGATTAGATTCTTTTCGATTTGATTCCATTCAGTTCGATCCTTTTCGATTCGATTGGATTCTTTTCGATTTGATTCAATTCTTTCGATTCGATTTGATTTGATTCTTTTCTATTCGATTCAATACGATTCTTTTCATTTCGATTCTAATCGATTCTCTTCGATTCGTTTCGATTCTATTCGATTTTTTTCGATTCTATTCTATTCGATTCATTTTGAATCATTTCCATTTGATTCTGTTCGAGTGGTTTCTATTAGATTCTTTTCGATTTGATTCAATTCGATTCGAGTCTTTTTGATTCGAGTCTTTTCAACTCGATGCAATTCAATACGATACTTTTAGATTCGATTCGATTCGATTGTTTTCGTTTCGATTCGACTTTTTTTGATTCGATTCTTTTCGATTCGATTGTTTTCAATTCGATTGATTCGATTTTTTTCAATTCTATGCTATTCAAAGCGATTCTTTTGTATTTGATTCGATTCGATTGTTTTCTTTTTGATTCGGTTCGATTCGTTTCTTTTCGATTCGATTCAATTCTTTTTGATTCGATTCTTTTCGATTCGATTTGATTCTTTTCGATTCTATTCTATTCTATTCTTTTGTATTCCATTCGAATCGATTCGTTTTGATTGAATTCGATTCTTTTCGATTCGATTCAATTAGATTCTTTTCGATTGGATTCAATTTGTTTCGATTCGAATCAATTTGATTCTTTTCGATTGGATTCCATTCGATTCCTTTCGATTTGATTCAATTCGATTCTTTTCGATTCTATTCATTTCGATGATTTTCGTTGAGATTAGATTCTTTTCGATTTGATTTTTTTCGGTTCGAGTCGATTCATTTCGCTTATTTTGGTTACGATCAATTCAATTCGATTCTTTTTATTTGATTTGATTCTATTCGATTTCTTTCGATTCTATTCTATTGTATTCTTTTCGATTCGATTCCATTCAATCCGATTCTTTTCGATTCGATTCGATTGTTTTAGATTTGATTCCATTCTTTCGATTCTATTTGATATGATTCTTTTCGATTCGATTTGATACGATACTTTTTATTTTGATTCGAATCGATTCTCTTCGGTTCGATTCGTTTTGATTTTCGATTCAATTCTATTCGAATTTTTTCGATTTGATTCGATTCGATTCTTTTAGATTCTACTTGATTTGTTTCTTTTCGATTTGTTTTGATTCGATTCTTTTTGATTCATCTCGATTCGATTCGATTCTTTTGTTTCTTTTTTTATTTTTTTTATTTTTTTTTCTTTTGTTTCAATTCGATTATTTTCAATTCGAATCTTTTCGTTACATGGAATTCGATTCTTTTCGTTTGATTCTTTATGATTTTTTTCAACGCGATTCAATTCGATTCTTTTTTTATGATAGTCACAGAGAGAGAGAGGCAGAGACACAGGCAGAGGGAGTAGCAGGCTCCATGCACCGGGTGCCCGATGTGGGATTCGATCCCGGGTCTCCAGGAACGCGCCCTGGGCAAAGGCAGGCGCTAAACAGCTGTGCCACCCAGGGATCCCTCAATTCGATTCTTTTTTATTCGAATCTATTCGATTCTTTTTGATTCGATTTGATTCTATTCGTTTTTTTCAATTTGATTCGGTTAGTTCCTTTTTGATTCAATTCAATTCATTTCTTTTGATTCAAATCAATTCGATTCTTTTGGATTCGATTCGATTCTTTTGGATTCGATTATTTTGGATTCGAATCGAGTAGAATCTTTTCATTACGATCGGATTCATTTCAATTCGATTCTTTTCGATTCGAATGTTTTCGAATCAATTCGATACTTTTTGATTCGAATCGATTCTTTTCGTGTCGATTTGATTCTTTTCGATTCGATTCTTTTCTATTTGAATCGATTCGATTCTTTTCATTTCTATTCGATTTGATTCAATTCGATTCTTTTCGATCAATTCAATTTGATTGTTTTCGATTTGATTCGATTCGATTCTTTTCTATTCTATTCAATTCGATTATTTTCCATTCGATGAAGCAATTGGATTCTTTTCGATTCGATTCGATTCTTTTCGATTCGATTCGACTCGATTTCATGCTTTTTGATTCGATTCGACTAGAATTTAATCGACTGATTCAATTTGATTCTTTTCTTTTCGGTTGGATTTTTTTCTATTCGATTTTTTTCTATTCAATTCGATTCTTTCAATTCAATTCGATTCGATTCATTCGATTCGATTCAATTCTTTACGTTTCAAATCGATTCGTTTCAATTCGAGTCTTTTCAATTTGATGCTTTTCGATTCGGTTCGATTTGATATTTTTAATTTGATTCGAGTCTTTTCGATTCGATTCGATTCTTTTCAATTCGATTCTTTTCGATTCGATTCTTTTTGATTCGATTCATTTCGATTCGATTCGATTCTTTTCAATCCGATTTGATGCTTTTCCATTTGATCTGATTTGTTTCATTTCGATTCTTTTCGATTCATTTCGATTCTTTTCGATTCCATTAAATTTGATTCGATTCTTTTCGATTCGATTAGATTCTTTTCGATTTGATTCCATTCAGTTCGATTCTTTTCGATTCGATTGGATTCTTTTCGATTTGATTCAATTCTTTCGATTCGATTTGATTTGATTCTTTTCGATTCGATTCAATACGATTCTTTTCATTTCGATTCTAATCGATTCTCTTCGATTCTTTTCGATTCGTTTCGATTCTATTCGATTTTTTTCGATTCTATTCTATTCGATTCATTTTGAATCATTTCGATTTGATTCTGTTCGAGTGGTTTCTATTAGATTCTTTTCGATTTGATTCAATTCGATTCGAGTCTTTTTGATTCGAGTCTTTTCGACTCGATGCAATTCAATACGATTCTTTTAGATTCGATTCGATTCGATTGTTTTCGTTTCGATTCGACTTTTTTTGATTCGATTCTTTTCGATTCGATTGTTTTCAATTCGATGGATTCGATTCTTTTCAATTCTATGCTATTCAAAGCGATTCTTTTGTATTTGATTCGATTCGATTGTTTTCTTTTTGATTCGGTTCGATTCGTTTCTTTTCGATTCGATTCAATTCTTTTCGATTCGATTCTTTTCGATTCGATTTGATTCTTTTCGATTCTATTCTATTCTATTCTTTTGTATTCCATTCGAATCGATTCGTTTTGATTGAATTCGATTCTTTTCGATTCGATTCAATTAGATTCTTTTCGATTGGATTCAATTTGTTTCGATTCGAATCAATTTGATTCTTTTCGATTGGATTCCATTCGATTCCTTTCGATTTGATTCAATTCGATTCTTTTCGATTCTATTCATTTCGATGATTTTCGTTGAGATTAGATTCTTTCGATTTGATTTTTTTCGGTTCGAGTCGATTCATTTCGCTTATTTTGGTTACGATCAATTCAATTCGATTCTTTTTGATTTGATTTGATTCTATTCGATTTCTTTCGATTCTATTCTATTGTATTCTTTTCGATTCGATTCCATTCAATCCGATTCTTTTCGATTCGATTCGATTGTTTTAGATTTGATTCCATTCTTTCGATTCTATTTGATATGATTCTTTTCGATTCGATTTGATACGATACTTTTTATTTTGATTCGAATCGATTCTCTTCGGTTCGATTCGTTTTGATTTTCGATTCAGTTCTATTCGAATTTTTTCGATTTGATTCGATTCGATTCTTTTAGATTCTACTTGATTTGTTTCTTTTCGATTTGTTTTGATTCGATTCCTTTTGATTCATCTCGATTCGATTCGATTCTTTTGTTTCTTTTTTTATTTTTTTTATTTTTTTTATTCTTTTGTTTCGATTCGATTGTTTTCAATTCGAATCTTTTCGTTACATGGAATTCGATTCTTTTCGTTTGATTCTTTATGATTTTTTTCAACGCGATTCAATTCGATTCTTTTTTTATGATAGTCACAGAGAGAGAGAGGCAGAGACACAGGCAGAGGGAGTAGCAGGCTCCATGCACCGGGTGCCCGATGTGGGATTCGATCCCGGGTCTCCAGGAACGCGCCCTGGGCAAAGGCAGGCGCTAAACAGCTGTGCCACCCAGGGATCCCTCAGTTCGATTCTTTTTTATTCGAATCTATTCGATTCTTTTTGATTCGATTTGATTCTATTCGTTTTTTTCGATTTGATTCGATTAGTTCCTTTTTGATTCAATTCAATTCATTTCTTTTGATTCAAATCAATTCGATTCTTTTGGATTCGATTCGATTCTTTTGGATTCGATTCTTTTGGATTCGAATCGAGTAGAATCTTTTCATTTCGATCGGATTCATTTCAATTCGATTCTTTTCGATTCGAATGTTTTCGAATCAATTCGATACTTTTTGATTCGATTCGATTCTTTTCGTGTCGATTTGATTCTTTTCGATTCGATTCTTTTCTATTTGAATCGATTCGATTCTTTTCATTTCGATTCGATTTGATTCAATTCGATTCTTTTCGATCAATTCAATTTGATTGTTTTCGATTTGATTCGATTCGATTCTTTTCTATTCTATTCAATTCAATTATTTTCCATTCGATGAAGCAATTGGATTCTTTTCGATTCGATTCGATTCTTTTCGATTCGATTCGACTCGATTTCATGCTTTTTGATTCGATTCGACTAGAATTTAATCGACTGATTCAATTTGATTCTTTTCTTTTCGGTTGGATTCTTTTCTATTCGATTTTTTTCTATTCAATTCGATTCTTTCAATTCAATTCGATTCGATTCGATTCGATTCGATTCAATTCTTTTCGTTTCAAATCGATTCGTTTCAATTCGAGTCTTTTCAATTTGATGCTTTTCGATTCGGTTCGATTTGATATTTTTAATTTGATTCGAGTCTTTTCGATTCGATTCGATTCTTTTCAATTCGATTCTTTTCGATTCGAGTCTTTTTGATTCGATTCATTTCGATTCGATTCGATTCTTTTCAATCCGATTTGATGCTTTTCCATTTGATCTGATTTGTTTCATTTCGATTCTTTTCGATTCAATTCGATTCTTTTCGATTCCATTAAATTTGATTCGATTCTTTTCGATTCGATTAGATTCTTTTCGATTTGATTCCATTCAGTTCGATTCTTTTCGATTCGATTGGATTCTTTTCGATTTGATTCAATTCTTTCGATTCGATTTGATTTGATTCTTTTCGATTCGATTCAATACGATTCTTTTCATTTCGATTCTAATCGATTCTCTTCGATTCTTTTCGATTCGTTTCGATTCTATTCGATTTTTTTCGATTCTATTCTATTCGATTCATTTTGAATCATTTCGATTTGATTCTGTTCGAGTGGTTTCTATTAGATTCTTTTCGATTTGATTCAATTCGATTCGAGTCTTTTTGATTCGAGTCTTTTCGACTCGATGCAATTCAATACGATTCTTTTAGATTCGATTCGATTCGATTGTTTTCGTTTCGATTCGACTTTTTTTGATTCGATTCTTTTCGATTCGATTGTTTTCAATTCGATGGATTCGATTCTTTTCAATTCTATGCTATTCAAAGCGATTCTTTTGTATTTGATTCGATTCGATTGTTTTCTTTTTGATTCGGTTCGATTCGTTTCTTTTCGATTCGATTCAATTTTTTTCGATTCGATTCTTTTCGATTCGATTTGATTCTTTTCGATTCTATTCTATTCTATTCTTCTGTATTCCATTCGAATCGATTCGTTTTGATTGAATTCGATTCTTTTCGATTCGATTCAATTAGATTCTTTTCGATTGGATTCAATTTGTTTCGATTCGAATCAATTTGATTCTTTTCGATTGGATTCCATTCGATTCCTTTCGATTTGATTCAATTCGATTCTTTTCGATTCTATTCATTTCGATGATTTTCGTTGAGATTAGATTCTTTTCGATTTGATTTTTTTCGGTTCGAGTCGATTCATTTCGCTTATTTTGGTTACGATCAATTCAATTCGATTCTTTTTGATTTGATTTGATTCTATTCGATTTCTTTCGATTCTATTCTATTGTATTCTTTTCGATTCGATTCCATTCAATCCGATTCTTTTCGATTCGATTCGATTGTTTTAGATTTGATTCCATTCTTTCGATTCTATTTGATATGATTCTTTTCGATTCGATTTGATACGATACTTTTTATTTTGATTCGAATCGATTCTCTTCTGTTCGATTCGTTTTGATTTTCGATTCAATTCTATTCGAATTTTTTCGATTTGATTCGATTCGATTCTTTTAGATTCTACTTGATTTGTTTCTTTTCGATTTGTTTTGATTCGATTCTTTTTGATTCATCTCGATTCGATTCGATTCTTTTGTTTCATTTTTTATTTTTTTTATTTTTTTTATTCTTTTGTTTCGATTCGATTGTTTTCAATTCGAATCTTTTCGTTACATGGAATTCGATTCTTTTCGTTTGATTCTTTATGATTTTTTTCAACGCGATTCAATTCGATTCTTTTTTTATGATAGTCACAGAGAGAGAGAGGCAGAGACACAGGCAGAGGGAGTAGCAGGCTCCATGCACCGGTTGCCCGAAGTGGGATTCGATCCCGGGTCTCCAGGAACGCGCCCTGGGCAAAGGCAGGCGCTAAACAGCTGTGCCACCCAGGGATCCCTCAATTCGATTTTTTTATTCGAATCTATTCGATTCTTTTTGATTCGATTTGATTCTATTCGTTTTTTTCGATTTGATTCGATTAGTTCCTTTTTGATTCAATTCAATTCATTTCTTTTGATTCAATTCAATTCGATTCTTTTGGATTCGATTCGATTCTTTTGGATTCGATTCTTTTGGATTCGAATCGAGTAGAATCTTTTCATTTCGATCGGATTCATTTCAATTCGATTCTTTTCGATTCGAATGTTTTCGAATCAATTCGATACTTTTTGATTCGATTCGATTCTTTTCGTGTCGATTTGATTCTTTTCGATTCGATTCTTTTCTATTTGAATCGATTCGATTCTTTTCATTTCGATTCGATTTGATTCAATTCGATTCTTTTCGATCAATTCAATTTGATTGTTTTCGATTTGATTCGATTCGATTCTTTTCTATTCTATTCAATTCGATTATTTTCCATTCGATGAAGCAATTGGATTCTTTTCGATTCGATTCGATTCTTTTCGATTCGATTCGACTCGATTTCATGCTTTTTGATTCGATTCGACTAGAATTTAATCGACTGATTCAATTTGATTCTTTTCTTTTCGGTTGGATTTTTTTCTATTCGATTTTTTTCTATTCAATTCGATTCTTTCAATTCAATTCGATTCGATTCGATTCGATTCGATTCAATTCTTTTCGTTTCAAATCGATTCGTTTCAATTCGAGTCTTTTCAATTTGATGCTTTTCGATTCGGTTCGATTTGATATTTTTAATTTGATTCGAGTCTTTTCGATTCGATTCGATTCTTTTCAATTCGATTCTTTTCGATTCGAGTCTTTTTGATTCGATTCATTTCGATTCGATTCGATTCTTTTCAATCCGATTTGATGCTTTTCCATTTGATCTGATTTGTTTCATTTCGATTCTTTTCGATTCAATTCGATTCTTTTCGATTCCATTAAATTTGATTCGATTCTTTTCGATTCGATTAGATTCTTTTCGATTTGATTCCATTCAGTTCGATTCTTTTCGATTCGATTGGATTCTTTTCGATTTGATTCAATTCTTTCGATTCGATTTGATTTGATTCTTTTCGATTCGATTCAATACGATTCTTTTCATTTCGATTCTAATCGATTCTCTTCGATTCTTTTCGATTCGTTTCGATTCTATTCGATTTTTTTCGATTCTATTCTATTCGATTCATTTTGAATCATTTCGATTTGATTCTGTTCGAGTGGTTTCTATTAGATTCTTTTCGATTTGATTCAATTCGATTCGAGTCTTTTTGATTCGAGTCTTTTCGACTCGATGCAATTCAATACGATTCTTTTAGATTCGATTCGATTCGATTGTTTTCGTTTCGATTCGACTTTTTTTGATTCGATTCTTTTCGATTCGATTGTTTTCAATTCGATTGATTCGATTCTTTTCAATTCTATGCTATTCAAAGCGATTCTTTTGTATTTGATTCGATTCGATTGTTTTCTTTTTGATTCGGTTCGATTCGTTTCTTTTCGATTCGATTCAATTTTTTTCGATTCGATTCTTTTCGATTCGATTTGATTCTTTTCGATTCTATTCTATTCTATTCTTCTGTATTCCATTCGAATCGATTCGTTTTGATTGAATTCGATTCTTTTCGATTCGATTCAATTAGATTCTTTTCGATTGGATTCAATTTGTTTCGATTCGAATCAATTTGATTCTTTTCGATTGGATTCCATTCGATTCCTTTCGATTTGATTCAATTCGATTCTTTTCGATTCTATTCATTTCGATGATTTTCGTTGAGATTAGATTCTTTTCGATTTGATTTTTTTCGGTTCGAGTCGATTCATTTCGCTTATTTTGGTTACGATCAATTCAATTCGATTCTTTTTGATTTGATTTGATTCTATTCGATTTCTTTCGATTCTATTCTATTGTATTCTTTTCGATTCGATTCCATTCAATCCGATTCTTTTCGATTCGATTCGATTGTTTTAGATTTGATTCCATTCTTTCGATTCTATTTGATATGATTCTTTTCGATTCGATTTGATACGATACTTTTTATTTTGATTCGAATCGATTCTCTTCTGTTCGATTCGTTTTGATTTTCGATTCAATTCTATTCGAATTTTTTCGATTTGATTCGATTCGATTCTTTTAGATTCTACTTGATTTGTTTCTTTTCGATTTGTTTTGATTCGATTCTTTTTGATTCATCTCGATTCGATTCGATTCTTTTGTTTCATTTTTTATTTTTTTTTATTTTTTTTATTCTTTTGTTTCGATTCGATTGTTTTCAATTCGAATCTTTTCGTTACATGGAATTCGATTCTTTTCGTTTGATTCTTTATGATTTTTTTCAACGCGATTCAATTCGATTCTTTTTTTATGATAGTCACAGAGAGAGAGAGGCAGAGACACAGGCAGAGGGAGTAGCAGGCTCCATGCACCGGTTGCCCGATGTGGGATTCGATCCCGGGTCTCCAGGAACGCGCCCTGGGCAAAGGCAGGCGCTAAACAGCTGTGCCACCCAGGGATCCCTCAATTCGATTTTTTTATTCGAATCTATTCGATTCTTTTTGATTCGATTTGATTCTATTCGTTTTTTTCGATTTGATTCGATTAGTTCCTTTTTGATTCAATTCAATTCATTTCTTTTGATTCAATTCAATTCGATTCTTTTGGATTCGATTCGATTCTTTTGGATTCGATTCTTTTGGATTCGAATCGAGTAGATTCTTTTCATTTCGATCGGATTCATTTCAATTCGATTCTTTTCGATTCGAATGTTTTCGAATCAATTCGATACTTTTTGATTCGATTCGATTCTTTTCGTGTCGATTTGATTCTTTTCGATTCGATTCTTTTCTATTTGAATCGATTCGATTCTTTTCATTTCGATTCGATTTGATTCAATTCGATTCTTTTCGATCAATTCAATTTGATTGTTTTCGATTTGATTCGATTCGATTCTTTTCTATTCTATTCAATTCGATTATTTTCCATTCGATGAAGCAATTGGATTCTTTTCGATTCGATTCGATTCTTTTCGATTCGATTCGACTCGATTTCATGCTTTTTGATTCGATTCGACTAGAATTTAATCGACTGATTCAATTTGATTCTTTTCTTTTCGGTTGGATTCTTTTCTATTCGATTTTTTTCTATTCAATTCGATTCTTTCAATTCAATTCGATTCGATTCGATTCGATTCGATTCAATTCTTTTCGTTTCAAATCGATTCGTTTCAATTCGAGTCTTTTCAATTTGATGCTTTTCGATTCGGTTCGATTTGATATTTTTAATTTGATTCGAGTCTTTTCGATTCGATTCGATTCTTTTCAATTCGATTCTTTTCGATTCGAGTCTTTTTGATTCGATTCATTTCGATTCGATTCGATTCTTTTCAATCCGATTTGATGCTTTTCCATTTGATCTGATTTGTTTCATTTCGATTCTTTTCGATTCAATTCGATTCTTTTCGATTCCATTAAATTTGATTCGATTCTTTTCGATTCGATTAGATTCTTTTCGATTTGATTCCATTCAGTTCGATTCTTTTCGATTCGATTGGATTCTTTTCGATTTGATTCAATTCTTTCGATTCGATTTGATTTGATTCTTTTCGATTCGATTCAATACGATTCTTTTCATTTCGATTCTAATCGATTCTCTTCGATTCTTTTCGATTCGTTTCGATTCTATTCGATTTTTTTCGATTCTATTCTATTCGATTCATTTTGAATCATTTCGATTTGATTCTGTTCGAGTGGTTTCTATTAGATTCTTTTCGATTTGATTCAATTCGATTCGAGTCTTTTTGATTCGAGTCTTTTCGACTCGATGCAATTCAATACGATTCTTTTAGATTCGATTCGATTCGATTGTTTTCGTTTCGATTCGACTTTTTTTGATTCGATTCTTTTCGATTCGATTGTTTTCAATTCGATGGATTCGATTCTTTTCAATTCTATGCTATTCAAAGCGATTCTTTTGTATTTGATTCGATTCGATTGTTTTCTTTTTGATTCGGTTCGATTCGTTTCTTTTCGATTCGATTCAATTCTTTTCGATTCGATTCTTTTCGATTCGATTTGATTCTTTTCGATTCTATTCTATTCTATTCTTTTGTATTCCATTCGAATCGATTCGTTTTGATTGAATTCGATTCTTTTCGATTCGATTCAATTAGATTCTTTTCGATTGGATTCAATTTGTTTCGATTCGAATCAATTTGATTCTTTTCGATTGGATTCCATTCGATTCCTTTCGATTTGATTCAATTCGATTCTTTTCGATTCTATTCATTTCGATGATTTTCGTTGAGATTAGATTCTTTCGATTTGATTTTTTTCGGTTCGAGTCGATTCATTTCGCTTATTTTGGTTACGATCAATTCAATTCGATTCTTTTTGATTTGATTTGATTCTATTCGATTTCTTTCGATTCTATTCTATTGTATTCTTTTCGATTCGATTCCATTCAATCCGATTCTTTTCGATTCGATTCGATTGTTTTAGATTTGATTCCATTCTTTCGATTCTATTTGATATGATTCTTTTCGATTCGATTTGATACGATACTTTTTATTTTGATTCGAATCGATTCTCTTCGGTTCGATTCGTTTTGATTTTCGATTCAATTCTATTCGAATTTTTTCGATTTGATTCGATTCGATTCTTTTAGATTCTACTTGATTTGTTTCTTTTCGATTTGTTTTGATTCGATTCTTTTTGATTCATCTCGATTCGATTCGATTCTTTTGTTTCTTTTTTTATTTTTTTTATTTTTTTTATTCTTTTGTTTCGATTCGATTGTTTTCAATTCGAATCTTTTCGTTACATGGAATTCGATTCTTTTCGTTTGATTCTTTATGATTTTTTTCAACGCGATTCAATTCGATTCTTTTTTTATGATAGTCACAGAGAGAGAGAGGCAGAGACACAGGCAGAGGGAGTAGCAGGCTCCATGCACCGGGTGCCCGATGTGGGATTCGATCCCGGGTCTCCAGGAACGCGCCCTGGGCAAAGGCAGGCGCTAAACAGCTGTGCCACCCAGGGATCCCTCAGTTCGATTCTTTTTATTCGAATCTATTCGATTCTTTTTGATTCGATTTGATTCTATTCGTTTTTTTCGATTTGATTCGATTAGTTCCTTTTTGATTCAATTCAATTCATTTCTTTTGATTCAAATCAATTCGATTCTTTTGGATTCGATTCGATTCTTTTGGATTCGATTCTTTTGGATTCGAATCGAGTAGAATCTTTTCATTTCGATCGGATTCATTTCAATTCGATTCTTTTCGATTCGAATGTTTTCGAATCAATTCGATACTTTTTGATTCGATTCGATTCTTTTCGTGTCGATTTGATTCTTTTCGATTCGATTCTTTTCTATTTGAATCGATTCGATTCTTTTCATTTCGATTCGATTTGATTCAATTCGATTCTTTTCGATCAATTCAATTTGATTGTTTTCGATTTGATTCGATTCGATTCTTTTCTATTCTATTCAATTCAATTATTTTCCATTCGATGAAGCAATTGGATTCTTTTCGATTCGATTCGATTCTTTTCGATTCGATTCGACTCGATTTCATGCTTTTTGATTCGATTCGACTAGAATTTAATCGACTGATTCAATTTGATTCTTTTCTTTTCGGTTGGATTCTTTTCTATTCGATTTTTTTCTATTCAATTCGATTCTTTCAATTCAATTCGATTCGATTCGATTCGATTCGATTCAATTCTTTTCGTTTCAAATCGATTCGTTTCAATTCGAGTCTTTTCAATTTGATGCTTTTCGATTCGGTTCGATTTGATATTTTTAATTTGATTCGAGTCTTTTCGATTCGATTCGATTCTTTTCAATTCGATTCTTTTCGATTCGAGTCTTTTTGATTCGATTCATTTCGATTCGATTCGATTCTTTTCAATCCGATTTGATGCTTTTCCATTTGATCTGATTTGTTTCATTTCGATTCTTTTCGATTCAATTCGATTCTTTTCGATTCCATTAAATTTGATTCGATTCTTTTCGATTCGATTAGATTCTTTTCGATTTGATTCCATTCAGTTCGATTCTTTTCGATTCGATTGGATTCTTTTCGATTTGATTCAATTCTTTCGATTCGATTTGATTTGATTCTTTTCGATTCGATTCAATACGATTCTTTTCATTTCGATTCTAATCGATTCTCTTCGATTCTTTTCGATTCGTTTCGATTCTATTCGATTTTTTTCGATTCTATTCTATTCGATTCATTTTGAATCATTTCGATTTGATTCTGTTCGAGTGGTTTCTATTAGATTCTTTTCGATTTGATTCAATTCGATTCGAGTCTTTTTGATTCGAGTCTTTTCGACTCGATGCAATTCAATACGATTCTTTTAGATTCGATTCGATTCGATTGTTTTCGTTTCGATTCGACTTTTTTTGATTCGATTCTTTTCGATTCGATTGTTTTCAATTCGATGGATTCGATTCTTTTCAATTCTATGCTATTCAAAGCGATTCTTTTGTATTTGATTCGATTCGATTGTTTTCTTTTTGATTCGGTTCGATTCGTTTCTTTTCGATTCGATTCAATTCTTTTCGATTCGATTCTTTTCGATTCGATTTGATTCTTTTCGATTCTATTCTATTCTATTCTTTTGTATTCCATTCGAATCGATTCGTTTTGATTGAATTCGATTCTTTTCGATTCGATTCAATTAGATTCTTTTCGATTGGATTCAATTTGTTTCGATTCGAATCAATTTGATTCTTTTCGATTGGATTCCATTCGATTCCTTTCGATTTGATTCAATTCGATTCTTTTCGATTCTATTCATTTCGATGATTTTCGTTGAGATTAGATTCTTTCGATTTGATTTTTTTCGGTTCGAGTCGATTCATTTCGCTTATTTTGGTTACGATCAATTCAATTCGATTCTTTTTGATTTGATTTGATTCTATTCGATTTCTTTCGATTCTATTCTATTGTATTCTTTTCGATTCGATTCCATTCAATCCGATTCTTTTCGATTCGATTCGATTGTTTTAGATTTGATTCCATTCTTTCGATTCTATTTGATATGATTCTTTTCGATTCGATTTGATACGATACTTTTTATTTTGATTCGAATCGATTCTCTTCGGTTCGATTCGTTTTGATTTTCGATTCAATTCTATTCGAATTTTTTCGATTTGATTCGATTCGATTCTTTTAGATTCTACTTGATTTGTTTCTTTTCGATTTGTTTTGATTCGATTCTTTTTGATTCATCTCGATTCGATTCGATTCTTTTGTTTCTTTTTTTATTTTTTTTATTTTTTTTATTCTTTTGTTTCGATTCGATTGTTTTCAATTCGAATCTTTTCGTTACATGGAATTCGATTCTTTTCGTTTGATTCTTTATGATTTTTTTCAACGCGATTCAATTCGATTCTTTTTTTATGATAGTCACAGAGAGAGAGAGGCAGAGACACAGGCAGAGGGAGTAGCAGGCTCCATGCACCGGGTGCCCGATGTGGGATTCGATCCCGGGTCTCCAGGAACGCGCCCTGGGCAAAGGCAGGCGCTAAACAGCTGTGCCACCCAGGGATCCCTCAGTTCGATTCTTTTTTATTCGAATCTATTCGATTCTTTTTGATTCGATTTGATTCTATTCGTTTTTTTCGATTTGATTCGATTAGTTCCTTTTTGATTCAATTCAATTCATTTCTTTTGATTCAAATCAATTCGATTCTTTTGGATTCGATTCGATTCTTTTGGATTCGATTCTTTTGGATTCGAATCGAGTAGAATCTTTTCATTTCGATCGGATTCATTTCAATTCGATTCTTTTCGATTCGAATGTTTTCGAATCAATTCGATACTTTTTGATTCGATTCGATTCTTTTCGTGTCGATTTGATTCTTTTCGATTCGATTCTTTTCTATTTGAATCGATTCGATTCTTTTCATTTCGATTCGATTTGATTCAATTCGATTCTTTTCGATCAATTCAATTTGATTGTTTTCGATTTGATTCGATTCGATTCTTTTCTATTCTATTCAATTCAATTATTTTCCATTCGATGAAGCAATTGGATTCTTTTCGATTCGATTCGATTCTTTTCGATTCGATTCGACTCGATTTCATGCTTTTTGATTCGATTCGACTAGAATTTAATCGACTGATTCAATTTGATTCTTTTCTTTTCGGTTGGATTCTTTTCTATTCGATTTTTTTCTATTCAATTCGATTCTTTCAATTCAATTCGATTCGATTCGATTCGATTCGATTCAATTCTTTTCGTTTCAAATCGATTCGTTTCAATTCGAGTCTTTTCAATTTGATGCTTTTCGATTCGGTTCGATTTGATATTTTTAATTTGATTCGAGTCTTTTCGATTCGATTCGATTCTTTTCAATTCGATTCTTTTCGATTCGAGTCTTTTTGATTCGATTCATTTCGATTCGATTCGATTCTTTTCAATCCGATTTGATGCTTTTCCATTTGATCTGATTTGTTTCATTTCGATTCTTTTCGATTCAATTCGATTCTTTTCGATTCCATTAAATTTGATTCGATTCTTTTCGATTCGATTAGATTCTTTTCGATTTGATTCCATTCAGTTCGATTCTTTTCGATTCGATTGGATTCTTTTCGATTTGATTCAATTCTTTCGATTCGATTTGATTTGATTCTTTTCGATTCGATTCAATACGATTCTTTTCATTTCGATTCTAATCGATTCTCTTCTATTCTTTTCGATTCGTTTCGATTCTATTCGATTTTTTTCGATTCTATTCTATTCGATTCATTTTGAATCATTTCGATTTGATTCTGTTCGAGTGGTTTCTATTAGATTCTTTTCGATTTGATTCAATTCGATTCGAGTCTTTTTGATTCGAGTCTTTTCGACTCGATGCAATTCAATACGATTCTTTTAGATTCGATTCGATTCGATTGTTTTCGTTTCGATTCGACTTTTTTTGATTCGATTCTTTTCGATTCGATTGTTTTCAATTCGATGGATTCGATTCTTTTCAATTCTATGCTATTCAAAGCGATTCTTTTGTATTTGATTCGATTCGATTGTTTTCTTTTTGATTTGGTTCGATTCGTTTCTTTTCGATTCGATTCAATTCTTTTCGATTCGATTCTTTTCGATTCGATTTGATTCTTTTCGATTCTATTCTATTCTATTCTTTTGTATTCCATTCGAATCGATTCGTTTTGATTGAATTCGATTCTTTTCGATTCGATTCAATTAGATTCTTTTCGATTGGATTCAATTTGTTTCGATTCGAATCAATTTGATTCTTTTCGATTGGATTCCATTCGATTCCTTTCGATTTGATTCAATTCGATTCTTTTCAATTCTATTCATTTCGATGATTTTCTTTGAGATTAGATTCTTTTCGATTTGATTTTTTTCGGTTCGAGTCGATTCATTTCGCTTATTTTGGTTACGATCAATTCAATTCGATTCTTTTTGATTTGATTTGATTCTATTCGATTTCTTTCGATTCTATTCTATTGTATTCTTTTCGATTCGATTCCATTCAATCCGATTCTTTTCGATTCGATTCGATTGTTTTAGATTTGATTCCATTCTTTCGATTCTATTTGATATGATTCTTTTCGATTCGATTTGATACGATACTTTTTATTTTGATTCGAATCGATTCTCTTCTGTTCGATTCGTTTTGATTTTCGATTCAATTCTATTCGAATTTTTTCGATTTGATTCGATTCGATTCTTTTAGATTCTACTTGATTTGTTTCTTTTCGATTTGTTTTGATTCGATTCTTTTTGATTCATCTCGATTCGATTCGATTCTTTTGTTTCATTTTTTATTTTTTTTATTTTTTTTATTCTTTTGTTTCGATTCGATTGTTTTCAATTCGAATCTTTTCGTTACATGGAATTCGATTCTTTTCGTTTGATTCTTTATGATTTTTTTCAACGCGATTCAATTCGATTCTTTTTTTATGATAGTCACAGAGAGAGAGAGGCAGAGACACAGGCAGAGGGAGTAGCAAGCTCCATGCACCGGGTGCCCGATGTGGGATTCGATCCCGGGTCTCCAGGAACGCGCCCTGGGCAAAGGCAGGCGCTAAACAGCTGTGCCACCCAGGGATCCCTCAGTTCGATTCTTTTTATTCGAATCTATTCGATTCTTTTCGATTCGATTAGATTCTTTTCGATTTGATTCCATTCAGTTCGATTCTTTTCGATTCGATTGGATTCTTTTCGATTTGATTCAATTTTTTCGATTCGATTTGATTTGATTCTTTTCGATTCGATTCAATACGATTCTTTTCATTTCGATTCTAATCGATTCTCTTCGATTCTTTTCGATTCGTTTCGATTCTATTCGATTTTTTTCGATTCTATTCTATTCGATTCATTTTGAATCATTTCGATTTGATTCTGTTCGAGTGGTTTCTATTAGATTCTTTTCGATTTGATTCAATTCGATTCGAGTCTTTTTGATTTGAGTCTTTTCGACTCGATGCAATTCAATACGATTCTTTTAGATTCGATTCGATTAATTGTTTTCAATCCGATTTGATGCTTTTCCATTTGATCTGATTTGTTTCATTTCGATTCTTTTCGATTCAATTCGATTCTTTTCGATTCCATTAAATTTGATTCGATTCTTTTCGATTCGATTAGATTCTTTTCGATTTGATTCCATTCAGTTCGATTCTTTTCGATTCGATTGGATTCTTTTCGATTTGATTCAATTTTTTCGATTCGATTTGATTTGATTCTTTTCGATTCGATTCAATACGATTCTTTTCATTTCGATTCTAATCGATTCTCTTCGATTCAATTTGTTTCGATTCGTTTCGATTCTATTCGATTTTTTTCGATTCTATTCTATTCGATTCATTTTGAATCATTTCGATTTGATTCTGTTCGAGTGGTTTCTATTAGATTCTTTTCGATTTGATTCAATTCGATTCGAGTCTTTTTGATTCGAGTCTTTTCGACTCGATGCAATTCAATACGATTCTTTTAGATTCGATTCGATTCGATTGTTTTCGTTTCGATTTGACTTTTTTTGATTCGATTCTTTTCGATTCGATTGTTTTCAATTCGATGGATTCGATTCTTTTCAATTCTATGCTATTCAAAGCGATTCTTTTGTATTTGATTCGATTCGATTGTTTTCTTTTTGATTCGGTTCGATTGGTTTCTTTTCGATTCGATTCAATTCTTTTCGATTCGATTCTTTTCGATTCAATTTGATTCTTTTCGATTCTATTCTATTCTATTCTTCTGTATTCCATTCGAATCGATTCGTTTTGATTGAATTCGATTCTTTTCGATTCGATTCAATTAGATTCTTTTCGATTGGATTCAATTTGTTTCGATTCGAATCAATTTGATTCTTTTCGATTGGATTCCATTCGATTCCTTTCGATTTGATTCAATTCGATTCTTTTCGATTCTATTCATTTCGATGATTTTCGTTGAGATTAGATTCTTTTCGATTTGATTTTTTTCGGTTCGAGTCGATTCATTTCGCTTATTTTGGTTACGATCAATTCAATTCGATTCTTTTTGATTTGATTTGATTCTATTCGATTTCTTTCGATTCTATTCTATTGTATTCTTTTCGATTCGATTCCATTCAATCCGATTCTTTTCGATTCGATTCGATTGTTTTAGATTTGATTCCATTCTTTCGATTCTATTTGATATGATTCTTTTCGATTCGATTTGATACGATACTTTTTATTTTGATTCGAATCGATTCTCTTCTGTTCGATTCGTTTTGATTTTCGATTCAATTCTATTCGAATTTTTTCGATTTGATTCGATTCGATTCTTTTAGATTCTACTTGATTTGTTTCTTTTCGATTTGTTTTGATTCGATTCTTTTTGATTCATCTCGATTCGATTCGATTCTTTTGTTTCATTTTTTATTTTTTTTTATTTTTTTTATTCTTTTGTTTCGATTCGATTGTTTTCAATTCGAATCTTTTCGTTACATGGAATTCGATTCTTTTCGTTTGATTCTTTATGATTTTTTTCAACGCGATTCAATTCGATTCTTTTTTTATGATAGTCACAGAGAGAGAGAGGCAGAGACACAGGCAGAGGGAGTAGCAGGCTCCATGCACCGGTTGCCCGATGTGGGATTCGATCCCGGGTCTCCAGGAACGCGCCCTGGGCAAAGGCAGGCGCTAAACAGCTGTGCCACCCAGGGATCCCTCAATTCGATTTTTTTATTCGAATCTATTCGATTCTTTTTGATTCGATTTGATTCTATTCGTTTTTTTCGATTTGATTCGATTAGTTCCTTTTTGATTCAATTCAATTCATTTCTTTTGATTCAATTCAATTCGATTCTTTTGGATTCGATTCGATTCTTTTGGATTCGATTCTTTTGGATTCGAATCGAGTAGATTCTTTTCATTTCGATCGGATTCATTTCAATTCGATTCTTTTCGATTCGAATGTTTTCGAATCAATTCGATACTTTTTGATTCGATTCGATTCTTTTCGTGTCGATTTGATTCTTTTCGATTCGATTCTTTTCTATTTGAATCGATTCGATTCTTTTCATTTCGATTCGATTTGATTCAATTCGATTCTTTTCGATCAATTCAATTTGATTGTTTTCGATTTGATTCGATTCGATTCTTTTCTATTCTATTCAATTCGATTATTTTCCATTCGATGAAGCAATTGGATTCTTTTCGATTCGATTCGATTCTTTTCGATTCGATTCGACTCGATTTCATGCTTTTTGATTCGATTCGACTAGAATTTAATCGACTGATTCAATTTGATTCTTTTCTTTTCGGTTGGATTCTTTTCTATTCGATTTTTTTCTATTCAATTCGATTCTTTCAATTCAATTCGATTCGATTCGATTCGATTCAATTCTTTTCGTTTCAAATCGATTCGTTTCAATTCGAGTCTTTTCAATTTGATGCTTTTCGATTCGGTTCGATTTGATATTTTTAATTTGATTCGACTCTTTTCGATTCGATTCGATTCTTTTCAATTCGATTCTTTTCGATTCGAGTCTTTTTGATTCGATTCATTTCGATTCGATTCGATTCTTTTCAATCCGATTTGATGCTTTTCCATTTGATCTGATTTGTTTCATTTCGATTCTTTTCGATTCAATTCGATTCTTTTCGATTCCATTAAATTTGATTCGATTCTTTTCGATTCGATTAGATTCTTTTCGATTTGATTCCATTCAGTTCGATTCTTTTCGATTCGATTGGATTCTTTTCGATTTGATTCAATTCTTTCGATTCGATTTGATTTGATTCTTTTCGATTCGATTCAATACGATTCTTTTCATTTCGATTCTAATCGATTCTCTTCGATTCAATTTGTTTCGATTCGTTTCGATTCTATTCGATTTTTTTCGATTCTATTCTATTCGATTCATTTTGAATCATTTCGATTTGATTCTGTTCGAGTGGTTTCTATTAGATTCTTTTCGATTTGATTCAATTCGATTCGAGTCTTTTTGATTCGAGTCTTTTCGACTCGATGCAATTCAATACGATTCTTTTAGATTCGATTCGATTCGATTGTTTTCGTTTCGATTTGACTTTTTTTGATTCGATTCTTTTCGATTCGATTGTTTTCAATTCGATGGATTCGATTCTTTTCAATTCTATGCTATTCAAAGCGATTCTTTTGTATTTGATTCGATTCGATTGTTTTCTTTTTGATTCGGTTCGATTGGTTTCTTTTCGATTCGATTCAATTCTTTTCGATTCGATCCTTTTCGATTCGATTTGATTCTTTTCGATTCTATTCTTTCTATTCTTTTATATTCCATTCGAATCGATTCGTTTTGATTGAATTCGATTCTTTTCGATTCGATTCAATTAGATTCTTTTCGATTGGATTAAATTTGTTTCGATTCGATTCAATTTGATTCTTTTCGATTGGATTCCATTCGATTCTTTTCGATTTGATTCAATTCGATTCTTTTCGATTCTATTCATTTCGATGATTTTCGTTGAGATTAGATTCTTTTCGATTTGATTTTTTCGGTTCGAGTCGATTCATTTCGCTTATTTTGGTTAGGATCAATTCAATTCGATTGTTTTTGATTTGATTTGATTCTATTCGATTTCTTTCGATTCTATTCTATTGTATTCTTTTCTTTTCCATTCCGTTCAATTCGATTCTTTTCGATTCGATTCGATTGTTTTAGATTTGATGCCCATTCTTTCGATTCTATTTGATATGATTCTTTTCGATTCCATTTGATACGATACTTTTTATTTTGATTCGAATCGATTCTCTTCGGTTCGATTCGTTTTGATTCTTTTCGATTCAATTCTATTCAAATTTTTTCGATTTGATTCGATTCTATTCTTTTAGATTCTACTTGATTTGTTTCTTTTCGATTCGTTTTGATTCGATTCTTTTTGATTCATCTCGATTCGATTCGATTCTTTTGTTTCTTTTTTTATTTTTTTTTATTTTTTTTTATTCTTTTGTTTCGATTCGATTGTTTTCAATTCGAATCTTTTCGTTACATGGAATTCGATTCTTTTCGTTTGATTCTTTATGATTTTTTTCAACGCGATTCTATTCGATTCTTTTTTTATGATAGTCACAGAGAGAGAGAGGCAGGGACACAGGCAGAGGGAGTAGCAGGCTCCATTCACCGGGTGCCCGATGTGGGATTCGATCCCGGGTCTCCAGGAACGCGCCCTGGGCCAAAGGCAGGCGCTAAACAGCTGCGCCACCCAGGGATCGCTCAATTCGATTCTTTTTTATTCAAATCTATTCGATTCTTTTTGATTCGATTTGATTCTATTCGTTTTTTTCGATTTGATTCGATTAGTTCCTTTTTGATTCAATTCAATTCATTTCTTCTGATTCGATTCAATTCGATTCTTTTGGATTCGATTCGATTCTCTTGGATTCGATTCTTTTGGATTCGAATCGAGTAGATTCTTTTAATTTCGATCGGATTCATTTCAATTCGATTCTTTTCGATTCGAATGTTTTCGAATCAATTCGATACTTTTTGATTCGATTCGATTCTTTTCGTGTCGATTTGATTCTTTTCGATTCGATTCTTTTCTATTTGAATCGATTCGATTCTTTTCATTTCGATTCGATTTGATTCAATTCGATTCTTTTCGATCAATTCAATTTGATTGTTTTCGATTTGATTCGATTCGATTCTTTTCTGTTCTATGCAATTCGATTATTTTCCATTCGATGATGCAATTGGATTCTTTTTGATTCGATTCGATTCTTTTCGATTCGATTTGACTCGATTTCATGCTTTTTGATTCGATTCGATTAGAATTTAATCGACTGATTCAATTTGATTCTTTTCTTTTCGGTTGGATTCTTTTCTATTCGATTTTTTTCTATTCAATTCGATTCTTTCAATTCAATTCGATTCGATTCATTCGATTCGATTCAATTCTTTACGTTTCAAATCGATTCGTTTCAATTCGAGTCTTTTCAATTTGATGCTTTTCGATTCGGTTCGATTTGATATTTTTAATTTGATTCGAGTCTTTTCGATTCGATTCGATTCTTTTCAATTCGATTCTTTTCGATTCGAGTCTTTTTGATTCAATTCATTTCGATTCGATTCGATTCTTTTCAATCCGATTTGATGCTTTTCCATTTGATCTGATTTGTTTCATTTCGATTCTTTTCGATTCATTTCGATTCTTTTCGATTCCATTAAATTTGATTCGATTCTTTTCGATTCGATTAGATTCTTTTCGATTTGATTCCATTCAGTTCGATTCTTTTCGATTCGATTGGATTCTTTTCGATTTGATTCAATTCTTTGGATTCGATTTGATTTGATTCTTTTCGATTCGATTCAATACGATTCTTTTCATTTCGATTCTAATCGATTCTCTTCGATTCAATTTGTTTCGATTCGTTTCGATTCTATTCGATTTTTTTCGATTCTATTCTATTCGATTCATTTTGAATCATTTCGATTTGATTCTGTTCGAGTGGTTTCTATTAGATTCTTTTCGATTTGATTCAATTCGATTCGAGTCTTTTTGATTCGAGTCTTTTCGACTCGATGCAATTCAATACGATTCTTTTAGATTCGATTCGATTCGATTGTTTTCGTTTCGATTTGACTTTTTTTGATTCGATTCTTTTCGATTCGATTGTTTTCAATTCGATTGATTCGATTCTTTTCAATTCTATGCTATTCAAAGCGATTCTTTTGTATTTGATTCGATTCGATTGTTTTCTTTTTGATTCGGTTCGATTCGTTTCTTTTCGATTCGATTCAATTCTTTTCGATTCGATTCTTTTCGATTCGATTTGATTCTTTTCGATTCTATTCTATTCTATTCTTTTGTATTCCATTCGAATCGATTCGTTTTGATTGAATTCGATTCTTTTCGATTCGATTCAATTAGATTCTTTTCGATTGGATTCAATTTGTTTCGATTCGAATCAATTTGATTCTTTTCGATTGGATTCCATTCGATTCCTTTCGATTTGATTCAATTCGATTCTTTTCGATTCTATTCATTTCGATGATTTTCGTTGAGATTAGATTCTTTTCGATTTGATTTTTTTCGGTTCGAGTCGATTCATTTCGCTTATTTTGGTTACGATCAATTCAATTCGATTCTTTTTGATTTGATTTGATTCTATTCGATTTCTTTCGATTCTATTCTATTGTATTCTTTTCGATTCGATTCCATTCAATCCGATTCTTTTCGATTCGATTCGATTGTTTTAGATTTGATTCCATTCTTTCGATTCTATTTGATATGATTCTTTTCGATTCGATTTGATACGATACTTTTTATTTTGATTCGAATCGATTATCTTCGGTTCGATTCGTTTTGATTTTCGATTCAATTCTATTCGAATTTTTTCGATTTGATTCGATTCGATTCTTTTAGATTCTACTTGATTTGTTTCTTTTCGATTTGTTTTGATTCGATTCTTTTTGATTCATCTCGATTCGATTCGATTCTTTTGTTTCTTTTTTTATTTTTTTTTATTTTTTTTATTCTTTTGTTTCGATTCGATTGTTTTCTTTTTTTTTTTTTTTTTAAACTTTTATTTATTTATGATAGGCACACAGTGAGAGAGAGAGAGAAGCAGAGACACAGGCAGAGGGAGAAGCAGGCTCCATGCACCGGGAGCCCGACGTGGGATTCGATCCCGGGTCTCCAGGATCGCGCCCTGGGCCAAAGGCAGGCGCCAAACCGCTGCGCCACCCAGGGATCCCAATTCGATTGTTTTCAATTCGAATCTTTTCGTTACATGGAATTCGATTCTTTTCGTTTGATTCTTTATGATTTTTTTCAACACGATTAAATTCGATTCTTTTTTTATGATAGTCACAGAGAGCGAGAGGCAGAGACACAGGCAGAGGGAGTAGCAGGCTCCATGCACCGGGTGCCCTATGTGGGATTCGATCCCGGGTCTCCAGGAACGCGCCCTGGGCAAAGGCAGGCGCTAAACAGCTGTGCCACCCAGGGATCCCTCAGTTCGATTCTTTTTTATTCGAATCTATTCCATTCTTTTTGATTCGATTTGATTCTATTCGTTTTTTTCGATTTGATTCGATTAGTTCCTTTTTGATTCAATTCAATTCATTTCTTTTGATTCAAATCAATTCGATTCTTTTGGATTCGATTCGATTCTTTTGGATTCGATTCTTTTGGATTCGAATCTAGTAGAATCTTTTCATTTCGATCGGATTCATTTCAATTCGATTCTTTTCGATTCGAATATTTTCGAATCAATTCGATACTTTTTGATTCGATTCGATTCTTTTCGTGTCGATTTGATTCTTTTCGATTCGATTCTTTTCTATTTGAATCGATTCGATTCTTTTCATTTCGATTCGATTTGATTCAATTCGATTCTTTTCGATCAATTCAATTTGATTGTTTTCGATTTGATTCGATTCGATTCTTTTCTATTCTATTCAATTCGATTATTTTCCATTCGATGATGCAATTGGATTCTTTTCGATTCGATTCGATTCTTTTCGATTCGATTTGACTCGATTTCATGCTTTTTGATTCGATTCGATTAGAATTTACTCGACTGATTCAATTTGATTCTTTTCTTTTCGGTTGGATTCTTTTCTATTCGATTTTTTTCTATTCAATTCGATTCTTTCAATTCAATTCGATTCGATTCATTCGATTCGATTCAATTCTTTTCGTTTCAAATCGATTCGTTTCAATTCGAGTCTTTTCAATTTGATGCTTTTCGATTCGGTTCGATTTGATATTTTTAATTTGATTCGAGTCTTTTCGATTCGAGTCGATTCTTTTCAATTCGATTCTTTTCGATTCGAGTCTTTTTGATTCGATTCATTTCGATTCGATTCGATTCTTTTCAATCCGATTTGATGCTTTTCCATTTGATCTGATTTGTTTCATTTCGATTCTTTTCGATTCAATTCGATTCTTTTCGATTCCATTAAATTTGATTCGATTCTTTTCGATTCGATTAGATTCTTTTCGATTTGATTCCATTCAGTTCGATTCTTTTCGATTCGATTGGATTCTTTTCGATTTGATTCAATTCTTTCGATTCGATTTGATTTGATTCTTTTCGATTCGATTCAATACGATTCTTTTCATTTCGATTCTAATCGATTCTAATCGATTCTCTTCGATTCGTTTCGATTCTATTCGATTTTTTTCGATTCTATTCTATTCGATTCATTTTGAATCATTTCCATTTGATTCTGTTCGAGTGGTTTCTATTAGATTCTTTTCGATTTGATTCAATTCGATTCGAGTCTTTTTGATTCGAGTCTTTTCGACTCGATGCAATTCAATACGATTCTTTTAGATTCGATTCGATTCGATTGTTTTCGTTTCGATTCGACTTTTTTTGATTCGATTCTTTTCGATTCGATTGTTTTCAATTCGATTGATTCGATTCTTTTCAATTCTATGCTATTCAAAGCGATTCTTTTGTATTTGATTCGATTCGATTGTTTTCTTTTTGATTCGGTTCGATTCGTTTCTTTTCGATTCGATTCAATTCTTTTCGATTCGATTCTTTTCGATTCGATTTGATTCTTTTCGATTCTATTCTATTCTATTCTTTTATATTCCATTCGAATCGATTCGTTTTGATTGAATTCGATTCTTTTCGATTCGATTCAATTAGATTCTTTTCAATTGGATTCAATTTGTTTCGATTCGATTCAATTTGATTCTTTTCGATTGGATTCCATTCGATTCTTTTCGATTTGATTCAATTCGATTCTTTTCGATTCTATTCATTTCGATGATTTTCGTTGAGATTAGATTCTTTTCGATTTGATTTTTTCGGTTCGAGTCGATTCATTTCGCTTATTTTGGTTAGGATCAATTCAATTCGATTCTTTTTGATTTGATTTGATTCTATTCGATTTCTTTCGATTCTATTCTATTGTATTCTTTTCTTTTCCATTCCGTTCAATTCGATTCTTTTCGATTCGATTCGATTGTTTTAGATTTGATGCCCATTCTTTCGATTCTATTTGATATGATTCTTTTCGATTCCATTTGATACGATACTTTTTATTTTGATTCGAATCGATTCTCTTCAGTTCGATTCGTTTTGATTCTTTTCGATTCAATTCTATTCGAATTTTTTCGATTTGATTCGATTCGATTCTTTTAGATTCTACTTGATTTGTTTCTTTTCGATTCGTTTTGATTCGATTCTTTTTGATTCATCTCGATTCGATTCGATTCTTTTGTTTCTTTTTTTATTTTTTTTTATTTTTTTTATTCTTTTGTTTCGATTCGATTGTTTTCAATTCGAATCTTTTCGTTACATGGAATTCGATTCTTTTCGTTTGATTCTTTATGATTTTTTTCAACGCGATTCAATTCGATTCTTTTTTTATGATAGTCACAGAGAGAGAGAGGCAGAGACACAGGCAGAGGGAGTAGCAGGCTCCATGCACCGGGTGCCCGATGTGGGATTCGATCCCGGGTCTCCAGGAACGCGCCCTGGGCCAAAGGCAGGCGCTAAACAGCTGCGCCACCCAGGGATCCCTCAATTCGATTCTTTTTTATTCGAATCTATTCGATTCTTTTTGATTCGATTTGATTCTATTCGTTTTTTTCGATTTGATTCGATTAGTTCCTTTTTGATTCAATTCAATTCATTTCTTCTGATTCGATTCAATTCGATTCTTTTGGATTCGATTCGATTCTCTTGGATTCGATTCTTTTGGATTCGAATCGAGTAGATTCTTTTAATTTCGATCGGATTCATTTCAATTCGATTCTTTTCGATTCGAATGTTTTCGAATCAATTCGATACTTTTTGATTCGATTCGATTCTCTTGGATTCGATTCTTTTGGATTCGAATCGAGTAGATTCTTTTAATTTCGATCGGATTCATTTCAATTTGATTCTTTTCGATTCGAATGTTTTCGAATCAATTCGATACTTTTTGATTCGATTCGATTCTTTTCGTGTCGATTTGATTCTTTTCGATTCGATTCTTTTCTATTTGAATCGATTCGATTCTTTTCATTTCGATTCGATTTGATTCAATTCGATTCTTTTCGATCAATTCAATTTGATTGTTTTCGATTTGATTCGATTCGATTCTTTTCTATTCTATTCAATTCGATTATTTTCCATTCGATGATGCAATTGGATTCTTTTTGATTCGATTCGATTCTTTTCGATTCG
The DNA here is from genome assembly GCF_048164855.1 of Canis lupus baileyi. NCBI lineage: Eukaryota > Metazoa > Chordata > Mammalia > Carnivora > Canidae > Canis > Canis lupus. The sequence continues at coordinate 279,513 of NW_027326455.1, read as the reverse complement.
ATTTGACTCGATTTCATGCTTTTTGATTCGATTCGATTAGAATTTACTCGACTGATTCAATTTGATTCTTTTCTTTTCGGTTGGATTCTTTTCTATTCGATTTTTTTCTATTCAATTCGATTCTTTCAATATAATTCGATTCGATTCATTCGATTCGATTCAATTCTTTACGTTTCAAATCGATTCGTTTCAATTCGAGTCTTTTCAATTTGATGCTTTTCGATTCGGTTCGATTTGATATTTTTAATTTGATTCGAGTCTTTTCGATTCGAGTCGATTCTTTTCAATTCGATTCTTTTCGATTCGAGTCTTTTTGATTCGATTCATTTCGATTCGATTCGATTCTTTTCAATCCGATTTGATGCTTTTCCATTTGATCTGATTTGTTTCATTTCGATTCTTTTCGATTCATTTCGATTCTTTTCGATTCCATTAAATTTGATTCGATTCTTTTCGATTCGATTAGATTCTTTTCGATTTGATTCCATTCAGTTCGATTCTTTTCGATTCGATTGGATTCTTTTCGATTTGATTCAATTCTTTGGATTCGATTTGATTTGATTCTTTTCGATTCGATTCAATACGATTCTTTTCATTTCGATTCTAATCGATTCTCTTCGATTCTTTTCGATTCGTTTCGATTCTATTCGATTTTTTTCGATTCTATTCTATTCGATTCATTTTGAATCATTTCGATTTGATTCTGTTCGAGTGGTTTCTATTAGATTCTTTTCGATTTGATTCAATTCGATTCGAGTCTTTTTGATTCGAGTCTTTTCGACTCGATGCAATTCAATACGATTCTTTTAGATTCGATTCGATTCGATTGTTTTCGTTTCGATTCGACTTTTTTTGATTCGATTCTTTTCGATTCGATTGTTTTCAATTCGATTGATTCGATTCTTTTCAATTCTATGCTATTCAAAGCGATTCTTTTGTATTTGATTCGATTCGATTGTTTTCTTTTTGATTCGGTTCGATTCGTTTCTTTTCGATTCGATTCAATTCTTTTCGATTCGATTCTTTTCGATTCGATTTGATTCTTTTCGATTCGATTCTATTCTATTCTTTTGTATTCCATTCGAATCGATTCGTTTTGATTGAATTCGATTCTTTTCGATTCGATTCAATTAGATTCTTTTCGATTGGATTCAATTTGTTTCGATTCGAATCAATTTGATTCTTTTCGATTGGATTCCATTCGATTCCTTTCGATTTGATTCAATTCGATTCTTTTCGATTCTATTCATTTCGATGATTTTCGTTGAGATTAGATTCTTTTCGATTTGATTTTTTTCGGTTCGAGTCGATTCATTTCGCTTATTTTGGTTACGATCAATTCAATTCGATTCTTTTTGATTTGATTTGATTCTATTCGATTTCTTTCGATTCTATTCTATTGTATTCTTTTCGATTCGATTCCATTCAATCCGATTCTTTTCGATTCGATTCGATTGTTTTAGATTTGATTCCATTCTTTCGATTCTATTTGATATGATTCTTTTCGATTCGATTTGATACGATACTTTTTATTTTGATTCGAATCGATTCTCTTCGGTTCGATTCGTTTTGATTTTCGATTCAATTCTATTCGAATTTTTTCGATTTGATTCGATTCGATTCTTTTAGATTCTACTTGATTTGTTTCTTTTCGATTTGTTTTGATTCGATTCTTTTTGATTCATCTCGATTCGATTCGATTCTTTTGTTTCTTTTTTTATTTTTTTATTTTTTTTATTCTTTTGTTTCGATTCGATTGTTTTCAATTCGAATCTTTTCGTTACATGGAATTCGATTCTTTTCGTTTGATTCTTTATGATTTTTTTCAACGCGATTCAATTCGATTCTTTTTTTATGATAGTCACAGAGAGAGACAGGCAGAGACACAGGCAGAGGGAGAAGCAGGCTCCATGCACCGGGAGCCTGATGTGGGATTCGATCCCGTGATTCCAGGAACGTGCCCTGGGCCAAAGGCAGGCACTAAACAGCTGTGCCACCCAGGGATCCCTCAATTCGATTCTTTTTTATTCGAATCTATTCGATTCTTTTTGATTCGATTTGATTCTATTCGATTTTTTCGATTTGATTCGATTAGTTCCTTTTTGATTCAATTCAATTCAGTTCTTTTGATTCAAATCAATTCGATTCTTTTGGATTCGATTCGATTCTTTTGGATTCGATTCTTTTGGATTCGAATCTAGTAGAATCTTTTCATTGCGATCGGATTCATTTCAATTCGATTCTTTTCGATTCGAATGTTTTCGAATCAATTCGATACTTTTTGATTCGATTCGATTCTTTTCGTGTCGATTTGATTCTTTTCGATTCGATTCTTTTCTATTTGAATCGATTCGATTCTTTTCATTTCGATTCGATTTGATTCAATTCGATTCTTTTCGATCAATTCAATTTGATTGTTTTCGATTTGATTCGATTCTATTCTTTTCTATTCTATTCAATTCGATTATTTTCCATTCGATGATGAAATTGGATTCTTTTTGATTCGATTCGATTCTTTTCGATTCGATTCGACTCGATTTCATGCTTTTTGATTAGATTCGACTAGAATTTAATCGACTGATTCAATTTGATTCTTTTCTTTTCGGTTGGATTCTTTTCTATTCGATTTTTTTCTATTCAATTCGATTCTTTCATTTGATTCGATTCGATTCGATTCAATTCTTTTCGTTTCAAATCGATTCGTTTCAATTCGAGTCTTTTCAATTTGATGCTTTTCGATTCGGTTCGATTTGATATTTTTAATTTGATTCGAGTCTTTTCGATTCGATTCGATTCTTTTCAATCCGATTTGATGCTTTTCCATTTGATCTGATTTGTTTCATTTCGATTCTTTTCGATTCAATTCGATTCTTTTCGATTCCATTAAATTTGATTCGATTCTTTTCGATTCGATTAGATTCTTTTCGATTTGATTCCATTCAGTTCGATTCTTTTTGACTCGATTGGATTCTTTTCGATTTGATTCAATTCTTTCGATTCGATTTGATTTGATTTGATTCTTTTCGGTTCGATTCAATACGATTCTTTTCATTTCGATTCTAATCGATTCTCTTCGATTCGTTTCGATTCGTTTCGATTCTATTCGATTTTTTTCGATTCTATTCTATTCGATTCATTTTGAATCATTTCAATTTGATTCTGTTCGAGTGGTTTCTATTAGATTCTTTTCGATTTGATTCAATTCGATTCGAGTCTTTTTGATTCGAGTCTTTTCGACTCGATTCAATTCAATACGATTCTTTTAGATTCGATTCGATTCGATTGTTTTCGTTTCGATTCGACTTTTTTTGATTCGATTCTTTTCGATTCGATTGTTTTCAATTCGATTGATTCGATTCTTTTCAATTCTATGCTATTCAAAGCGATTCTTTTGTATTTGATTCGATTCGATTGTTTTCTTTTTGATTCGGTTCGATTCGTTTCCTTTCGATTCGATTCAGTTCTTTTCGATTCGATTCTTTTCAATTCGATTTGATTCTTTTCGATTCTATTCTATTCTATTCTATTCTTTTGTATTCCATTCGAATCAATTCGTTTTGATTGAATTCGATTCTTTTCGATTCGATTCAATTAGATTCTTTTCGATTGGATTCCATTCGATTCTTTTCGATTTGATTCAATTCGATTCTTTTCGATTCTATTCATTTCGATTATTTTCGTTGAGATTAGATTCTTTTCGATTTGATTTTTTCGGTTCGAGTCGATTCATTTCGCTTATTTTGGTTAGGATCAATTCAATTCGATTGTTTTTGATTTGATTTGATTCTATTCGATTTCTTTCGATTCTATTCTATTGTATTCTTTTCTTTTCCATTCCGTTCAATTCGATTCTTTTCGATTCGATTCGATTGTTTTAGATTTGATTCCATTCTTTCGATTCTATTTGATATGATTCTTTTCGATTCGATTTGATACGATACTTTTTATTTTGATTCGAATCGATTCTCTTCGGTTCGATTCGTTTTGATTCTTTTCGATTCAATTCTATTCGAATTTTTTCGATTTGATTCGATTCGATTCTTTTAGATTCTACTTGATTTGTTTCTTTTCGATTCGTTTTGATTCGATTCTTTTTGATTCATGTCGATTCGATTCGATTCTTTTGTTTCGATTCGAATCTTTTCAATTCGAATCTTTTCGTTACATGGAATTCGATTCTTTTCGTTTGATTCTTTATGATTTTTTTCAACGCGATTCAATTCGATTCTTTTTTTATGATAGTCACAGAGAGAGAGAGGCAGAGACACAGGCAGAGGGAGTAGCAGGCTCCATGCACCGGGTGCCCGATGTGGGATTCGATCCCGGGTCTCCAGGAACGCGCCCTGGGCCAAAGGCAGGCGCTAAACAGCTGCGCCACCCAGGGATCCCTCAATTCGATTCTTTTTTATTCGAATCTATTCGATTCTTTTTGATTCGATTTGATTCTATTCATTTTTTTCGATTTGATTCGATTAGTTCCTTTTTGATTCAATTCAATTCATTTCTTCTGATTCGATTCAATTCGATTCTTTTGGATTCGATTCGATTCTCTTGGATTCGATTCTTTTGGATTCGAATCGAGTAGATTCTTTTAATTTCGATCGGATTCATTTCAATTCGATTCTTTTCGATTCGAATGTTTTCGAATCAATTCGATACTTTTTGATTCAATTCGATTCTTTTCGTGTCGATTTGATTCTTTTCGATTCGATTCTTTTCTATTTGAATCGATTCGATTCTTTTCATTTCGATTCAATTTGATTCAATTCGATTCTTTTCGATCAATTCAATTTGATTGTTTTCGATTTGATTCGATTCTATTCTTTTCTATTCTATTCAATTCGATTATTTTCCATTCGATGATGAAATTGGATTCTTTTTGATTCGATTCGATTCTTTTCGATTCGATTCGACTCGATTTCATGCTTTTTGATTAGATTCGACTAGAATTTAATCGACTGATTCAATTTGATTCTTTTCTTTTCGGTTGGATTCTTTTCTATTCGATTTTTTTCTATTCAATTCGATTCTTTCATTTGATTCGATTCGATTCGATTCGATTCGATTCAATTCTTTTCGTTTCAAATCGATTCGTTTCAATTCGAGTCTTTTCAATTTGATGCTTTTCGATTCGGTTCGATTTGATATTTTTAATTTGATTCGAGTCTTTTCGATTCGATTCGATTCTTTTCAATTCGATTCTTTTCGATTCGAGTCTTTTTGATTCGATTCATTTCTATTCGATTCGATTCTTTTCAATCCGATTTGATGCTTTTCCATTTGATCTGATTTGTTTCATTTCGATTCTTTTCGATTCAATTCGATTCTTTTCGATTCCATTAAATTTGATTCGATTCTTTTCGATTCGATTAGATTCTTTTCGATTTGATTCCATTCAGTTCGATTCTTTTCGATTCGATTGGATTCTTTTCGATTTGATTCAATTCTTTCGATTCGATTTGATTTGATTCTTTTCGATTCGATTCAATACGATTCTTTTCATTTCGATTCTAATCGATTCTAATCGATTCTCTTCGATTCGTTTCGATTCTATTCGATTTTTTTCGATTCTATTCTATTCGATTCATTTTGAATCATTTCCATTTGATTCTGTTCGAGTGGTTTCTATTAGATTCTTTTCGATTTGATTCAATTCGATTCGAGTCTTTTTGATTCGAGTCTTTTCGACTCGATGCAATTCAATACGATTCTTTTAGATTCGATTCGATTCGATTGTTTTCGTTTCGATTCGACTTTTTTTGATTCGATTCTTTTCGATTCGATTGTTTTCAATTCGATTGATTCGATTCTTTTCAATTCTATGCTATTCAAAGCGATTCTTTTGTATTTGATTCGATTCGATTGTTTTCTTTTTGATTCGGTTCGATTCGTTTCTTTTCGATTCGATTCAATTCTTTTCGATTCGATTCTTTTCGATTCGATTTGATTCTTTTCGATTCTATTCTATTCTATTCTTTTGTATTCCATTCGAATCGATTCGTTTTGATTGAATTCGATTCTTTTCGATTCGATTCAATTAGATTCTTTTCGATTGGATTCAATTTGTTTCGATTCGAATCAATTTGATTCTTTTCGATTGGATTCCATTCGATTCCTTTCGATTTGATTCAATTCGATTCTTTTCGATTCTATTCATTTCGATGATTTTCGTTGAGATTAGATTCTTTTCGATTTGATTTTTTTCGGTTCGAGTCGATTCATTTCGCTTATTTTGGTTACGATCAATTCAATTCGATTCTTTTTGATTTGATTTGATTCTATTCGATTTCTTTCGATTCTATTCTATTGTATTCTTTTCGATTCGATTCCATTCAATCCGATTCTTTTCGATTCGATTCGATTGTTTTAGATTTGATTCCATTCTTTCGATTCTATTTGATATGATTCTTTTCGATTCTATTTGATACGATACTTTTTATTTTGATTCGAATCGATTCTCTTCGGTTCGATTCGTTTTGATTTTCGATTCAATTCTATTCGAATTTTTTCGATTTGATTCGATTCGATTCTTTTAGATTCTACTTGATTTGTTTCTTTTCGATTTGTTTTGATTCGATTCTTTTTGATTCATCTCGATTCGATTCGATTCTTTTGTTTCGTTTTTTATTTTTTTTTATTTTTTTTATTCTTTTGTTTCGATTCGATTGTTTTCAATTCGAATCTTTTCGTTACATGGAATTCGATTCTTTTCGTTTGATTCTTTATGATTTTTTTCAACGCGATTAAATTCGATTCTTTTTTTATGATAGTCACAGAGAGCGAGAGGCAGAGACACAGGCAGAGGGAGTAGCAGGCTCCATGCACCGGGTGCCCGATGTGGGATTCGATCCCAGGTCTCCAGGAACGCGCCCTGGGCAAAGGCAGGCGCTAAACAGCTGTGCCACCCAGGGATCCCTCAGTTCGATTCTTTTTTATTCGAATCTATTCCATTCTTTTTGATTCGATTTGATTCTATTCGTTTTTTTCGATTTGATTCGATTAGTTCCTTTTTGATTCAATTCAATTCATTTCTTTTGATTCAAATCAATTCGATTCTTTTGGATTCGATTCGATTCTTTTGGATTCGATTCTTTTGGATTCGAATCGAGTAGAATCTTTTCATTTCGATCGGATTCATTTCAATTCGATTCTTTTCGATTCGAATGTTTTCGAATCAATTCGATACTTTTTGATTCGATTCGATTCTTTTCGTGTCGATTTGATTCTTTTCGATTCGATTCTTTTCTATTTGAATCGATTCGATTCTTTTCATTTCGATTCGATTTGATTCAATTCGATTCTTTTCGATCAATTCAATTTGATTGTTTTCGATTTGATTCGATTCGATTCTTTTCTATTCTATTCAATTCGATTATTTTCCATTCGATGATGCAATTGGATTCTTTTTGATTCGATTCGATTCTTTTCGATTCGATTTGACTCGATTTCATGCTTTTTGATTCGATTCGATTAGAATTTACTCGACTGATTCAATTTGATTCTTTTCTTTTCGGTTGGATTCTTTTCTATTCGATTTTTTTCTATTCAATTCGATTCTTTCAATATAATTCGATTCGATTCATTCGATTCGATTCAATTCTTTTCGTTTCAAATCGATTCGTTTCAATTCGAGTCTTTTCAATTTGATGCTTTTCGATTCGGTTCGATTTGATATTTTTAATTTGATTCGAGTCTTTTCGATTCGATTCGATTCTTTTCAATTCGATTCTTTTCGATTCGATTCTTTTTGATTCGATTCATTTCGATTCGATTCGATTCTTTTCAATCCGATTTGATGCTTTTCCATTTGATCTGATTTGTTTCATTTCGATTCTTTTCGATTCATTTCGATTCTTTTCGATTCCATTAAATTTGATTCGATTCTTTTCGATTCGATTAGATTCTTTTCGATTTGATTCCATTCAGTTCGATTCTTTTCGATTCGATTGGATTCTTTTCGATTTGATTCAATTCTTTGGATTCGATTTGATTTGATTCTTTTCGATTCGATTCAATACGATTCTTTTCATTTCGATTCTAATCGATTCTCTTCGATTCAATTTGTTTCGATTCGTTTCGATTCTATTCGATTTTTTTCGATTCTATTCTATTCGATTCATTTTGAATCATTTCGATTTGATTCTGTTCGAGTGGTTTCTATTAGATTCTTTTCGATTTGATTCAATTCGATTCGAGTCTTTTTGATTCGAGTCTTTTCGACTCGATGCAATTCAATACGATTCTTTTAGATTCGATTCGATTCGATTGTTTTCGTTTCGATTTGACTTTTTTTGATTCGATTCTTTTCGATTCGATTGTTTTCAATTCGATTGATTCGATTCTTTTCAATTCTATGCTATTCAAAGCGATTCTTTTGTATTTGATTCGATTCGATTGTTTTCTTTTTGATTCGGTTCGATTCGTTTCTTTTCGATTCGATTCAATTCTTTTCGATTCGATTCTTTTCGATTCGATTTGATTCTTTTCGATTCGATTCTATTCTATTCTTTTGTATTCCATTCGAATCGATTCGTTTTGATTGAATTCGATTCTTTTCGATTCGATTCAATTAGATTCTTTTCGATTGGATTCAATTTGTTTCGATTCGAATCAATTTGATTCTTTTCGATTGGATTCCATTCGATTCCTTTCGATTTGATTCAATTCGATTCTTTTCGATTCTATTCATTTCGATGATTTTCGTTGAGATTAGATTCTTTTCGATTTGATTTTTTTCGGTTCGAGTCGATTCATTTCGCTTATTTTGGTTACGATCAATTCAATTCGATTCTTTTTGATTTGATTTGATTCTATTCGATTTCTTTCGATTCTATTCTATTGTATTCTTTTCGATTCGATTCCATTCAATCCGATTCTTTTCGATTCGATTCGATTGTTTTAGATTTGATTCCATTCTTTCGATTCTATTTGATATGATTCTTTTCGATTCGATTTGATACGATACTTTTTATTTTGATTCGAATCGATTCTCTTCGGTTCGATTCGTTTTGATTTTCGATTCAATTCTATTCGAATTTTTTCGATTTGATTCGATTCGATTCTTTTAGATTCTACTTGATTTGTTTCTTTTCGATTTGTTTTGATTCGATTCTTTTTGATTCATCTCGATTCGATTCGATTCTTTTGTTTCTTTTTTTATTTTTTTATTTTTTTTATTCTTTTGTTTCGATTCGATTGTTTTCAATTCGAATCTTTTCGTTACATGGAATTTGATTCTTTTCGTTTGATTCTTTATGATTTTTTTCAACGCGATTCAATTCGATTCTTTTTTTATGATAGTCACAGAGAGAGACAGGCATAGACATAGGCAGAGGGAGAAGCAGGCTCCATGCACCGGGAGCCTGATGTGGGATTCGATCCCGTGATTCCAGGAACGTGCCCTGGGCCAAAGGCAGGCACTAAACAGCTGTGCCACCCAGGGATCCCTCAATTCGATTCTTTTTTATTCGAATCTATTCGATTCTTTTTGATTCGATTTGATTCTATTCGATTTTTTCGATTTGATTCGATTAGTTCCTTTTTGATTCAATTCAATTCAGTTCTTTTGATTCAAATCAATTCGATTCTTTTGGATTCGATTCGATTCTTTTGGATTCGATTCTTTTGGATTCGAATCTAGTAGAATCTTTTCATTGCGATCGGATTCATTTCAATTCGATTCTTTTCGATTCGAATGTTTTCGAATCAATTCGATACTTTTTGATTCGATTCGATTCTTTTCGTGTCGATTTGATTCTTTTCGATTCGATTCTTTTCTATTTGAATCGATTCGATTCTTTTCATTTCGATTCGATTTGATTCAATTCGATTCTTTTCGATCAATTCAATTTGATTGTTTTCGATTTGATTCGATTCTATTCTTTTCTATTCTATTCAATTCGATTCTTTTCCATTCGATGATGAAATTGGATTCTTTTTGATTCGATTCGATTCTTTTCGATTCGATTCGACTCGATTTCATGCTTTTTGATTAGATTCGACTAGAATTTAATCGACTGATTCAATTTGATTCTTTTCTTTTCGGTTGGATTCTTTTCTATTCGATTTTTTTCTATTCAATTCGATTCTTTCATTTGATTCGATTCGATTCGATTCAATTCTTTTCGTTTCAAATCGATTCGTTTCAATTCGAGTCTTTTCAATTTGATGCTTTTCGATTCGGTTCGATTTGATATTTTTAATTTGATTCGAGTCTTTTCGATTCGATTCGATTCTTTTCAATCCGATTTGATGCTTTTCCATTTGATCTGATTTGTTTCATTTCGATTCTTTTCGATTCAATTCGATTCTTTTCGATTCCATTAAATTTGATTCGATTCTTTTCGATTCGATTAGATTCTTTTCGATTTGATTCCATTCAGTTCGATTCTTTTTGACTCGATTGGATTCTTTTCGATTTGATTCAATTCTTTCGATTCGATTTGATTTGATTTGATTCTTTTCGGTTCGATTCAATACGATTCTTTTCATTTCGATTCTAATCGATTCTCTTCGATTCGTTTCGATTCGTTTCGATTCTATTCGATTTTTTTCGATTCTATTCTATTCGATTCATTTTGAATCATTTCAATTTGATTCTGTTCGAGTGGTTTCTATTAGATTCTTTTCGATTTGATTCAATTCGATTCGAGTCTTTTTGATTCGAGTCTTTTCGACTCGATTCAATTCAATACGATTCTTTTAGATTCGATTCGATTCGATTGTTTTCGTTTCGATTCGACTTTTTTTGATTCGATTCTTTTCGATTCGATTGTTTTCAATTCGATTGATTCGATTCTTTTCAATTCTATGCTATTCAAAGCGATTCTTTTGTATTTGATTCGATTCGATTGTTTTCTTTTTGATTCGGTTCGATTCGTTTCCTTTCGATTCGATTCAGTTCTTTTCGATTCGATTCTTTTCAATTCGATTTGATTCTTTTCGATTCTATTCTATTCTATTCTATTCTTTTGTATTCCATTCGAATCAATTCGTTTTGATTGAATTCGATTCTTTTCGATTCGATTCAATTAGATTCTTTTCGATTGGATTCCATTCGATTCTTTTCGATTTGATTCAATTCGATTCTTTTCGATTCTATTCATTTCGATTATTTTCGTTGAGATTAGATTCTTTTCGATTTGATTTTTTCGGTTCGAGTCGATTCATTTCGCTTATTTTGGTTAGGATCAATTCAATTCGATTCTTTATGATTTGATTTGATTCTATTCGATTTCTTTCGATTCTATTCTATTGTATTCTTTTCTTTTCCATTCCGTTCAATTCGATTCTTTTCGATTCGATTCGATTGTTTTAGATTTGATTCCATTCTTTCGATTCTATTTGATATGATTCTTTTCGATTCGATTTGATACGATACTTTTTATTTTGATTCGAATCGATTCTCTTCGGTTCGATTCGTTTTGATTCTTTTCGATTCAATTCTATTCGAATTTTTTCGATTTGATTCGATTCGATTCTTTTAGATTCTACTTGATTTGTTTCTTTTCGATTCGTTTTGATTCGATTCTTTTTGATTCATGTCGATTCGATTCGATTCTTTTGTTTCGATTCGAATCTTTTCAATTCGAATCTTTTCGTTACATGGAATTCGATTCTTTTCGTTTGATTCTTTATGATTTTTTTCAACGCGATTCAATTCGATTCTTTTTTTATGATAGTCACAGAGAGAGAGAGGCAGAGACACAGGCAGAGGGAGTAGCAGGCTCCATGCACCGGGTGCCCGATGTGGGATTCGATCCCGGGTCTCCAGGAACGCGCCCTGGGCCAAAGGCAGGCGCTAAACAGCTGCGCCACCCAGGGATCCCTCAATTCGATTCTTTTTTATTCGAATCTATTCGATTCTTTTTGATTCGATTTGATTCTATTCATTTTTTTCGATTTGATTCGATTAGTTCCTTTTTGATTCAATTCAATTCATTTCTTCTGATTCGATTCAATTCGATTCTTTTGGATTCGATTCGATTCTCTTGGATTCGATTCTTTTGGATTCGAATCGAGTAGATTCTTTTAATTTCGATCGGATTCATTTCAATTCGATTCTTTTCGATTCGAATGTTTTCGAATCAATTCGATACTTTTTGATTCAATTCGATTCTTTTCGTGTCGATTTGATTCTTTTCGATTCGATTCTTTTCTATTTGAATCGATTCGATTCTTTTCATTTCGATTCAATTTGATTCAATTCGATTCTTTTCGATCAATTCAATTTGATTGTTTTCGATTTGATTCGATTCTATTCTTTTCTATTCTATTCAATTCGATTATTTTCCATTCGATGATGAAATTGGATTCTTTTTGATTCGATTCGATTCTTTTCGATTCGATTCGACTCGATTTCATGCTTTTTGATTAGATTCGACTAGAATTTAATCGACTGATTCAATTTGATTCTTTTCTTTTCGGTTGGATTCTTTTCTATTCGATTTTTTTCTATTCAATTCGATTCTTTCATTTGATTCGATTCGATTCGATTCGATTCGATTCAATTCTTTTCGTTTCAAATCGATTCGTTTCAATTCGAGTCTTTTCAATTTGATGCTTTTCGATTCGGTTCGATTTGATATTTTTAATTTGATTCGAGTCTTTTCGATTCGATTCGATTCTTTTCAATTCGATTCTTTTCGATTCGAGTCTTTTTGATTCGATTCATTTCTATTCGATTCGATTCTTTTCAATCCGATTTGATGCTTTTCCATTTGATCTGATTTGTTTCATTTCGATTCTTTTCGATTCAATTCGATTCTTTTCGATTCCATTAAATTTGATTCGATTCTTTTCGATTCGATTAGATTCTTTTCGATTTGATTCCATTCAGTTCGATTCTTTTCGATTCGATTGGATTCTTTTCGATTTGATTCAATTCTTTCGATTCGATTTGATTTGATTCTTTTCGATTCGATTCAATACGATTCTTTTCATTTCGATTCTAATCGATTCTAATCGATTCTCTTCGATTCGTTTCGATTCTATTCGATTTTTTTCGATTCTATTCTATTCGATTCATTTTGAATCATTTCCATTTGATTCTGTTCGAGTGGTTTCTATTAGATTCTTTTCGATTTGATTCAATTCGATTCGAGTCTTTTTGATTCGAGTCTTTTCGACTCGATGCAATTCAATACGATTCTTTTAGATTCGATTCGATTCGATTGTTTTCGTTTCGATTCGACTTTTTTTGATTCGATTCTTTTCGATTCGATTGTTTTCAATTCGATTGATTCGATTCTTTTCAATTCTATGCTATTCAAAGCGATTCTTTTGTATTTGATTCGATTCGATTGTTTTCTTTTTGATTCGGTTCGATTCGTTTCTTTTCGATTCGATTCAATTCTTTTCGATTCGATTCTTTTCGATTCGATTTGATTCTTTTCGATTCTATTCTATTCTATTCTTTTGTATTCCATTCGAATCGATTCGTTTTGATTGAATTCGATTCTTTTCGATTCGATTCAATTAGATTCTTTTCGATTGGATTCAATTTGTTTCGATTCGAATCAATTTGATTCTTTTCGATTGGATTCCATTCGATTCCTTTCGATTTGATTCAATTCGATTCTTTTCGATTCTATTCATTTCGATGATTTTCGTTGAGATTAGATTCTTTTCGATTTGATTTTTTTCGGTTCGAGTCGATTCATTTCGCTTATTTTGGTTACGATCAATTCAATTCGATTCTTTTTGATTTGATTTGATTCTATTCGATTTCTTTCGATTCTATTCTATTGTATTCTTTTCGATTCGATTCCATTCAATCCGATTCTTTTCGATTCGATTCGATTGTTTTAGATTTGATTCCATTCTTTCGATTCTATTTGATATGATTCTTTTCGATTCTATTTGATACGATACTTTTTATTTTGATTCGAATCGATTCTCTTCGGTTCGATTCGTTTTGATTTTCGATTCAATTCTATTCGAATTTTTTCGATTTGATTCGATTCGATTCTTTTAGATTCTACTTGATTTGTTTCTTTTCGATTTGTTTTGATTCGATTCTTTTTGATTCATCTCGATTCGATTCGATTCTTTTGTTTCGTTTTTTATTTTTTTTTATTTTTTTTATTCTTTTGTTTCGATTCGATTGTTTTCAATTCGAATCTTTTCGTTACATGGAATTCGATTCTTTTCGTTTGATTCTTTATGATTTTTTTCAACGCGATTAAATTCGATTCTTTTTTTATGATAGTCACAGAGAGCGAGAGGCAGAGACACAGGCAGAGGGAGTAGCAGGCTCCATGCACCGGGTGCCCGATGTGGGATTCGATCCCAGGTCTCCAGGAACGCGCCCTGGGCAAAGGCAGGCGCTAAACAGCTGTGCCACCCAGGGATCCCTCAGTTCGATTCTTTTTTATTCGAATCTATTCCATTCTTTTTGATTCGATTTGATTCTATTCGTTTTTTTCGATTTGATTCGATTAGTTCCTTTTTGATTCAATTCAATTCATTTCTTTTGATTCAAATCAATTCGATTCTTTTGGATTCGATTCGATTCTTTTGGATTCGATTCTTTTGGATTCGAATCGAGTAGAATCTTTTCATTTCGATCGGATTCATTTCAATTCGATTCTTTTCGATTCGAATGTTTTCGAATCAATTCGATACTTTTTGATTCGATTCGATTCTTTTCGTGTCGATTTGATTCTTTTCGATTCGATTCTTTTCTATTTGAATCGATTCGATTCTTTTCATTTCGATTCGATTTGATTCAATTCGATTCTTTTCGATCAATTCAATTTGATTGTTTTCGATTTGATTCGATTCGATTCTTTTCTATTCTATTCAATTCGATTATTTTCCATTCGATGATGCAATTGGATTCTTTTTGATTCGATTCGATTCTTTTCGATTCGATTTGACTCGATTTCATGCTTTTTGATTCGATTCGATTAGAATTTACTCGACTGATTCAATTTGATTCTTTTCTTTTCGGTTGGATTCTTTTCTATTCGATTTTTTTCTATTCAATTCGATTCTTTCAATATAATTCGATTCGATTCATTCGATTCGATTCAATTCTTTTCGTTTCAAATCGATTCGTTTCAATTCGAGTCTTTTCAATTTGATGCTTTTCGATTCGGTTCGATTTGATATTTTTAATTTGATTCGAGTCTTTTCGATTCGATTCGATTCTTTTCAATTCGATTCTTTTCGATTCGATTCTTTTTGATTCGATTCATTTCGATTCGATTCGATTCTTTTCAATCCGATTTGATGCTTTTCCATTTGATCTGATTTGTTTCATTTCGATTCTTTTCGATTCATTTCGATTCTTTTCGATTCCATTAAATTTGATTCGATTCTTTTCGATTCGATTAGATTCTTTTCGATTTGATTCCATTCAGTTCGATTCTTTTCGATTCGATTGGATTCTTTTCGATTTGATTCAATTCTTTGGATTCGATTTGATTTGATTCTTTTCGATTCGATTCAATACGATTCTTTTCATTTCGATTCTAATCGATTCTCTTCGATTCAATTTGTTTCGATTCGTTTCGATTCTATTCGATTTTTTTCGATTCTATTCTATTCGATTCATTTTGAATCATTTCGATTTGATTCTGTTCGAGTGGTTTCTATTAGATTCTTTTCGATTTGATTCAATTCGATTCGAGTCTTTTTGATTCGAGTCTTTTCGACTCGATGCAATTCAATACGATTCTTTTAGATTCGATTCGATTCGATTGTTTTCGTTTCGATTTGACTTTTTTTGATTCGATTCTTTTCGATTCGATTGTTTTCAATTCGATTGATTCGATTCTTTTCAATTCTATGCTATTCAAAGCGATTCTTTTGTATTTGATTCGATTCGATTGTTTTCTTTTTGATTCGGTTCGATTCGTTTCTTTTCGATTCGATTCAATTCTTTTCGATTCGATTCTTTTCGATTCGATTTGATTCTTTTCGATTCGATTCTATTCTATTCTTTTGTATTCCATTCGAATCGATTCGTTTTGATTGAATTCGATTCTTTTCGATTCGATTCAATTAGATTCTTTTCGATTGGATTCAATTTGTTTCGATTCGAATCAATTTGATTCTTTTCGATTGGATTCCATTCGATTCCTTTCGATTTGATTCAATTCGATTCTTTTCGATTCTATTCATTTCGATGATTTTCGTTGAGATTAGATTCTTTTCGATTTGATTTTTTTCGGTTCGAGTCGATTCATTTCGCTTATTTTGGTTACGATCAATTCAATTCGATTCTTTTTGATTTGATTTGATTCTATTCGATTTCTTTCGATTCTATTCTATTGTATTCTTTTCGATTCGATTCCATTCAATCCGATTCTTTTCGATTCGATTCGATTGTTTTAGATTTGATTCCATTCTTTCGATTCTATTTGATATGATTCTTTTCGATTCGATTTGATACGATACTTTTTATTTTGATTCGAATCGATTCTCTTCGGTTCGATTCGTTTTGATTTTCGATTCAATTCTATTCGAATTTTTTCGATTTGATTCGATTCGATTCTTTTAGATTCTACTTGATTTGTTTCTTTTCGATTTGTTTTGATTCGATTCTTTTTGATTCATCTCGATTCGATTCGATTCTTTTGTTTCTTTTTTTATTTTTTTATTTTTTTTATTCTTTTGTTTCGATTCGATTGTTTTCAATTCGAATCTTTTCGTTACATGGAATTTGATTCTTTTCGTTTGATTCTTTATGATTTTTTTCAACGCGATTCAATTCGATTCTTTTTTTATGATAGTCACAGAGAGAGACAGGCATAGACATAGGCAGAGGGAGAAGCAGGCTCCATGCACCGGGAGCCTGATGTGGGATTCGATCCCGTGATTCCAGGAACGTGCCCTGGGCCAAAGGCAGGCACTAAACAGCTGTGCCACCCAGGGATCCCTCAATTCGATTCTTTTTTATTCGAATCTATTCGATTCTTTTTGATTCGATTTGATTCTATTCGATTTTTTCGATTTGATTCGATTAGTTCCTTTTTGATTCAATTCAATTCAGTTCTTTTGATTCAAATCAATTCGATTCTTTTGGATTCGATTCGATTCTTTTGGATTCGATTCTTTTGGATTCGAATCTAGTAGAATCTTTTCATTGCGATCGGATTCATTTCAATTCGATTCTTTTCGATTCGAATGTTTTCGAATCAATTCGATACTTTTTGATTCGATTCGATTCTTTTCGTGTCGATTTGATTCTTTTCGATTCGATTCTTTTCTATTTGAATCGATTCGATTCTTTTCATTTCGATTCGATTTGATTCAATTCGATTCTTTTCGATCAATTCAATTTGATTGTTTTCGATTTGATTCGATTCTATTCTTTTCTATTCTATTCAATTCGATTCTTTTCCATTCGATGATGAAATTGGATTCTTTTTGATTCGATTCGATTCTTTTCGATTCGATTCGACTCGATTTCATGCTTTTTGATTAGATTCGACTAGAATTTAATCGACTGATTCAATTTGATTCTTTTCTTTTCGGTTGGATTCTTTTCTATTCGATTTTTTTCTATTCAATTCGATTCTTTCATTTGATTCGATTCGATTCGATTCAATTCTTTTCGTTTCAAATCGATTCGTTTCAATTCGAGTCTTTTCAATTTGATGCTTTTCGATTCGGTTCGATTTGATATTTTTAATTTGATTCGAGTCTTTTCGATTCGATTCGATTCTTTTCAATCCGATTTGATGCTTTTCCATTTGATCTGATTTGTTTCATTTCGATTCTTTTCGATTCAATTCGATTCTTTTCGATTCCATTAAATTTGATTCGATTCTTTTCGATTCGATTAGATTCTTTTCGATTTGATTCCATTCAGTTCGATTCTTTTTGACTCGATTGGATTCTTTTCGATTTGATTCAATTCTTTCGATTCGATTTGATTTGATTTGATTCTTTTCGGTTCGATTCAATACGATTCTTTTCATTTCGATTCTAATCGATTCTCTTCGATTCGTTTCGATTCGTTTCGATTCTATTCGATTTTTTTCGATTCTATTCTATTCGATTCATTTTGAATCATTTCAATTTGATTCTGTTCGAGTGGTTTCTATTAGATTCTTTTCGATTTGATTCAATTCGATTCGAGTCTTTTTGATTCGAGTCTTTTCGACTCGATTCAATTCAATACGATTCTTTTAGATTCGATTCGATTCGATTGTTTTCGTTTCGATTCGACTTTTTTTGATTCGATTCTTTTCGATTCGATTGTTTTCAATTCGATTGATTCGATTCTTTTCAATTCTATGCTATTCAAAGCGATTCTTTTGTATTTGATTCGATTCGATTGTTTTCTTTTTGATTCGGTTCGATTCGTTTCCTTTCGATTCGATTCAGTTCTTTTCGATTCGATTCTTTTCAATTCGATTTGATTCTTTTCGATTCTATTCTATTCTATTCTATTCTTTTGTATTCCATTCGAATCAATTCGTTTTGATTGAATTCGATTCTTTTCGATTCGATTCAATTAGATTCTTTTCGATTGGATTCCATTCGATTCTTTTCGATTTGATTCAATTCGATTCTTTTCGATTCTATTCATTTCGATTATTTTCGTTGAGATTAGATTCTTTTCGATTTGATTTTTTCGGTTCGAGTCGATTCATTTCGCTTATTTTGGTTAGGATCAATTCAATTCGATTCTTTATGATTTGATTTGATTCTATTCGATTTCTTTCGATTCTATTCTATTGTATTCTTTTCTTTTCCATTCCGTTCAATTCGATTCTTTTCGATTCGATTCGATTGTTTTAGATTTGATTCCATTCTTTCGATTCTATTTGATATGATTCTTTTCGATTCGATTTGATACGATACTTTTTATTTTGATTCGAATCGATTCTCTTCGGTTCGATTCGTTTTGATTCTTTTCGATTCAATTCTATTCGAATTTTTTCGATTTGATTCGATTCGATTCTTTTAGATTCTACTTGATTTGTTTCTTTTCGATTCGTTTTGATTCGATTCTTTTTGATTCATGTCGATTCGATTCGATTCTTTTGTTTCGATTCGAATCTTTTCAATTCGAATCTTTTCGTTACATGGAATTCGATTCTTTTCGTTTGATTCTTTATGATTTTTTTCAACGCGATTCAATTCGATTCTTTTTTTATGATAGTCACAGAGAGAGAGAGGCAGAGACACAGGCAGAGGGAGTAGCAGGCTCCATGCACCGGGTGCCCGATGTGGGATTCGATCCCGGGTCTCCAGGAACGCGCCCTGGGCCAAAGGCAGGCGCTAAACAGCTGCGCCACCCAGGGATCCCTCAATTCGATTCTTTTTTATTCGAATCTATTCGATTCTTTTTGATTCGATTTGATTCTATTCATTTTTTTCGATTTGATTCGATTAGTTCCTTTTTGATTCAATTCAATTCATTTCTTCTGATTCGATTCAATTCGATTCTTTTGGATTCGATTCGATTCTCTTGGATTCGATTCTTTTGGATTCGAATCGAGTAGATTCTTTTAATTTCGATCGGATTCATTTCAATTCGATTCTTTTCGATTCGAATGTTTTCGAATCAATTCGATACTTTTTGATTCAATTCGATTCTTTTCGTGTCGATTTGATTCTTTTCGATTCGATTCTTTTCTATTTGAATCGATTCGATTCTTTTCATTTCGATTCAATTTGATTCAATTCGATTCTTTTCGATCAATTCAATTTGATTGTTTTCGATTTGATTCGATTCTATTCTTTTCTATTCTATTCAATTCGATTATTTTCCATTCGATGATGAAATTGGATTCTTTTTGATTCGATTCGATTCTTTTCGATTCGATTCGACTCGATTTCATGCTTTTTGATTAGATTCGACTAGAATTTAATCGACTGATTCAATTTGATTCTTTTCTTTTCGGTTGGATTCTTTTCTATTCGATTTTTTTCTATTCAATTCGATTCTTTCATTTGATTCGATTCGATTCGATTCGATTCGATTCAATTCTTTTCGTTTCAAATCGATTCGTTTCAATTCGAGTCTTTTCAATTTGATGCTTTTCGATTCGGTTCGATTTGATATTTTTAATTTGATTCGAGTCTTTTCGATTCGATTCGATTCTTTTCAATTCGATTCTTTTCGATTCGAGTCTTTTTGATTCGATTCATTTCTATTCGATTCGATTCTTTTCAATCCGATTTGATGCTTTTCCATTTGATCTGATTTGTTTCATTTCGATTCTTTTCGATTCAATTCGATTCTTTTCGATTCCATTAAATTTGATTCGATTCTTTTCGATTCGATTAGATTCTTTTCGATTTGATTCCATTCAGTTCGATTCTTTTCGATTCGATTGGATTCTTTTCGATTTGATTCAATTCTTTCGATTCGATTTGATTTGATTCTTTTCGATTCGATTCAATACGATTCTTTTCATTTCGATTCTAATCGATTCTAATCGATTCTCTTCGATTCGTTTCGATTCTATTCGATTTTTTTCGATTCTATTCTATTCGATTCATTTTGAATCATTTCCATTTGATTCTGTTCGAGTGGTTTCTATTAGATTCTTTTCGATTTGATTCAATTCGATTCGAGTCTTTTTGATTCGAGTCTTTTCGACTCGATGCAATTCAATACGATTCTTTTAGATTCGATTCGATTCGATTGTTTTCGTTTCGATTCGACTTTTTTTGATTCGATTCTTTTCGATTCGATTGTTTTCAATTCGATTGATTCGATTCTTTTCAATTCTATGCTATTCAAAGCGATTCTTTTGTATTTGATTCGATTCGATTGTTTTCTTTTTGATTCGGTTCGATTCGTTTCTTTTCGATTCGATTCAATTCTTTTCGATTCGATTCTTTTCGATTCGATTTGATTCTTTTCGATTCTATTCTATTCTATTCTTTTGTATTCCATTCGAATCGATTCGTTTTGATTGAATTCGATTCTTTTCGATTCGATTCAATTAGATTCTTTTCGATTGGATTCAATTTGTTTCGATTCGAATCCATTTGATTCTTTTCGATTGGATTCCATTCGATTCCTTTCGATTTGATTCAATTCGATTCTTTTCGATTCTATTCATTTCGATGATTTTCGTTGAGATTAGATTCTTTTCGATTTGATTTTTTTCGGTTCGAGTCGATTCATTTCGCTTATTTTGGTTAGGATCAATTCAATTCGATTCTTTTTTATTTGATTTGATTCTATTCGATTTCTTTCGATTCTATTCTATTGTATTCTTTTCGATTCGATTCCATTCAATCCGATTCTTTTCGATTCGATTCGATTGTTTTAGATTTGATTCCATTCTTTCGATTCTATTTGATATGATTCTTTTCGATTCGATTTGATACGATACTTTTTATTTTGATTCGAATCGATTCTCTTCGGTTCGATTCGTTTTGATTCTTTTCGATTCAATTCTATTCGAATTTTTTCGATTTGATTCGATTCGATTCTTTTAGATTCTACTTGATTTGTTTCTTTTCGATTCGTTTTGATTCGATTCTTTTTGATTCATGTCGATTCGATTCGATTCTTTTGTTTCGATTCGAATCTTTTCAATTCGAATCTTTTCGTTACATGGAATTCGATTCTTTTCGATTTGATTCTTTATGATTTTTTTCAACTGGATTCAATTCGATTCTTTTTTTTATGATAGTCACAGAGAGAGTGAGAGAGGCAGAGACACTGGCAGAGGGAGAAGCAGGCTCCATGCACCGGGAGCCCGATGTGGGATTCGATCCCGGGTCTCCAGGATCGCGCCCTGGGCCAAAGGCAGGCGCTAAACCGCTGCGCCACCCAGGGATCCCTCAATTCGATTCTTTTTTATTCGAAGCTATTCGATTCTTTTTGATTCGATTTGATTCTATTCGATTTTTTTCGATTTGATTCGATTAGTTCCTTTTTGATTCAATTCAATTCATTTCTTTTGATTCAATTCGATTCGATTCTTTTGGATTCGATTCGATTCTTTTGGATTCGATTCTTTTGGATTCGAATCGAGTAGATTCTTTTCATTTCGATCGGATTCATTTCAATTCGATTCTTTTCGATTCGAATGTTTTCGAATCAATTCGATACTTTTTGATTCGATTCGATTCTTTTCGTGTCGATTTGATTCTTTTCGATTCGATTCTTTTCTATTTGAATCGATTCGATTCTTTTCATTTCGATTCGATTTGATTCAATTCGATTCTTTTCGATCAATTCAATTTGATTGTTTTCGATTTGATTCGATTCGATTCTTTTCGATTCTATTCAATTCGATTAGTTTCCATTCGATGATGCAATTGGATTCTTTTCGATTCTAGTCGATACGATTCGATTCTTTTTGATTAGATACAATTCGATTCTTTTCGATTCGATTCGATTCTTTTCGATTCGATTCGACTCGATTTCATTCTTTTTGATTCGATTCGACTAGAATTTAATCGACTGATTCAATTTGATTCTTTTCTTTTCGGTTCGATTCTTTTCTATTCGATTTTTTTCTATTCAGTTCGAGTCTTTTCAATTCGAATCTTTGCGATTCGATTCGAT
Organism: Canis lupus baileyi; assembly: GCF_048164855.1. Taxonomy (NCBI): domain Eukaryota; kingdom Metazoa; phylum Chordata; class Mammalia; order Carnivora; family Canidae; genus Canis; species Canis lupus. The sequence goes on along the minus strand of NW_027326455.1, from coordinate 257,018 downwards.
TTGATATTTTTAATTCGATTCGAGTCTTTTCGATTCGATTCGATTCTTTTCAATTCGATTCTTTTCGATTCGAGTCTTTTTGATTCGATTCATTTCGATTCGATTCGATTCTTTTCAATTCGATTTGATGCTTTTCCATTTGATCTGATTTGTTTCATTTCGATTCTTTTCGATTCAATTCGATTCTTTTCGATTCCATTAAATTTGATTCGATTCTTTTCGATTCGATTAGATTCTTTTCGATTTGATTCCATTCAGTTCGATTCTTTTCGATTCGATTGGATTCTTTTCGATTTGATTCAATTCTTTCGATTCGATTTGATTTGATTCTTTTCGATTCGATTCAATACGATTCTTTTCATTTCGATTCTAATCGATTCTCTTCGATTCAATTCGTTTCGATTCTATTCGAATTTTTTTGATTCTATTCTATTCGATTCATTTTGAATCATTTCGATTTGATTCTGTTCGAGTGGTTTCTATTAGATTCTTTTCGATTTGATTCAATTCGATTCGAGTCTTTTTGATTCGAGTCTTTTCGACTCGATTCAATTCAATACGATTCTTTTAGATTCGATTCGATTCGATTGTTTTCGTTTCGATTCGACTTTTTTTGATTCGATTCTTTTCGATTCGATTGTTTTCAATTCGATTGATTCGATTCTTTTCAATTCTATGCTATTCAAAGCGATTCTTTTGTATTTGATTCGATTCGATTGTTTTCTTTTTGATTCGGTTCGATTCGTTTCTTTTCGATTCGATTCAATTCTTTTCGATTCGATTCTTTTCGATTCGATTTGATTCTTTTCGATTCGATTCTATTCTTTTCTATTCCATTCGAATCGATTCGTTTTGATTGAATTCGATTCTTTTCGATTCGATTCAATTAGATTCTTTTCGATTGGATTCAATTTGTTTCGATTCGAATCCATTTGATTCTTTTCGATTGGATTCCATTCGATTCTTTTCGATTTGATTCAATTCGATTCTATTCATTTCGATTATTTTCGTTGAGATTAGATTCTTTTCGATTTGATTTTTTTCGGTTCGAGTCGATTCATTTCGCTTATTTTGGTTAGGATCAATTCAATTCGATTCTTTTTGATTTGATTCTATTCGATTTCTTTCGATTCTATTCTATTGTATTCTTTTCGATTCGATTCCATTCAATCCGATTCTTTTCGATTCGATTCGATTGTTTTAGATTTGATTCCATTCTTTCGATTCTATTTGATATGATTCTTTTCGATTCGATTTGATACGATACTTTTTATTTTGATTCGAATCGATTCTCTTCGGTTCGATTCGTTTTGATTCTTTTCGATTCAATTCTATTCGAATTTTTTCGATTTGATTCGATTCGATTCTTTTAGATTCTACTTGATTTGTTTCTTTTCGATTCGTTTTGATTCGATTCTTTTTGATTCATGTCGATTCGATTCGATTCTTTTGTTTCGATTCGAATCTTTTCAATTCGAATCTTTTCGTTACATGGAATTCGATTCTTTTCGATTTGATTCTTTATGATTTTTTTCAACTGGATTCAATTCGATTCTTTTTTTTATGATAGTCACAGAGAGAGTGAGAGAGGCAGAGACACTGGCAGAGGGAGAAGCAGGCTCCATGCACCGGGAGCCCGATGTGGGATTCGATCCCGGGTCTCCAGGATCGCGCCCTGGGCCAAAGGCAGGCGCTAAACCGCTGCGCCACCCAGGGATCCCTCAATTCGATTCTTTTTTATTCGAAGCTATTCGATTCTTTTTGATTCGATTTGATTCTATTCGATTTTTTTCGATTTGATTCGATTAGTTCCTTTTTGATTCAATTCAATTCATTTCTTTTGATTCAATTCGATTCGATTCTTTTGGATTCGATTCGATTCTTTTGGATTCGATTCTTTTGGATTCGAATCGAGTAGATTCTTTTCATTTCGATCGGATTCATTTCAATTCGATTCTTTTCGATTCGAATGTTTTCGAATCAATTCGATACTTTTTGATTCGATTCGATTCTTTTCGTGTCGATTTGATTCTTTTCGATTCGATTCTTTTCTATTTGAATCGATTCGATTCTTTTCATTTCGATTTGATTTGATTCAATTCGATTCTTTTCGATCAATTCAATTTGATTTTTTTCGATTTGATTCGATTCGATTCTTTTCGATTCTATTCAATTCGATTAGTTTCCATTCGATGATGCAATTGGATTCTTTTCGATTCGAGTCGATACGATTCGATTCTTTTTGATTAGATACAATTCGATTCTTTTCGATTCGATTCGATTGTTTTCGATTCGATTCGACTCGATTTCATTCTTTTTGATTCGATTCGACTAGAATTTAATCGACTGATTCAATTTGATTCTTTTCTTTTCGGTTCGATTCTTTTCTATTCGATTTTTTTCTATTCAGTTCGAGTCTTTTCAATTCGAATCTTTGCGATTCGATTCGATTTGATATTTTTAATTCGATTCGAGTCTTTTCGATTCGATTCGATTCTTTTCAATTCGATTGTTTTCGATTCGAGTCTTTTTGATTCGATTCATTTCGATTCGATTCGATTCTTTTCAATTCGATTTGATGCTTTTCCATTTGATCTGATTTGTTTCATTTCGATTCTTTTCGATTCAATTCGATTCTTTTCGATTCCATTAAATTTGATTCGATTCTTTTCGATTCGATTAGATTCTTTTCGATTTGATTCCATTCAGTTCGATTCTTTTCGATTCGATTGGATTCTTTTCGATTTGATTCAATTCTTTCGATTCGATTTGATTTGATTCTTTTCGATTCGATTCAATACGATTCTTTTCATTTCGATTCTAATCGATTCTCTTCGATTCAATTCGTTTCGATTCGTTTCGATTCTATTCGAATTTTTTCGATTCTATTCTATTCGATTCATTTTGAATCATTTCGATTTGATTCTGTTCGAGTGGTTTCTATTAGATTCTTTTCGATTTGATTCAATTCGATTCGAGTCTTTTTGATTCGAGTCTTTTCGACTCGATTCAATTCAATACGATTCTTTTAGATTCGATTCGATTCGATTGTTTTCGTTTCGATTCGACTTTTTTTGATTCGATTCTTTTCGATTCGATTGTTTTCAATTCGATTGATTCGATTCTTTTCAATTCTATGCTATTCAAAGCGATTCTTTTGTATTTGATTCGATTCGATTGTTTTCTTTTTGATTCGGTTCGATTCGTTTCTTTTCGATTCGATTCAATTCTTTTCGATTCGATTCTTTTCGATTCGATTTGATTCTTTTCTTTTTTCTTTTTTAATATTTTTTTCTTTATTTATTTATGATAGTCACACAGAGTGAGAGAGAGAGAGAGGCAGAGGGAGAAGCAGGCTCCATGCACCGGGAGCCCGATGTGGGATTCGAACCCGGGTCTCCAGTATCGCGCCCTGGGCCAAAGGCAGGCGCCAAACCGCTGCGCCACCCAGGGATCCCGATTTGATTCTTTTCGATTCGATTCTATTCTTTTCTATTCCAATCGAATCGATTCGTTTTGATTGAATACGATTCTTTTCGATTCGATTCAATTAGATTCTTTTCGATTGGATTCAATTTGTTTCGATTCGAATCCATTTGATTCTTTTCGATTGGATTCCATTCGATTCTTTTCGATTTGATTCAATTCGATTCTATTCATTTCGATTATTTTCGTTGAGATTAGATTCTTTTCGATTTGATTTTTTTCGGTTCGAGTCGATTCATTTCGCTTATTTTGGTAGGATCAATTCAATTCGATTCTTTTTGATTTGATTTGATTCTATTCGATTTCTTTCGATTCTATTCTATTGTATTCTTTTCGATTCGATTCCATTCAATCCGATTCTTTTCGATTCGATTCGATTGTTTTAGATTTGATTCCATTCTTTCGATTCTATTTGATATGATTCTTTTCGATTCGATTTGATACGATACTTTTTATTTTGATTCGAATCGATTCTCTTCGGTTCGATTCGTTTTGATTCTTTTCGATTCAATTCTATTCGAATTTTTTCGATTTGATTCGATTCGATTCTTTTAGATTCTACTTGATTTGTTTCTTTTCGATTCGTTTTGATTCGATTCTTTTTGATTCATGTCGATTCGATTCGATTCTTTTGTTTCGATTCGAATCTTTTCAATTCGAATCTTTTCGTTACATGGAATTCGATTCTTTTCGATTTGATTCTTTATGATTTTTTTCAACTGGATTCAATTCGATTCTTTTTTTTATGATAGTCACAGAGAGAGTGAGAGAGGCAGAGACACTGGCAGAGGGAGAAGCAGGCTCCATGCACCGGGAGCCCGATGTGGGATTCGATCCCGGGTCTCCAGGATCGCGCCCTGGGCCAAAGGCAGGCGCTAAACCGCTGCGCCACCCAGGGATCCCTCAATTCGATTCTTTTTTATTCGAAGCTATTCGATTCTTTTTGATTCGATTTGATTCTATTCGATTTTTTTCGATTTGATTCGATTAGTTCCTTTTTGATTCAATTCAATTCATTTCTTTTGATTCAATTCGATTCGATTCTTTTGGATTCGATTCGATTCTTTTGGATTCGATTCTTTTGGATTCGAATCGAGTAGATTCTTTTCATTTCGATCGGATTCATTTCAATTCGATTCTTTTCGATTCGAATGTTTTCGAATCAATTCGATACTTTTTGATTCGATTCGATTCTTTTCGTGTCGATTTGATTCTTTTCGATTCGATTCTTTTCTATTTGATTCGATTCTTTTCATTTCGATTCGATTTGATTCAATTCGATTCTTTTCGATCAATTCAATTTGATTGTTTTCGATTTGATTCGATTCGATTCTTTTCGATTCTATTCAATTCGATTAGTTTCCATTCGATGATGCAATTGGATTCTTTTCGATTCGAGTCGATACGATTCGATTCTTTTTGATTAGATACAATTCGATTCTTTTCGATTCGATTCGTTTCTTTTCGATTCGATTCGACTCGATTTCATTCTTTTTGATTCGATTCGACTAGAATTTAATCGACTGATTCAATTTGATTCTTTTCTTTTCGGTTCGATTCTTTTCTATTCGATTTTTTTCTATTCAGTTCGAGTCTTTTCAATTCGAATCTTTGCGATTCGATTCGATTTGATATTTTTAATTCGATTCGAGTCTTTTCGATTCGATTCGATTCTTTTCAATTCGATTCTTTTCGATTCGAGTCTTTTTGATTCGATTCATTTCGATTCGATTCGATTCTTTTCAATTCGATTTGATGCTTTTCCATTTGATCTGATTTGTTTCATTTCGATTCTTTTCGATTCAATTCGATTCTTTTCGATTCCATTAAATTTGATTCGATTCTTTTCGATTCGATTAGATTCTTTTCGATTTGATTCCATTCAGTTCGATTCTTTTCGATTCGATTGGATTCTTTTCGATTTGATTCAATTCTTTGGATTCGATTTGATTTGATTCTTTTCGATTCGATTCAATACGATTCTTTTCATTTCGATTCTAATCGATTCTCTTCGATTCAATTCGTTTCGATTCGTTTCGATTCTATTCGAATTTTTTCGATTCTATTCTATTCGATTCATTTTGAATCATTTCGATTTGATTCTGTTCGAGTGGTTTCTATTAGATTCTTTTCGATTTGATTCAATTCGATTCGAGTCTTTTTGATTCGAGTCTTTTCGACTCGATTCAATTCAATACGATTCTTTTAGATTCGATTCGATTCGATTGTTTTCGTTTCGATTCGCCTTTTTTTGATTCGATTCTTTTCGATTCGATTGTTTTCAATTCGATTGATTCGATTCTTTTCAATTCTATGCTATTCAAAGCGATTCTTTTGTATTTGATTCGATTCGATTGTTTTCTTTTTGATTCGGTTCGATTCGTTTCTTTTCGATTCGATTCAATTCTTTTCGATTCGATTCTTTTCGATTCGATTTGATTCTTTTCGATTCGATTCTATTCTTTTCTATTCCATTCGAATCGATTCGTTTTGATTGAATTCGATTCTTTTCGATTCGATTCAATTAGATTCTTTTCGATTGGATTCAATTTGTTTCGATTCGAATCCATTTGATTCTTTTCGATTGGATTCCATTCGATTCTTTTCGATTTGATTCAATTCGATTCTATTCATTTCGATTATTTTCGTTGAGATTAGATTCTTTTCGATTTGATTAATTTCGGTTCGAGTCGATTCATTTCGCTTATTTTGGTTAGGATCAATTCAATTCGATTCTTTTTGATTTGATTTGATTCTATTCGATTTCTTTCGATTCTATTCTATTGTATTCTTTTCGATTCGATTCCATTCAATCCGATTCTTTTCGATTCGATTCGATTGTTTTAGATTTGATTCCATTCTTTCGATTCTATTTGATATGATTCTTTTCGATTCGATTTGATACGATACTTTTTATTTTGATTCGAATCGATTCTCTTCGGTTCGATTCGTTTTGATTCTTTTCGATTCAATTCTATTCGAATTTTTTCGATTTGATTCGATTCGATTCTTTTAGATTCTACTTGATTTGTTTCTTTTCGATTTGTTTTGATTCGATTCTTTTTGATTCATGTCGATTCGATTCGATTCTTTTGTTTCGATTCGAATCTTTTCAATTCGAATCTTTTCGTTACATGGAATTCGATTCTTTTCGATTTGATTCTTTATGATTTTTTTCAACTGGATTCAATTCGATTCTTTTTTTTATGATAGTCACAGAGAGAGTGAGAGAGGCAGAGACACTGGCAGAGGGAGAAGCAGGCTCCATGCACCGGGAGCCCGATGTGGGATTCGATCCCGGGTCTCCAGGATCGCGCCCTGGGCCAAAGGCAGGCGCTAAACCGCTGCGCCACCCAGGGATCCCTCAATTCGATTCTTTTTTATTCGAAGCTATTCGATTCTTTTTGATTCGATTTGATTCTATTCGATTTTTTTCGATTTGATTCGATTAGTTCCTTTTTGATTCAATTCAATTCATTTCTTTTGATTCAATTCGATTCGATTCTTTTGGATTCGATTCGATTCTTTTGGATTCGATTCTTTTGGATTCGAATCGAGTAGATTCTTTTCATTTCGATCGGATTCATTTCAATTCGATTCTTTTCGATTCGAATGTTTTCGAATCAATTCGATACTTTTTGATTCGATTCGATTCTTTTCGTGTCGATTTGATTCTTTTCGATTCGATTCTTTTCTATTTGAATCGATTCGATTCTTTTCATTTCGATTCGATTTGATTCAATTCGATTCTTTTCGATCAATTCAATTTGATTTTTTTCGATTTGATTCGATTCGTTTCTTTTCGATTCTATTCAATTCGATTAGTTTCCATTCGATGATGCAATTGGATTCTTTTCGATTCGAGTCGATACGATTCGATTCTTTTTGATTAGATACAATTCGATTCTTTTCGATTCGATTCGATTGTTTTCGATTCGATTCGACTCGATTTCATTCTTTTTGATTCGATTCGACTAGAATTTAATCGACTGATTCAATTTGATTCTTTTCTTTTCGGTTCGATTCTTTTCTATTCTATTTTTTTCTATTCAGTTCGAGTCTTTTCAATTCGAATCTTTGCGATTCGATTCGATTTGATATTTTTAATTCGATTCGAGTCTTTTCGATTCGATTCGATTCTTTTCAATTCGATTCTTTTCGATTCGAGTCTTTTTGATTCGATTCATTTCGATTCGATTCGATTCTTTTCAATTCGATTTGATGCTTTTCCATTTGATCTGATTTGTTTCATTTCGATTCTTTTCGATTCAATTCGATTCTTTTCGATTCCATTAAATTTGATTCGATTCTTTTCGATTCGATTAGATTCTTTTCGATTTGATTCCATTCAGTTCGATTCTTTTCGATTCGATTGGATTCTTTTCGATTTGATTCAATTCTTTGGATTCGATTTGATTTGATTCTTTTCGATTCGATTCAATACGATTCTTTTCATTTCGATTCTAATCGATTCTCTTCGATTCAAATCGTTTCGATTCGTTTCGATTCTATTCGAATTTTTTCGATTCTATTCTATTCGATTCATTTTGAATCATTTCGATTTGATTCTGTTCGAGTGGTTTCTATTAGATTCTTTTCGATTTGATTCAATTCGATTCGAGTCTTTTTGATTCGAGTCTTTTCGACTCGATTCAATTCAATACGATTCTTTTAGATTCGATTCGATTCGATTGTTTTCGTTTCGATTCGACTTTTTTTGATTCGATTCTTTTCGATTCGATTGTTTTCAATTCGATGGATTCGATTCTTTTCAATTCTATGCTATTCAAAGCGATTCTTTTGTATTTGATTCGATTCGATTGTTTTCTTTTTGATTCGGTTCGATTCGTTTCTTTTCGATTCGATTCAATTCTTTTCGATTCGATTCTTTTCGATTCGATTTGATTCTTTTCGATTCGATTCTATTCTTTTCTATTCCATTCGAATCGATTCGTTTTGATTGAATTCGATTCTTTTCGATTCGATTCAATTAGATTCTTTTCGATTGGATTCAATTTGTTTCGATTCGAATCCATTTGATTCTTTTCGATTGGATTCCATTCGATTCTTTTCGATTTGATTCAATTCGATTCTATTCATTTCGATTATTTTCGTTGAGATTAGATTCTTTTCGATTTGATTTTTTTCGGTTCGAGTCGATTCATTTCGCTTATTTTGGTTAGGATCAATTCAATTCGATTCTTTTTGATTTGATTTGATTCTATTCGATTTCTTTCGATTCTATTCTATTGTATTCTTTTCGATTCGATTCCATTCAATCCGATTCTTTTCGATTCGATTCGATTGTTTTAGATTTGATTCCATTCTTTCGATTCTATTTGATATGATTCTTTTCGATTCGATTTGATACGATACTTTTTATTTTGATTCGAATCGATTCTCTTCGGTTCGATTCGTTTTGATTCTTTTCGATTCAATTCTATTCGAATTTTTTCGATTTGATTCGATTCGATTCTTTTAGATTCTACTTGATTTGTTTCTTTTCGATTCGTTTTGATTCGATTCTTTTTGATTCATGTCGATTCGATTCGATTCTTTTGTTTCGATTCGAATCTTTTCAATTCGAATCTTTTCGTTACATGGAATTCGATTCTTTTCGATTTGATTCTTTATGATTTTTTTCAACTGGATTCAATTCGATTCTTTTTTTTATGATAGTCACAGAGAGAGTGAGAGAGGCAGAGACACTGGCAGAGGGAGAAGCAGGCTCCATGCACCGGGAGCCCGATGTGGGATTCGATCCCGGGTCTCCAGGATCGCGCCCTGGGCCAAAGGCAGGCGCTAAACCGCTGCGCCACCCAGGGATCCCTCAATTCGATTCTTTTTTATTCGAAGCTATTCGATTCTTTTTGATTCGATTTGATTCTATTCGATTTTTTTCGATTTGATTCGATTAGTTCCTTTTTGATTCAATTCAATTCATTTCTTTTGATTCAATTCGATTCGATTCTTTTGGATTCGATTCGATTCTCTTGGATTCGATTCTTTTGGATTCGAATCGAGTAGATTCTTTTCATTTCGATCGGATTCATTTCAATTCGATTCTTTTCGATTCGAATGTTTTCGAATCAATTCGATACTTTTTGATTCGATTCGATTCTTTTCGTGTCGATTTGATTCTTTTCGATTCGATTCTTTTCTATTTGATTCGATTCTTTTCATTTCGATTCGATTTGATTCAATTCGATTCTTTTCGATCAATTCAATTTGATTGTTTTCGATTTGATTCGATTCGATTCTTTTCGATTCTATTCAATTCGATTAGTTTCCATTCGATGATGCAATTGGATTCTTTTCGATTCGAGTCGATACGATTCGATTCTTTTTGATTAGATACAATTCGATTCTTTTCGATTCGATTCGATTCTTTTCGATTCGATTCGACTCGATTTCATGCTTTTTGATTCGATTCGACTAGAATTTAATCGACTGATTCAATTTGATTCTTTTCTTTTCGGTTCAATTCTTTTCTATTCGATTTTTTTCTATTCAGTTCGAGTCTTTTCAATTCGAATCTTTGCGATTCGATTCGATTTGATATTTTTAATTCGATTCGATTCTTTTCGATTCGATTCGATTCTTTTCAATTCGATTCTTTTCGATTCGAGTCTTTTTGATTCGATTCATTTCGATTCGATTCGATTCTTTTCAATTCGATTTGATGCTTTTCCATTTGATCTGATTTGTTTCATTTCGATTCTTTTCGATTCAATTCGATTCTTTTCGATTCCATTAAATTTGATTCGATTCTTTTCGATTCGATTAGATTCTTTTCGATTTGATTCCATTCAGTTCGATTCTTTTCGATTCGATTGGATTCTTTTCGATTTGATTCAATTCTTTCGATTCGATTTGATTTGATTCTTTTCGATTCGATTCAATACGATTCTTTTCATTTCGATTCTAATCGATTCTCTTCGATTCAATTCGTTTCGATTCGTTTCGATTCTATTCGAATTTTTTCGATTCTATTCTATTCGATTCATTTTGAATCATTTCGATTTGATTCTGTTCGAGTGGTTTCTATTAGATTCTTTTCGATTTGATTCAATTCGATTCGAGTCTTTTTGATTCGAGTCTTTTCGACTCGATTGAATTCAATACGATTCTTTTAGATTCGATTCGATTCGATTGTTTTCGTTTCGATTCGACTTTTTTTGATTCGATTCTTTTCGATTCGATTGTTTTCAATTCGATGGATTCGATTCTTTTCAATTCTATGCTATTCAAAGCGATTCTTTTGTATTTGATTCGATTCGATTGTTTTCTTTTTGATTCGGTTCGATTCGTTTCTTTTCGATTCGATTCAATTCTTTTCGATTCGATTCTTTTCGATTCGATTTGATTCTTTTCGATTCGATTCTATTCTTTTCTATTCCATTCGAATCGATTCGTTTTGATTGAATTCGATTCTTTTCGATTCGATTCAATTAGATTCTTTTCGATTGGATTCAATTTGTTTCGATTCGAATCCATTTGATTCTTTTCGATTGGATTCCATTCGATTCTTTTCGATTTGATTCAATTCGATTCTATTCATTTCGATTATTTTCGTTGAGATTAGATTCTTTTCGATTTGATTTTTTTCGGTTCGAGTCGATTCATTTCGCTTATTTTGGTTAGGATCAATTCAATTCGATTCTTTTTGATTTGATTTGATTCTATTCGATTTCTTTCGATTCTATTCTATTGTATTCTTTTCGATTCGATTCCATTCAATCCGATTCTTTTCGATTCGATTCGATTGTTTTAGATTTGATTCCATTCTTTCGATTCTATTTGATATGATTCTTTTCGATTCGATTTGATACGATACTTTTTATTTTGATTCGAATCGATTCTCTTCGGTTCGATTCGTTTTGATTCTTTTCGATTCAATTCTATTCGAATTTTTTCGATTTGATTCGATTCGATTCTTTTAGATTCTACTTGATTTGTTTCTTTTCGATTCGTTTTGATTCGATTCTTTTTGATTCATGTCGATTCGATTCGATTCTTTTGTTTCGATTCGATTCTTTTCAATTCGAATCTTTTCGTTACATGGAATTCGATTCTTTTCGATTTGATTCTTTATGATTTTTTTCAACTGGATTCAATTCGATTCTTTTTTTTATGATAGTCACAGAGAGAGTGAGAGAGGCAGAGACACTGGCAGAGGGAGAAGCAGGCTCCATGCACCGGGAGCCCGATGTGGGATTCGATCCCGGGTCTCCAGGATCGCGCCCTGGGCCAAAGGCAGGCGCTAAACCGCTGCGCCAACCAGGGATCCCTCAATTCGATTCTTTTTGATTCGATTTGATTCTATTCGATTTTTTTCGATTTGATTCGATTAGTTCCTTTTTGATTCAATTCAATTCATTTCTTTTGATTCAATTCGATTCGATTCTTTTGGATTCGATTCGATTCTTTTGGATTCGATTCTTTTGGATTCGAATCGAGTAGATTCTTTTCATTTCGATCGGATTCATTTCAATTCGATTCTTTTCGATTCGAATGTTTTCGAATCAATTCGATACTTTTTGATTCGATTCGATTCTTTTCGTGTCGATTTGATTCTTTTCGATTCGATTCTTTTCTATTTGAATCGATTCGATTCTTTTCATTTCGATTCGATTTGATTCAATTCGATTCTTTTCGATCAATTCAATTTGATTGTTTTCGATTTGATTCGATTCGATTCTTTTCGATTCTATTCAATTCGATTAGTTTCCATTCGATGATGCAATTGGATTCTTTTCGATTCGAGTCGATACGATTCGATTCTTTTTGATTAGATACAATTCGATTCTTTTCGATTCGATTCGATTCTTTTCGATTCGATTCGACTCGATTTCATTCTTTTTGATTGGATTCGACTAGAATTTAATCGACTGATTCAATTTGATTCTTTTCTTTTCGGTTCAATTCTTTTCTATTCGATTTTTTTCTATTCAGTTCGAGTCTTTTCAATTCGAATCTTTGCGATTCGATTCGATTTGATATTTTTAATTCGATTCGAGTCTTTTCGATTCGATTCGATTCTTTTCAATTCGATTGTTTTCGATTCGAGTCTTTTTGATTCGATTCATTTCGATTCGATTCGATTCTTTTCAATTCGATTTGATGCTTTTCCATTTGATCTGATTTGTTTCATTTCGATTCTTTTCGATTCAATTCGATTCTTTTCGATTCCATTAAATTTGATTCGATTCTTTTCGATTCGATTAGATTCTTTTCGATTTGATTCCATTCAGTTCGATTCTTTTCGATTCGATTGGATTCTTTTCGATTTGATTCAATTCTTTCGATTCGATTTGATTTGATTCTTTTCGATTCGATTCAATACGATTCTTTTCATTTCGATTCTAATCGATTCTCTTCGATTCAATTCGTTTCGATTCGTTTCGATTCTATTCGAATTTTTTCGATTCTATTCTATTCGATTCATTTTGAATCATTTCGATTTGATTCTGTTCGAGTGGTTTCTATTAGATTCTTTTCGATTTGATTCAATTCGATTCGAGTCTTTTTGATTCGAGTCTTTTCGACTCGATGCAATTCAATACGATTCTTTTAGATTCGATTCGATTCGATTGTTTTCGTTTCGATTCGACTTTTTTTGATTCGATTCTTTTCGATTCGATTGTTTTCAATTCGATTGATTCGATTCTTTTCAATTCTATGCTATTCAAAGCGATTCTTTTGTATTTGATTCGATTCGATTGTTTTCTTTTTGATTCGGTTCGATTCGTTTCTTTTCGATTCGATTCAATTCTTTTCGATTCGATTCTTTTCGATTCGATTTGATTCTTTTCTTTTTTCTTTTTTAATATTTTTTTCTTTATTTATTTATGATAGTCACACAGAGTGAGAGAGAGAGAGAGGCAGAGGGAGAAGCAGGCTCCATGCACCGGGAGCCCGATGTGGGATTCGAACCCGGGTGTCCAGTATCGCGCCCTGGGCCAAAGGCAGGCGCCAAACCGCTGCGCCACCCAGGGATCCCGATTTGATTCTTTTCGATTCGATTCTATTCTTTTCTATTCCAATCGAATCGATTCGTTTTGATTGAATTCGATTCTTTTCGATTCGATTCAATTAGATTCTTTTCGATTGGATTCAATTTGTTTCGATTCGAATCCATTTGATTCTTTTCGATTGGATTCCATTCGATTCTTTTCGATTTGATTCAATTCGATTCTATTCATTTCGATTATTTTCGTTGAGATTAGATTCTTTTCGATTTGATTTTTTTCGGTTCGAGTCGATTCATTTCGCTTATTTTGGTTAGGATCAATTCAATTCGATTCTTTTTGATTTGATTTGATTCTATTCGATTTCTTTCGATTCTATTCTATTGTATTCTTTTCGATTCGATTCCATTCAATCCGATTCTTTTCGATTCGATTCGATTGTTTTAGATTTGATTCCATTCTTTCGATTCTATTTGATATGATTCTTTTCGATTCGATTTGATACGATACTTTTTATTTTGATTCGAATCGATTCTCTTCGGTTCGATTCGTTTTGATTCTTTTCGATTCAATTCTATTCGAATTTTTTCGATTTGATTCGATTCGATTCTTTTAGATTCTACTTGATTTGTTTCTTTTCGATTCGTTTTGATTCGATTCTTTTTGATTCATGTCGATTCGATTCGATTCTTTTGTTTCGATTCGAATCTTTTCAATTCGAATCTTTTCGTTACATGGAATTCGATTCTTTTCGATTTGATTCTTTATGATTTTTTTCAACTGGATTCAATTCGATTCTTTTTTTTATGATAGTCACAGAGAGAGTGAGAGAGGCAGAGACACTGGCAGAGGGAGAAGCAGGCTCCATGCACCGGGAGCCCGATGTGGGATTCGATCCCGGGTCTCCAGGATCGCGCCCTGGGCCAAAGGCAGGCGCTAAACCGCTGCGCCAACCAGGGATCCCTCAATTCGATTCTTTTTGATTCGATTTGATTCTATTCGATTTTTTTCGATTTGATTCGATTAGTTCCTTTTTGATTCAATTCAATTCATTTCTTTTGATTCAATTCGATTCGATTCTTTTGGATTCGATTCGATTCTTTTGGATTCGATTCTTTTGGATTCGAATCGAGTAGATTCTTTTCATTTCGATCGGATTCATTTCAATTCGATTCTTTTCGATTCGAATGTTTTCGAATCAATTCGATACTTTTTGATTCGATTCGATTCTTTTCGTGTCGATTTGATTCTTTTCGATTCGATTCTTTTCTATTTGATTCGATTCTTTTCATTTCGATTCGATTTGATTCAATTCGATTCTTTTCGATCAATTCAATTTGATTGTTTTCGATTTGATTCGATTTGATTCTTTTCGATTCTATTCAATTCGATTAGTTTCCATTCGATGATGCAATTGGATTCATTTCGATTCGAGTCGATACGATTCGATTCTTTTTGATTAGATACAATTCGATTCTTTTCGATTCGATTCGATTCTTTTCGATTCGATTCGACTCGATTTCATTCTTTTTGATTCGATTCGACTAGAATTTAATCGACTGATTCAATTTGATTCTTTTCTTTTCGGTTCGATTCTTTTCTATTCTATTTTTTTCTATTCAGTTCGAGTCTTTTCAATTCGAATCTTTGCGATTCGATTCGATTTGATATTTTTAATTCGATTCGAGTCTTTTCGATTCGATTCGATTCTTTTCAATTCGATTCTTTTCGATTCGAGTCTTTTTGATTCGATTCATTTCGATTCGATTCGATTCTTTTCAATTCGATTTGATGCTTTTCCATTTGATCTGATTTGTTTCATTTCGATTCTTTTCGATTCAATTCGATTCTTTTCGATTCCATTAAATTTGATTCGATTCTTTTCGATTCGATTAGATTCTTTTCGATTTGATTCCATTCAGTTCGATTCTTTTCGATTCGATTGGATTCTTTTCGATTTGATTCAATTCTTTCGATTCGATTTGATTTGATTCTTTTCGATTCGATTCAATACGATTCTTTTCATTTCGATTCTAATCGATTCTCTTCGATTCAAATCGTTTCGATTCGTTTCGATTCTATTCGAATTTTTTCGATTCTATTCTATTCGATTCATTTTGAATCATTTCGATTTGATTCTGTTCGAGTGGTTTCTATTAGATTCTTTTCGATTTGATTCAATTCGATTCGAGTCTTTTTGATTCGAGTCTTTTCGACTCGATTCAATTCGATTCTTTTAGATTCGATTCGATTCGATTGTTTTCGTTTCGATTCGACTTTTTTTGATTCGATTCTTTTCGATTCGATTGTTTTCAATTCGATGGATTCGATTCTTTTCAATTCTATGCTATTCAAAGCGATTCTTTTGTATTTGATTCGATTCGATTGTTTTCTTTTTGATTCGGTTCGATTCGTTTCTTTTCGATTCGATTCAATTCTTTTCGATTCGATTCTTTTCGATTCGATTTGATTCTTTTCTTTTTTCTTTTTTAATATTTTTTTCTTTATTTATTTATGATAGTCACACAGAGTGAGAGAGAGAGAGAGGCAGAGGGAGAAGCAGGCTCCATGCACCGGGAGCCCGATGTGGGATTCGAACCCGGGTCTCCAGTATCGCGCCCTGGGCCAAAGGCAGGCGCCAAACCGCTGCGCCACCCAGGGATCCCGATTTGATTCTTTTCGATTCGATTCTATTCTTTTCTATTCCAATCGAATCGATTCGTTTTGATTGAATTCGATTCTTTTCGATTCGATTCAATTAGATTCTTTTCGATTGGATTCAATTTGTTTCGATTCGAATCCATTTGATTCTTTTCGATTGGATTCCATTCGATTCTTTTCGATTTGATTCAATTCGATTCTATTCATTTCGATTATTTTCGTTGAGATTAGATTCTTTTCGATTTGATTTTTTTCGGTTCGAGTCGATTCATTTCGCTTATTTTGGTTAGGATCAATTCAATTCGATTCTTTTTGATTTGATTTGATTCTATTCGATTTCTTTCGATTCTATTCTATTGTATTCTTTTCGATTCGATTCCATTCAATCCGATTCTTTTCGATTCGATTCGATTGTTTTAGATTTGATTCCATTCTTTCGATTCTATTTGATATGATTCTTTTCGATTCGATTTGATACGATACTTTTTATTTTGATTCGAATCGATTCTCTTCGGTTCGATTCGTTTTGATTCTTTTCGATTCAATTCTATTCGAATTTTTTCGATTTGATTCGATTCGATTCTTTTAGATTCTACTTGATTTGTTTCTTTTCGATTCGTTTTGATTCGATTCTTTTTGATTCATGTCGATTCGATTCGATTCTTTTGTTTCGATTCGAATCTTTTCAATTCGAATCTTTTCGTTACATGGAATTCGATTCTTTTCGATTTGATTCTTTATGATTTTTTTCAACTGGATTCAATTCGATTCTTTTTTTTATGATAGTCACAGAGAGAGTGAGAGAGGCAGAGACACTGGCAGAGGGAGAAGCAGGCTCCATGCACCGGGAGCCCGATGTGGGATTCGATCCCGGGTCTCCAGGATCGCGCCCTGGGCCAAAGGCAGGCGCTAAACCGCTGCGCCAACCAGGGATCCCTCAATTCGATTCTTTTTGATTCGATTTGATTCTATTCGATTTTTTTCGATTTGATTCGATTAGTTCCTTTTTGATTCAATTCAATTCATTTCTTTTGATTCAATTCGATTCGATTCTTTTGGATTCGATTCGATTCTTTTGGATTCGATTCTTTTGGATTCGAATCGAGTAGATTCTTTTCATTTCGATCGGATTCATTTCAATTCGATTCTTTTCGATTCGAATGTTTTCGAATCAATTCGATACTTTTTGATTCGATTCGATTCTTTTCGTGTCGATTTGATTCTTTTCGATTCGATTCTTTTCTATTTGATTCGATTCTTTTCATTTCGATTCGATTTGATTCAATTCGATTCTTTTCGATCAATTCAATTTGATTGTTTTCGATTTGATTCGATTTGATTCTTTTCGATTCTATTCAATTCGATTAGTTTCCATTCGATGATGCAATTGGATTCATTTCGATTCGAGTCGATACGATTCGATTCTTTTTGATTAGATACAATTCGATTCTTTTCGATTCGATTCGATTCTTTTCGATTCGATTCGACTCGATTTCATTCTTTTTGATTCGATTCGACTAGAATTTAATCGACTGATTCAATTTGATTCTTTTCTTTTCGGTTCGATTCTTTTCTATTCTATTTTTTTCTATTCAGTTCGTGTCTTTTCAATTCGAATCTTTGCGATTCGATTCGATTTGATATTTTTAATTCGATTCGAGTCTTTTCGATTCGATTCGATTCTTTTCAATTCGATTCTTTTCGATTCGAGTCTTTTTGATTCGATTCATTTCGATTCGATTCGATTCTTTTCAATTCGATTTGATGCTTTTCCATTTGATCTGATTTGTTTCATTTCGATTCTTTTCGATTCAATTCGATTCTTTTCGATTCCATTAAATTTGATTCGATTCTTTTCGATTCGATTAGATTCTTTTCGATTTGATTCCATTCAGTTCGATTCTTTTCGATTCGATTGGATTCTTTTCGATTTGATTCAATTCTTTCGATTCGATTTGATTTGATTCTTTTCGATTCGATTCAATACGATTCTTTTCATTTCGATTCTAATCGATTCTCTTCGATTCAAATCGTTTCGATTCGTTTCGATTCTATTCGAATTTTTTCGATTCTATTCTATTCGATTCATTTTGAATCATTTCGATTTGATTCTGTTCGAGTGGTTTCTATTAGATTCTTTTCGATTTGATTCAATTCGATTCGAGTCTTTTTGATTCGAGTCTTTTCGACTCGATTCAATTCGATTCTTTTAGATTCGATTCGATTCGATTGTTTTCGTTTCGATTCGACTTTTTTTGATTCGATTCTTTTCGATTCGATTGTTTTCAATTCGATGGATTCGATTCTTTTCAATTCTATGCTATTCAAAGCGATTCTTTTGTATTTGATTCGATTCGATTGTTTTCTTTTTGATTCGGTTCGATTCGTTTCTTTTCTATTCGATTCAATTCTTTTCGATTCGATTCTTTTCGATTCGATTTGATTCTTTTCGATTCGATTCTATTCTTTTCTATTCCATTCGAATCGATTCGTTTTGATTGAATTCGATTCTTTTCGATTCGATTCAATTAGATTCTTTTCGATTGGATTCAATTTGTTTCGATTCGAATCCATTTGATTCTTTTCGATTGGATTCCATTCGATTCTTTTCGATTTGATTCAATTCGATTCTATTCATTTCGATTATTTTCGTTGAGATTAGATTCTTTTCGATTTGATTTTTTTCGGTTCGAGTCGATTCATTTCGCTTATTTTGGTTAGGATCAATTCAATTCGATTCTTTTTGATTTGATTTGATTCTATTCGATTTCTTTCGATTCTATTCTATTGTATTCTTTTCGATTCGATTCCATTCAATCCGATTCTTTTCGATTCGATTCGATTGTTTTAGATTTGATTCCATTCTTTCGATTCTATTTGATATGATTCTTTTCGATTCGATTTGATACGATACTTTTTATTTTGATTCGAATCGATTCTCTTCGGTTCGATTCGTTTTGATTCTTTTCGATTCAATTCTATTCGAATTTTTTCGATTTGATTCGATTCGATTCTTTTAGATTCTACTTGATTTGTTTCTTTTCGATTCGTTTTGATTCGATTCTTTTTGATTCATGTCGATTCGATTCGATTCTTTTGTTTCGATTCGAATCTTTTCAATTCGAATCTTTTCGTTACATGGAATTCGATTCTTTTCGATTTGATTCTTTATGATTTTTTTCAACTGGATTCAATTCGATTCTTTTTTTTATGATAGTCACAGAGAGAGTGAGAGAGGCAGAGACACTGGCAGAGGGAGAAGCAGGCTCCATGCACCGGGAGCCCGATGTGGGATTCGATCCCGGGTCTCCAGGATCGCGCCCTGGGCCAAAGGCAGGCGCTAAACCGCTGCGCCAACCAGGGATCCCTCAATTCGATTCTTTTTTATTCGAAGCTATTCGATTCTTTTTGATTCGATTTGATTCTATTCGATTTTTTTCGATTTGATTCGATTAGTTCCTTTTTGATTCAATTCAATTCATTTCTTTTGATTCAATTCGATTCGATTCTTTTGGATTCGATTCGATTCTTTTGGATTCGATTCTTTTGGATTCGAATCGAGTAGATTCTTTTCATTTCGATCGGATTCATTTCAATTCGATTCTTTTCGATTCGAATGTTTTCGAATCAATTCGATACTTTTTGATTCGATTCGATTCTTTTCGTGTCGATTTGATTCTTTTCGATTCGATTCTTTTCTATTTGATTCGATTCTTTTCATTTCGATTCGATTTGATTCAATTCGATTCTTTTCGATCAATTCAATTTGATTGTTTTCGATTTGATTCGATTCGATTCTTTTCGATTCTATTCAATTCGATTAGTTTCCATTCGATGATGCAATTGGATTCTTTTCGATTCGAGTCGATACGATTCGATTCTTTTTGATTAGATACAATTCGATTCTTTTCGATTCGATTTGATTCTTTTCGATTCGATTCGACTCGATTTCATTCTTTTTGATTCGATTCGACTAGAATTTAATCGACTGATTCAATTTGATTCTTTTCTTTTCGGTTCGATTCTTTTCTATTCGATTTTTTTCTATTCAGTTCGAGTCTTTTCAATTCGAATCTTTGCGATTCGATTCGATTTGATATTTTTAATTCGATTCGAGTCTTTTCGATTCGATTCGATTCTTTTCAATTCGATTCTTTTCGATTCGAGTCTTTTTGATTCGATTCATTTCGATTCGATTCGATTCTTTTCAATTCGATTTGATGCTTTTCCATTTGATCTGATTTGTTTCATTTCGATTCTTTTCGATTCAATTCGATTCTTTTCGATTCCATTAAATTTGATTCGATTCTTTTCGATTCGATTAGATTCTTTTCGATTTGATTCCATTCAGTTCGATTCTTTTCGATTCGATTGGATTCTTTTCGATTTGATTCAATTCTTTGGATTCGATTTGATTTGATTCTTTTCGATTCGATTCAATACGATTCTTTTCATTTCGATTCTAATCGATTCTCTTCGATTCAATTTGTTTCGATTCGTTTCGATTCTATTCGATTTTTTTCGATTCTATTCTATTCGATTCATTTTGAATCATTTCGATTTGATTCTGTTCGAGTGGTTTCTATTAGATTCTTTTCGATTTGATTCAATTCGATTCGAGTCTTTTTGATTCGAGTCTTTTCGACTCGATTCAATTCAATACGATTCTTTTAGATTCGATTCGATTCGATTGTTTTCGTTTCGATTCGCCTTTTTTTGATTCGATTCTTTTCGATTCGATTGTTTTCAATTCGATTGATTCGATTCTTTTCAATTCTATGCTATTCAAAGCGATTCTTTTGTATTTGATTCGATTCGATTGTTTTCTTTTTGATTCGGTTCGATTCGTTTCTTTTCGATTCGATTCAATTCTTTTCGATTCGATTCTTTTCGATTCGATTTGATTCTTTTCGATTCGATTCTATTCTTTTCTATTCCATTCGAATCGATTCGTTTTGATTGAATTCGATTCTTTTCGATTCGATTCAATTAGATTCTTTTCGATTGGATTCAATTTGTTTCGATTCGAATCCATTTGATTCTTTTCGATTGGATTCCATTCGATTCTTTTCGATTTGATTCAATTCGATTCTATTCATTTCGATTATTTTCGTTGAGATTAGATTCTTTTCGATTTGATTTTTTTCGGTTCGAGTCGATTCATTTCGCTTATTTTGGTTAGGATCAATTCAATTCGATTCTTTTTGATTTGATTTGATTCTATTCGATTTCTTTCGATTCTATTCTATTGTATTCTTTTCGATTCGATTCCATTCAATCCGATTCTTTTCGATTCGATTCGATTGTTTTAGATTTGATTCCATTCTTTCGATTCTATTTGATATGATTCTTTTCGATTCGATTTGATACGATACTTTTTATTTTGATTCGAATCGATTCTCTTCGGTTCGATTCGTTTTGATTCTTTTCGATTCAATTCTATTCGAATTTTTTCGATTTGATTCGATTCGATTCTTTTAGATTCTACTTGATTTGTTTCTTTTCGATTCGTTTTGATTCGATTCTTTTTGATTCATGTCGATTCGATTCGATTCTTTTGTTTCGATTCGAATCTTTTCAATTCGAATCTTTTCGTTACATGGAATTCGATTCTTTTCGATTTGATTCTTTATGATTTTTTTCAACTGGATTCAATTCGATTCTTTTTTTATGATAGTCACAGAGAGAGTGAGAGAGGCAGAGACACTGGCAGAGGGAGAAGCAGGCTCCATGCACCGGGAGCCCGATGTGGGATTCGATCCCGGGTCTCCAGGATCGCGCCCTGGGCCAAAGGCAGGCGCTAAACCGCTGCGCCACCCAGGGATCCCTCAATTCGATTCTTTTGTATTCGAAGCTAGATTCTATTCGATTTTTTTCGATTTGATTCGATTAGTTCCTTTTTGATTCAATTCAATTCATTTCTTTTGATTCAATTCGATTCGATTCTTTTGGATTCGATTCGATTCTTTTGGATTCGATTCTTTTGGATTCGAATCGAGTAGATTCTTTTCATTTCGATCGGATTCATTTCAATTCGATTCTTTTCGATCGAATGTTTTCGAATCAATTCGATACTTTTTGATTCGATTCGATTCTTTTCGTGTCGATTTGATTCTTTTCGATTCGATTCTTTTCTATTTGAATCGATTCTATTCTTTTCATTTCGATTCGATTTGATTCAATTCGATTCTTTTCGATCAATTCAATTTGATTGTTTTCGATTTGATTCGATTCGATTCTTTTCGATTCTATTCAATTCGATTAGTTTCCATTCGATGATGCAATTGGATTCTTTTCGATTTGAGTCGATACGATTCGATTCTTTTTGATTAGATACAATTCGATTCTTTTCGATTCGATTCGATTCTTTTCGATTCGATTCGACTCGATTTCATTCTTTTTGATTGGATTCGACTAGAATTTAATCGACTGATTCAATTTGATTCTTTTCTTTTCGGTTCGATTCTTTTCTATTCCATTTTTTTCTATTCAGTTCGAGTCTTTTCAATTCGAATCTTTGCGATTCGATTCGATTTGATATTTTTAATTCGATTCGAGTCTTTTCGATTCGATTCGATTCTTTTCAATTCGATTCTTTTCGATTCGAGTCTTTTTGATTCGATTCATTTCGATTCGATTCGATTCTTTTCAATTCGATTTGATGCTTTTCCATTTGATGTGATTTCTTTCATTTCGTTTCTTTTCGATTCAATTCGATTCTTTTCGATTCCATTAAATTTGATTCGATTCTTTTCGATTAGATTAGATTCTTTTCGATTTGATTCCATTCAGTTCGATTCTTTTCGATTCGATTGGATTCTTTTCGATTTGATTCAATTCTTTCGATTCGATTTGATTTGATTCTTTTCGATTCGATTCAATACGATTCTTTTCATTTCGATTCTAATCGATTCTCTTCGATTCAATTCGTTTCGATTCGTTTCGATTCTATTCGAATTTTTTCGATTCTATTCTATTCGATTCATTTTGAATCATTTCGATTTGATTCTGTTCGAGTGGTTTCTATTAGATTCTTTTCGATTTGATTCAATTCGATTCGAGTCTTTTTGATTCGAGTCTTTTCGACTCGATGCAATTCAATACGATTCTTTTAGATTCGATTCGATTCGATTGTTTTCGTTTCGATTCGACTTTTTTTGATTCGATTCTTTTCGATTCGATTGTTTTCAATTCGATGGATTCGATTCTTTTCAATTCTATGCTATTCAAAGCGATTCTTTTGTATTTGATTCGATTCGATTGTTTTCTTTTTGATTCGGTTCGATTCGTTTCTTTTCGATTCGATTCAATTCTTTTCGATTCGATTCTTTTCGATTCGATTTGATTCTTTTCTTTTTTCTTTTTTAATATTTTTTTCTTTATTTATTTATGATAGTCACACAGAGTGAGAGAGAGAGAGAGGCAGAGGGAGAAGCAGGCTCCATGCACCGGGAGCCCGATGTGGGATTCGATCCCGGGTCTCCAGTATCGCGCCCTGGGCCAAAGGCAGGGGCCAAACCGCTGCGCCACCCAGGGATCCCGATTTGATTCTTTTCGATTCGATTCTATTCTTTTCTATTCCATTCGAATCGATTCGTTTTGATTGAATTCGATTCTTTTCGATTCGATTCAATTAGATTCTTTTCGATTGGATTCAATTTGTTTCGATTCGAATCCATTTGATTCTTTTCGATTGGATTCCATTCGATTCTTTTCGATTTGATTCAATTCGATTCTATTCATTTCGATTATTTTCGTTGAGATTAGATTCTTTTCGATTTGATTTTTTTCGGTTCGAGTCGATTCATTTCGCTTATTTTGGTTAGGATCAATTCAATTCGATTCTTTTTGATTTGATTTGATTCTATTCGATTTCTTTCGATTCTATTCTATTGTATTCTTTTCGATTCGATTCCATTCAATCCGATTCTTTTCGATTCGATTCGATTGTTTTAGATTTGATTCCATTCTTTCGATTCTATTTGATATGATTCTTTTCGATTCGATTTGATACGATACTTTTTATTTTGATTCGAATCGATTCTCTTCGGTTCGATTCGTTTTGATTCTTTTCGATTCAATTCTATTCGAATTTTTTCGATTTGATTCGATTCGATTCTTTTAGATTCTACTTGATTTGTTTCTTTTCGATTCGTTTTGATTCGATTCTTTTTGATTCATGTCGATTCGATTCGATTCTTTTGTTTCGATTCGATTCTTTTCAATTCGAATCTTTTCGTTACATGGAATTCGATTCTTTTCGATTTGATTCTTTATGATTTTTTTCAACTGGATTCAATTCGATTCTTTTTTTTATGATAGTCACAGAGAGAGTGAGAGAGGCAGAGACACTGGCAGAGGGAGAAGCAGGCTCCATGCACCGGGAGCCCGATGTGGGATTCGATCCCGGGTCTCCAGGATCGCGCCCTGGGCCAAAGGCAGGCGCTAAACCGCTGCGCCACCCAGGGATCCCTCAATTCGATTCTTTTTTATTCGAAGCTAGATTCTATTCGATTTTTTTCGATTTGATTCGATTAGTTCCTTTTTGATTCAATTCAATTCATTTCTTTTGATTCAATTCGATTCGATTCTTTTGGATTCGATTCGATTCTTTTGGATTCGATTCTTTTGGATTCGAATCGAGTAGATTCTTTTCATTTCGATCGGATTCATTTCAATTCGATTCTTTTCGATCGAATGTTTTCGAATCAATTCGATACTTTTTGATTCGATTCGATTCTTTTCGTGTCGATTTGATTCTTTTCGATTCGATTCTTTTCTATTTGAATCGATTCGATTCTTTTCATTTCGATTCGATTTGATTCAATTCGATTCTTTTCGATCAATTCAATTTGATTTTTTTCGATTTGATGCGATTCGATTCTTTTCGATTCTATTCAATTCGATTAGTTTCCATTCGATGATGCAATTGGATTCTTTTCGATTCGAGTCGATACGATTCGATTCTTTTTGATTAGATACAATTCGATTCTTTTCGATTCGATTCGATTCTTTTCGATTCGATTCGACTCGATTTCATTCTTTTTGATTCGATTCGACTAG
Organism: Canis lupus baileyi; assembly: GCF_048164855.1. NCBI lineage: Eukaryota > Metazoa > Chordata > Mammalia > Carnivora > Canidae > Canis > Canis lupus. The sequence goes on along the minus strand of NW_027326455.1, from coordinate 231,837 downwards.
AATTTAATCGACTGATTCAATTTGATTCTTTTCTTTTCGGTTCGATTCTTTTCTATTCCATTTTTTTCTATTCAATTCGAGTCTTTTCAATTCGAATCTTTGCGATTCGATTCGATTTGATATTTTTAATTCGATTCGAGTCTTTTCGATTCGATTCGATTCTTTTCAATTCGATTCTTTTCGATTCGAGTCTTTTTGATTCGATTCATTTCGATTCGATTCGTTTCTTTTCAATTCGATTTGATGCTTTTCCATTTGATCTGATTTGTTTCATTTCGATTCTTTTCGATTCAATTCGATTCTTTTCGATTCCATTAAATTTGATTCGATTCTTTTCGATTCGATTAGATTCTTTTCGATTTGATTCCATTCAGTTCGATTCTTTTCGATTCGATTGGATTCTTTTCGATTTGATTCAATTCTTTCGATTCGATTTGATTTGATTCTTTTCGATTCGATTCAATACGATTCTTTTCATTTCGATTCTAATCGATTCTCTTCGATTCAATTCGTTTCGATTCGTTTCGATTCTATTCGAATTTTTTCGATTCTATTCTATTCGATTCATTTTGAATCATTTCGATTTGATTCTGTTCGAGTGGTTTCTATTAGATTCTTTTCGATTTGATTCAATTCGATTCGAGTCTTTTTGATTCGAGTCTTTTCGACTCGATTCAATTCAATACGATTCTTTTAGATTCGATTCGATTCGATTGTTTTCGTTTCGATTCGACTTTTTTTGATTCGATTCTTTTCGATTCGATTGTTTTCAATTCGATGGATTCGATTCTTTTCAATTCTATGCTATTCAAAGCGATTCTTTTGTATTTGATTCGATTCGATTGTTTTCTTTTTGATTCGGTTCGATTCGTTTCTTTTCGATTCGATTCAATTCTTTTCGATTCGATTCTTTTCGATTCGATTTGATTCTTTTCTTTTTTCTTTTTTAATATTTTTTTCTTTATTTATTTATGATAGTCACACAGAGTGAGAGAGAGAGAGAGGCAGAGGGAGAAGCAGGCTCCATGCACCGGGAGCCCGATGTGGGATTCGATCCCGGGTCTCCAGTATCGCGCCCTGGGCCAAAGGCAGGCGCCAAACCGCTGCGCCACCCAGGGATCCCGATTTGATTCTTTTCGATTCGATTCTATTCTTTTCTATTCCATTCGAATCGATTCGTTTTGATTGAATTCGATTCTTTTCGATTCGATTCAATTAGATTCTTTTCGATTGGATTCAATTTGTTTCGATTCGAATCCATTTGATTCTTTTCGATTGGATTCCATTCGATTCTTTTCGATTTGATTCAATTCGATTCTATTCATTTCGATTATTTTCGTTGAGATTAGATTCTTTTCGATTTGATTTTTTTCGGTTCGAGTCGATTCATTTCGCTTATTTTGGTTAGGATCAATTCAATTCGATTCTTTTTGATTTGATTTGATTCTATTCGATTTCTTTCGATTCTATTCTATTGTATTCTTTTCGATTCGATTCCATTCAATCCGATTCTTTTCGATTCGATTCGATTGTTTTAGATTTGATGCCATTCTTTCGATTCTATTTGATATGATTCTTTTCGATTCGATTTGATACGATACTTTTTATTTTGATTCGAATCGATTCTCTTCGGTTCGATTCGTTTTGATTCTTTTCGATTCAATTCTATTCGAATTTTTTCGATTTGATTCGATTCGATTCTTTTAGATTCTACTTGATTTGTTTCTTTTCGATTCGTTTTGATTCGATTCTTTTTGATTCATGTCGATTCGATTCGATTCTTTTGTTTCGATTCGATTCTTTTCAATTCGAATCTTTTCGTTACATGGAATTCGATTCTTTTCGATTTGATTCTTTATGATTTTTTTCAACTGGATTCAATTCGATTCTTTTTTTTATGATAGTCACAGAGAGAGTGAGAGAGGCAGAGACACTGGCAGAGGGAGAAGCAGGCTCCATGCACCGGGAGCCCGATGTGGGATTCGATCCCGGGTCTCCAGGATCGCGCCCTGGGCCAAAGGCAGGCGCTAAACCGCTGCGCCACCCAGGGATCCCTCAATTCGATTCTTTTTTATTCGAAGCTAGATTCTATTCGATTTTTTTCGATTTGATTCGATTAGTTCCTTTTTGATTCAATTCAATTCATTTCTTTTGATTCAATTCGATTCGATTCTTTTGGATTCGATTCGATTCTTTTGGATTCGATTCTTTTGGATTCGAATCGAGTAGATTCTTTTCATTTCGATCGGATTCATTTCAATTCGATTCTTTTCGATCGAATGTTTTCGAATCAATTCGATACTTTTTGATTCGATTCGATTCTTTTCGTGTCGATTTGATTCTTTTCGATTCGATTCTTTTCTATTTGAATCGATTCGATTCTTTTCATTTCGATTCGATTTGATTCAATTCGATTCTTTTCGATCAATTCAATTTGATTTTTTTCGATTTGATGCGATTCGATTCTTTTCGATTCTATTCAATTCGATTAGTTTCCATTCGATGATGCAATTGGATTCTTTTCGATTCGAGTCGATACGATTCGATTCTTTTTGATTAGATACAATTCGATTCTTTTCGATTCGATTCGATTCTTTTCGATTCGATTCGACTCGATTTCATTCTTTTTGATTCGATTCGACTAGAATTTAATCGACTGATTCAATTTGATTCTTTTCTTTTCGGTTCGATTCTTTTCTATTCCATTTTTTTCTATTCAATTCGAGTCTTTTCAATTCGAATCTTTGCGATTCGATTCGATTTGATATTTTTAATTCGATTCGAGTCTTTTCGATTCGATTCGATTCTTTTCAATTCGATTCTTTTCGATTCGAGTCTTTTTGATTCGATTCATTTCGATTCGATTCGTTTCTTTTCAATTCGATTTGATGCTTTTCCATTTGATCTGATTTGTTTCATTTCGATTCTTTTCGATTCAATTCGATTCTTTTCGATTCCATTAAATTTGATTCGATTCTTTTCGATTCGATTAGATTCTTTTCGATTTGATTCCATTCAGTTCGATTCTTTTCGATTCGATTGGATTCTTTTCGATTTGATTCAATTCTTTGGATTCGATTTGATTTGATTCTTTTCGATTCGATTCAATACGATTCTTTTCATTTCGATTCTAATCGATTCTCTTCGATTCAATTTGTTTCGATTCGTTTCGATTCTATTCGATTTTTTTCGATTCTATTCTATTCGATTCATTTTGAATCATTTCGATTTGATTCTGTTCGAGTGGTTTCTATTAGATTCTTTTCGATTTGATTCAATTCGATTCGAGTCTTTTTGATTCGAGTCTTTTCGACTCGATTCAATTCAATACGATTCTTTTAGATTCGATTCGATTCGATTGTTTTCGTTTCGATTCGCCTTTTTTTGATTCGATTCTTTTCGATTCGATTGTTTTCAATTCGATTGATTCGATTCTTTTCAATTCTATGCTATTCAAAGCGATTCTTTTGTATTTGATTCGATTCGATTGTTTTCTTTTTGATTCGGTTCGATTCGTTTCTTTTCGATTCGATTCAATTCTTTTCGATTCGATTCTTTTCGATTCGATTTGATTCTTTTCGATTCGATTCTATTCTTTTCTATTCCATTCGAATCGATTCGTTTTGATTGAATTCGATTCTTTTCGATTCGATTCAATTAGATTCTTTTCGATTGGATTCAATTTGTTTCGATTCGAATCCATTTGATTCTTTTCGATTGGATTCCATTCGATTCTTTTCGATTTGATTCAATTCGATTCTATTCATTTCGATTATTTTCGTTGAGATTAGATTCTTTTCGATTTGATTTTTTTCGGTTCGAGTCGATTCATTTCGCTTATTTTGGTTAGGATCAATTCAATTCGATTCTTTTTGATTTGATTTGATTCTATTCGATTTCTTTCGATTCTATTCTATTGTATTCTTTTCGATTCGATTCCATTCAATCCGATTCTTTTCGATTCGATTCGATTGTTTTAGATTTGATTCCATTCTTTCGATTCTATTTGATATGATTCTTTTCGATTCGATTTGATACGATACTTTTTATTTTGATTCGAATCGATTCTCTTCGGTTCGATTCGTTTTGATTCTTTTCGATTCAATTCTATTCGAATTTTTTCGATTTGATTCGATTCGATTCTTTTAGATTCTACTTGATTTGTTTCTTTTCGATTCGTTTTGATTCGATTCTTTTTGATTCATGTCGATTCGATTCGATTCTTTTGTTTCGATTCGAATCTTTTCAATTCGAATCTTTTCGTTACATGGAATTCGATTCTTTTCGATTTGATTCTTTATGATTTTTTTCAACTGGATTCAATTCGATTCTTTTTTTATGATAGTCACAGAGAGAGTGAGAGAGGCAGAGACACTGGCAGAGGGAGAAGCAGGCTCCATGCACCGGGAGCCCGATGTGGGATTCGATCCCGGGTCTCCAGGATCGCGCCCTGGGCCAAAGGCAGGCGCTAAACCGCTGCGCCACCCAGGGATCCCTCAATTCGATTCTTTTGTATTCGAAGCTAGATTCTATTCGATTTTTTTCGATTTGATTCGATTAGTTCCTTTTTGATTCAATTCAATTCATTTCTTTTGATTCAATTCGATTCGATTCTTTTGGATTCGATTCGATTCTTTTGGATTCGATTCTTTTGGATTCGAATCGAGTAGATTCTTTTCATTTCGATCGGATTCATTTCAATTCGATTCTTTTCGATCGAATGTTTTCGAATCAATTCGATACTTTTTGATTCGATTCGATTCTTTTCGTGTCGATTTGATTCTTTTCGATTCGATTCTTTTCTATTTGAATCGATTCTATTCTTTTCATTTCGATTCGATTTGATTCAATTCGATTCTTTTCGATCAATTCAATTTGATTGTTTTCGATTTGATTCGATTCGATTCTTTTCGATTCTATTCAATTCGATTAGTTTCCATTCGATGATGCAATTGGATTCTTTTCGATTTGAGTCGATACGATTCGATTCTTTTTGATTAGATACAATTCGATTCTTTTCGATTCGATTCGATTCTTTTCGATTCGATTCGACTCGATTTCATTCTTTTTGATTGGATTCGACTAGAATTTAATCGACTGATTCAATTTGATTCTTTTCTTTTCGGTTCGATTCTTTTCTATTCCATTTTTTTCTATTCAGTTCGAGTCTTTTCAATTCGAATCTTTGCGATTCGATTCGATTTGATATTTTTAATTCGATTCGAGTCTTTTCGATTCGATTCGATTCTTTTCAATTCGATTCTTTTCGATTCGAGTCTTTTTGATTCGATTCATTTCGATTCGATTCGATTCTTTTCAATTCGATTTGATGCTTTTCCATTTGATCTGATTTGTTTCATTTCGATTCTTTTCGATTCAATTCGATTCTTTTCGATTCCATTAAATTTGATTCGATTCTTTTCGATTCGATTAGATTCTTTTCGATTTGATTCCATTCAGTTCGATTCTTTTCGATTCGATTGGATTCTTTTCGATTTGATTCAATTCTTTCGATTCGATTTGATTTGATTCTTTTCGATTCGATTCAATACGATTCTTTTCATTTCGATTCTAATCGATTCTCTTCGATTCAATTCGTTTCGATTCTATTCGAATTTTTTTGATTCTATTCTATTCGATTCATTTTGAATCATTTCGATTTGATTCTGTTCGAGTGGTTTCTATTAGATTCTTTTCGATTTGATTCAATTCGATTCGAGTCTTTTTGATTCGAGTCTTTTCGACTCGATTCAATTCAATACGATTCTTTTAGATTCGATTCGATTCGATTGTTTTCGTTTCGATTCGCCTTTTTTTGATTCGATTCTTTTCGATTCGATTGTTTTCAATTCGATTGATTCGATTCTTTTCAATTCTATGCTATTCAAAGCGATTCTTTTGTATTTGATTCGATTCGATTGTTTTCTTTTTGATTCGGTTCGATTCGTTTCTTTTCGATTCGATTCAATTCTTTTCGATTCGATTCTTTTCGATTCGATTTGATTCTTTTCGATTCGATTCTATTCTTTTCTATTCCATTCGAATCGATTCGTTTTGATTGAATTCGATTCTTTTCGATTCGATTCAATTAGATTCTTTTCGATTGGATTCAATTTGTTTCGATTCGAATCCATTTGATTCTTTTCGATTGGATTCCATTCGATTCTTTTCGATTTGATTCAATTCGATTCTATTCATTTCGATTATTTTCGTTGAGATTAGATTCTTTTCGATTTGATTTTTTTCGGTTCGAGTCGATTCATTTCGCTTATTTTGGTTAGGATCAATTCAATTCGATTCTTTTTGATTTGATTTGATTCTATTCGATTTCTTTCGATTCTATTCTATTGTATTCTTTTCGATTCGATTCCATTCAATCCGATTCTTTTCGATTCGATTCGATTGTTTTAGATTTGATTCCATTCTTTCGATTCTATTTGATATGATTCTTTTCGATTCGATTTGATACGATACTTTTTATTTTGATTCGAATCGATTCTCTTCGGTTCGATTCGTTTTGATTCTTTTCGATTCAATTCTATTCGAATTTTTTCGATTTGATTCGATTCGATTCTTTTAGATTCTACTTGATTTGTTTCTTTTCGATTCGTTTTGATTCGATTCTTTTTGATTCATGTCGATTCGATTCGATTCTTTTGTTTCGATTCGAATCTTTTCAATTCGAATCTTTTCGTTACATGGAATTCGATTCTTTTCGATTTGATTCTTTATGATTTTTTTCAACTGGATTCAATTCGATTCTTTTTTTATGATAGTCACAGAGAGAGTGAGAGAGGCAGAGACACTGGCAGAGGGAGAAGCAGGCTCCATGCACCGGGAGCCCGATGTGGGATTCGATCCCGGGTCTCCAGGATCGCGCCCTGGGCCAAAGGCAGGCGCTAAACCGCTGCGCCACCCAGGGATCCCTCAATTCGATTCTTTTGTATTCGAAGCTAGATTCTATTCGATTTTTTTCGATTTGATTCGATTAGTTCCTTTTTGATTCAATTCAATTCATTTCTTTTGATTCAATTCGATTCGATTCTTTTGGATTCGATTCGATTCTTTTGGATTCGATTCTTTTGGATTCGAATCGAGTAGATTCTTTTCATTTCGATCGGATTCATTTCAATTCGATTCTTTTCGATCGAATGTTTTCGAATCAATTCGATACTTTTTGATTCGATTCGATTCTTTTCGTGTCGATTTGATTCTTTTCGATTCGATTCTTTTCTATTTGAATCGATTCTATTCTTTTCATTTCGATTCGATTTGATTCAATTCGATTCTTTTCGATCAATTCAATTTGATTGTTTTCGATTTGATTCGATTCGATTCTTTTCGATTCTATTCAATTCGATTAGTTTCCATTCGATGATGCAATTGGATTCTTTTCGATTTGAGTCGATACGATTCGATTCTTTTTGATTAGATACAATTCGATTCTTTTCGATTCGATTCGATTCTTTTCGATTCGATTCGACTCGATTTCATTCTTTTTGATTGGATTCGACTAGAATTTAATCGACTGATTCAATTTGATTCTTTTCTTTTCGGTTCGATTCTTTTCTATTCCATTTTTTTCTATTCAGTTCGAGTCTTTTCAATTCGAATCTTTGCGATTCGATTCGATTTGATATTTTTAATTCGATTCGAGTCTTTTCGATTCGATTCGATTCTTTTCAATTCGATTCTTTTCGATTCGAGTCTTTTTGATTCGATTCATTTCGATTCGATTCGATTCTTTTCAATTCGATTTGATGCTTTTCCATTTGATGTGATTTCTTTCATTTCGTTTCTTTTCGATTCAATTCGATTCTTTTCGATTCCATTAAATTTGATTCGATTCTTTTCGATTAGATTAGATTCTTTTCGATTTGATTCCATTCAGTTCGATTCTTTTCGATTCGATTGGATTCTTTTCGATTTGATTCAATTCTTTCGATTCGATTTGATTTGATTCTTTTCGATTCGATTCAATACGATTCTTTTCATTTCGATTCTAATCGATTCTCTTCGATTCAATTCGTTTCGATTCGTTTCGATTCTATTCGAATTTTTTCGATTCTATTCTATTCGATTCATTTTGAATCATTTCGATTTGATTCTGTTCGAGTGGTTTCTATTAGATTCTTTTCGATTTGATTCAATTCGATTCGAGTCTTTTTGATTCGAGTCTTTTCGACTCGATGCAATTCAATACGATTCTTTTAGATTCGATTCGATTCGATTGTTTTCGTTTCGATTCGACTTTTTTTGATTCGATTCTTTTCGATTCGATTGTTTTCAATTCGATGGATTCGATTCTTTTCAATTCTATGCTATTCAAAGCGATTCTTTTGTATTTGATTCGATTCGATTGTTTTCTTTTTGATTCGGTTCGATTCGTTTCTTTTCGATTCGATTCAATTCTTTTCGATTCGATTCTTTTCGATTCGATTTGATTCTTTTCTTTTTTCTTTTTTAATATTTTTTTCTTTATTTATTTATGATAGTCACACAGAGTGAGAGAGAGAGAGAGGCAGAGGGAGAAGCAGGCTCCATGCACCGGGAGCCCGATGTGGGATTCGATCCCGGGTCTCCAGTATCGCGCCCTGGGCCAAAGGCAGGGGCCAAACCGCTGCGCCACCCAGGGATCCCGATTTGATTCTTTTCGATTCGATTCTATTCTTTTCTATTCCATTCGAATCGATTCGTTTTGATTGAATTCGATTCTTTTCGATTCGATTCAATTAGATTCTTTTCGATTGGATTCAATTTGTTTCGATTCGAATCCATTTGATTCTTTTCGATTGGATTCCATTCGATTCTTTTCGATTTGATTCAATTCGATTCTATTCATTTCGATTATTTTCGTTGAGATTAGATTCTTTTCGATTTGATTTTTTTCGGTTCGAGTCGATTCATTTCGCTTATTTTGGTTAGGATCAATTCAATTCGATTCTTTTTGATTTGATTTGATTCTATTCGATTTCTTTCGATTCTATTCTATTGTATTCTTTTCGATTCGATTCCATTCAATCCGATTCTTTTCGATTCGATTCGATTGTTTTAGATTTGATGCCATTCTTTCGATTCTATTTGATATGATTCTTTTCGATTCGATTTGATACGATACTTTTTATTTTGATTCGAATCGATTCTCTTCGGTTCGATTCGTTTTGATTCTTTTCGATTCAATTCTATTCGAATTTTTTCGATTTGATTCGATTCGATTCTTTTAGATTCTACTTGATTTGTTTCTTTTCGATTCGTTTTGATTCGATTCTTTTTGATTCATGTCGATTCGATTCGATTCTTTTGTTTCGATTCGATTCTTTTCAATTCGAATCTTTTCGTTACATGGAATTCGATTCTTTTCGATTTGATTCTTTATGATTTTTTTCAACTGGATTCAATTCGATTCTTTTTTTTATGATAGTCACAGAGAGAGTGAGAGAGGCAGAGACACTGGCAGAGGGAGAAGCAGGCTCCATGCACCGGGAGCCCGATGTGGGATTCGATCCCGGGTCTCCAGGATCGCGCCCTGGGCCAAAGGCAGGCGCTAAACCGCTGCGCCACCCAGGGATCCCTCAATTCGATTCTTTTTTATTCGAAGCTAGATTCTATTCGATTTTTTTCGATTTGATTCGATTAGTTCCTTTTTGATTCAATTCAATTCATTTCTTTTGATTCAATTCGATTCGATTCTTTTGGATTCGATTCGATTCTTTTGGATTCGATTCTTTTGGATTCGAATCGAGTAGATTCTTTTCATTTCGATCGGATTCATTTCAATTCGATTCTTTTCGATCGAATGTTTTCGAATCAATTCGATACTTTTTGATTCGATTCGATTCTTTTCGTGTCGATTTGATTCTTTTCGATTCGATTCTTTTCTATTTGAATCGATTCGATTCTTTTCATTTCGATTCGATTTGATTCAATTCGATTCTTTTCGATCAATTCAATTTGATTTTTTTCGATTTGATGCGATTCGATTCTTTTCGATTCTATTCAATTCGATTAGTTTCCATTCGATGATGCAATTGGATTCTTTTCGATTCGAGTCGATACGATTCGATTCTTTTTGATTAGATACAATTCGATTCTTTTCGATTCGATTCGATTCTTTTCGATTCGATTCGACTCGATTTCATTCTTTTTGATTCGATTCGACTAGAATTTAATCGACTGATTCAATTTGATTCTTTTCTTTTCGGTTCGATTCTTTTCTATTCCATTTTTTTCTATTCAATTCGAGTCTTTTCAATTCGAATCTTTGCGATTCGATTCGATTTGATATTTTTAATTCGATTCGAGTCTTTTCGATTCGATTCGATTCTTTTCAATTCGATTCTTTTCGATTCGAGTCTTTTTGATTCGATTCATTTCGATTCGATTCGTTTCTTTTCAATTCGATTTGATGCTTTTCCATTTGATCTGATTTGTTTCATTTCGATTCTTTTCGATTCAATTCGATTCTTTTCGATTCCATTAAATTTGATTCGATTCTTTTCGATTCGATTAGATTCTTTTCGATTTGATTCCATTCAGTTCGATTCTTTTCGATTCGATTGGATTCTTTTCGATTTGATTCAATTCTTTCGATTCGATTTGATTTGATTCTTTTCGATTCGATTCAATACGATTCTTTTCATTTCGATTCTAATCGATTCTCTTCGATTCAATTCGTTTCGATTCGTTTCGATTCTATTCGAATTTTTTCGATTCTATTCTATTCGATTCATTTTGAATCATTTCGATTTGATTCTGTTCGAGTGGTTTCTATTAGATTCTTTTCGATTTGATTCAATTCGATTCGAGTCTTTTTGATTCGAGTCTTTTCGACTCGATTCAATTCAATACGATTCTTTTAGATTCGATTCGATTCGATTGTTTTCGTTTCGATTCGACTTTTTTTGATTCGATTCTTTTCGATTCGATTGTTTTCAATTCGATGGATTCGATTCTTTTCAATTCTATGCTATTCAAAGCGATTCTTTTGTATTTGATTCGATTCGATTGTTTTCTTTTTGATTCGGTTCGATTCGTTTCTTTTCGATTCGATTCAATTCTTTTCGATTCGATTCTTTTCGATTCGATTTGATTCTTTTCTTTTTTCTTTTTTAATATTTTTTTCTTTATTTATTTATGATAGTCACACAGAGTGAGAGAGAGAGAGAGGCAGAGGGAGAAGCAGGCTCCATGCACCGGGAGCCCGATGTGGGATTCGATCCCGGGTCTCCAGTATCGCGCCCTGGGCCAAAGGCAGGCGCCAAACCGCTGCGCCACCCAGGGATCCCGATTTGATTCTTTTCGATTCGATTCTATTCTTTTCTATTCCATTCGAATCGATTCGTTTTGATTGAATTCGATTCTTTTCGATTCGATTCAATTAGATTCTTTTCGATTGGATTCAATTTGTTTCGATTCGAATCCATTTGATTCTTTTCGATTGGATTCCATTCGATTCTTTTCGATTTGATTCAATTCGATTCTATTCATTTCGATTATTTTCGTTGAGATTAGATTCTTTTCGATTTGATTTTTTTCGGTTCGAGTCGATTCATTTCGCTTATTTTGGTTAGGATCAATTCAATTCGATTCTTTTTGATTTGATTTGATTCTATTCGATTTCTTTCGATTCTATTCTATTGTATTCTTTTCGATTCGATTCCATTCAATCCGATTCTTTTCGATTCGATTCGATTGTTTTAGATTTGATGCCATTCTTTCGATTCTATTTGATATGATTCTTTTCGATTCGATTTGATACGATACTTTTTATTTTGATTCGAATCGATTCTCTTCGGTTCGATTCGTTTTGATTCTTTTCGATTCAATTCTATTCGAATTTTTTCGATTTGATTCGATTCGATTCTTTTAGATTCTACTTGATTTGTTTCTTTTCGATTCGTTTTGATTCGATTCTTTTTGATTCATGTCGATTCGATTCGATTCTTTTGTTTCGATTCGATTCTTTTCAATTCGAATCTTTTCGTTACATGGAATTCGATTCTTTTCGATTTGATTCTTTATGATTTTTTTCAACTGGATTCAATTCGATTCTTTTTTTTATGATAGTCACAGAGAGAGTGAGAGAGGCAGAGACACTGGCAGAGGGAGAAGCAGGCTCCATGCACCGGGAGCCCGATGTGGGATTCGATCCCGGGTCTCCAGGATCGCGCCCTGGGCCAAAGGCAGGCGCTAAACCGCTGCGCCACCCAGGGATCCCTCAATTCGATTCTTTTTTATTCGAAGCTAGATTCTATTCGATTTTTTTCGATTTGATTCGATTAGTTCCTTTTTGATTCAATTCAATTCATTTCTTTTGATTCAATTCGATTCGATTCTTTTGGATTCGATTCGATTCTTTTGGATTCGATTCTTTTGGATTCGAATCGAGTAGATTCTTTTCATTTCGATCGGATTCATTTCAATTCGATTCTTTTCGATCGAATGTTTTCGAATCAATTCGATACTTTTTGATTCGATTCGATTCTTTTCGTGTCGATTTGATTCTTTTCGATTCGATTCTTTTCTATTTGAATCGATTCGATTCTTTTCATTTCGATTCGATTTGATTCAATTCGATTCTTTTCGATCAATTCAATTTGATTTTTTTCGATTTGATGCGATTCGATTCTTTTCGATTCTATTCAATTCGATTAGTTTCCATTCGATGATGCAATTGGATTCTTTTCGATTCGAGTCGATACGATTCGATTCTTTTTGATTAGATACAATTCGATTCTTTTCGATTCGATTCGATTCTTTTCGATTCGATTCGACTCGATTTCATTCTTTTTGATTCGATTCGACTAGAATTTAATCGACTGATTCAATTTGATTCTTTTCTTTTCGGTTCGATTCTTTTCTATTCCATTTTTTTCTATTCAATTCGAGTCTTTTCAATTCGAATCTTTGCGATTCGATTCGATTTGATATTTTTAATTCGATTCGAGTCTTTTCGATTCGATTCGATTCTTTTCAATTCGATTCTTTTCGATTCGAGTCTTTTTGATTCGATTCATTTCGATTCGATTCGTTTCTTTTCAATTCGATTTGATGCTTTTCCATTTGATCTGATTTGTTTCATTTCGATTCTTTTCGATTCAATTCGATTCTTTTCGATTCCATTAAATTTGATTCGATTCTTTTCGATTCGATTAGATTCTTTTCGATTTGATTCCATTCAGTTCGATTCTTTTCGATTCGATTGGATTCTTTTCGATTTGATTCAATTCTTTCTATTCGATTTGATTTGATTCTTTTCGATTCGATTCAATACGATTCTTTTCATTTCGATTCTAATCGATTCTCTTCGATTCAATTCGTTTCGATTCGTTTCGATTCTATTCGAATTTTTTCGATTCTATTCTATTCGATTCATTTTGAATCATTTCGATTTGATTCTGTTCGAGTGGTTTCTATTAGATTCTTTTCGATTTGATTCAATTCGATTCGAGTCTTTTTGATTCGAGTCTTTTCGACTCGATTCAATTCAATACGATTCTTTTAGATTCGATTCGATTCGATTGTTTTCGTTTCGATTCGACTTTTTTTGATTCGATTCTTTTCGATTCGATTGTTTTCAATTCGATGGATTCGATTCTTTTCAATTCTATGCTATTCAAAGCGATTCTTTTGTATTTGATTCGATTCGATTGTTTTCTTTTTGATTCGGTTCGATTCGTTTCTTTTCGATTCGATTCAATTCTTTTCGATTCGATTCTTTTCGATTCGATTTGATTCTTTTCTTTTTTCTTTTTTAATATTTTTTTCTTTATTTATTTATGATAGTCACACAGAGTGAGAGAGAGAGAGAGGCAGAGGGAGAAGCAGGCTCCATGCACCGGGAGCCCGATGTGGGATTCGATCCCGGGTCTCCAGTATCGCGCCCTGGGCCAAAGGCAGGCGCCAAACCGCTGCGCCACCCAGGGATCCCGATTTGATTCTTTTCGATTCGATTCTATTCTTTTCTATTCCATTCGAATCGATTCGTTTTGATTGAATTCGATTCTTTTCGATTCGATTCAATTAGATTCTTTTCGATTGGATTCAATTTGTTTCGATTCGAATCAATTTGATTCTTTTCGATTGGATTCCATTCGATTCTTTTCGATTTGATTCAATTCGATTCTATTCATTTCGATTATTTTCGTTGAGATTAGATTCTTTTCGATTTGATTTTTTTCGGTTCGAGTCGATTCATTTCGCTTATTTTGGTTAGGATCAATTCAATTCGATTCTTTTTGATTTGATTTGATTCTATTCGATTTCTTTCGATTCTATTCTATTGTATTCTTTTCGATTCGATTCCATTCAATCCGATTCTTTTCGATTCGATTCGATTGTTTTAGATTTGATGCCATTCTTTCGATTCTATTTGATATGATTCTTTTCGATTCGATTTGATACGATACTTTTTATTTTGATTCGAATCGATTCTCTTCGGTTCGATTCGTTTTGATTCTTTTCGATTCAATTCTATTCGAATTTTTTCGATTTGATTCGATTCGATTCTTTTAGATTCTACTTGATTTGTTTTTTTTCGATTCGTTTTGATTCGATTCTTTTTGATTCATGTCGATTCGATTCGATTCTTTTGTTTCGATTCGATTCTTTCAATTCGAATCTTTTCGTTACATGGAATTCGATTCTTTTCGATTTGATTCTTTATGATTTTTTTCAACTGGATTCAATTCGATTCTTTTTTTTATGATAGTCACAGAGAGAGTGAGAGAGGCAGAGACACTGGCAGAGGGAGAAGCAGGCTCCATGCACCGGGAGCCCGATGTGGGATTCGATCCCGGGTCTCCAGGATCGCGCCCTGGGCCAAAGGCAGGCGCTAAACCGCTGCGCCACCCAGGGATCCCTCAATTCGATTCTTTTTTATTCGAAGCTATTCGATTCTTTTTGATTCGATTTGATTCTATTCGATTTTTTTCGATTTGATTCGATTAGTTCCTTTTTGATTCAATTCAATTCATTTCTTTTGATTCAATTCGATTCGATTCTTTTGGATTCGATTCGATTCTTTTGGATTCGATTCTTTTGGATTCGAATCGAGTAGATTCTTTTAATTTCGATCGGATTCATTTCAATTCGATTCTTTTCGATTCGAATGTTTTCGAATCAATTCGATACTTTTTGATTCGATTCGATTCTTTTCGTGTCGATTTGATTCTTTTCGATTCGATTCTTTTCTATTTGAATCGATTCGATTCTTTTCATTTCGATTCGATTTGATTCAATTCGATTCTTTTCGATCAATTCAATTTGATTGTTTTCGATTTGATTCGATTCGATTCTTTTCGATTCTATTCAATTCGATTAGTTTCCATTCGATGATGCAATTGGATTCTTTTTGATTCGATTCGATTCTTTTCGATTCGATTTGACTCGATTTCATGCTTTTTGATTCGATTCGATTAGAATTTACTCGACTGATTCAATTTGATTCTTTTCTTTTCGGTTGGATTCTTTTCTATTCGATTTTTTTCTATTCAATTCGATTCTTTCAATATAATTCGATTCGATTCATTCGATTCGATTCAATTCTTTACGTTTCAAATCGATTCGTTTCAATTCGAGTCTTTTCAATTTGATGCTTTTCGATTCGGTTCGATTTGATATTTTTAATTTGATTCGAGTCTTTTCGATTCGATTCGATTCTTTTCAATTCGATTCTTTTCGATTCGATTCTTTTTGATTCGATTCATTTCGATTCGATTCGATTCTTTTCAATCCGATTTGATGCTTTTCCATTTGATCTGATTTGTTTCATTTCGATTCTTTTCGATTCATTTCGATTCTTTTCGATTCCATTAAATTTGATTCGATTCTTTTCGATTCGATTAGATTCTTTTCGATTTGATTCCATTCAGTTCGATTCTTTTCGATTCGATTGGATTCTTTTCGATTTGATTCAATTCTTTGGATTCGATTTGATTTGATTCTTTTCGATTCGATTCAATACGATTCTTTTCATTTCGATTCTAATCGATTCTCTTCGATTCTTTTCGATTCGTTTCGATTCTATTCGATTTTTTTCGATTCTATTCTATTCGATTCATTTTGAATCATTTCGATTTGATTCTGTTCGAGTGGTTTCTATTAGATTCTTTTCGATTTGATTCAATTCGATTCGAGTCTTTTTGATTCGAGTCTTTTCGACTCGATGCAATTCAATACGATTCTTTTAGATTCGATTCGATTCGATTGTTTTCGTTTCGATTTGACTTTTTTTGTTTCGATTCTTTTCGATTCGATTGTTTTCAATTCGATTGATTCGATTCTTTTCAATTCTATGCTATTCAAAGCGATTCTTTTGTATTTGATTCGATTCGATTGTTTTCTTTTTGATTCGGTTCGATTCGTTTCTTTTCGATTCGATTCAATTCTTTTCGATTCGATTCTTTTCGATTCGATTTGATTCTTTTCGATTCTATTCTATTCTATTCTTTTGTATTCCATTCGAATCGATTCGTTTTGATTGAATTCGATTCTTTTCGATTCGATTCAATTAGATTCTTTTCGATTGGATTCAATTTGTTTCGATTCGAATCAATTTGATTCTTTTCGATTGGATTCCATTCGATTCCTTTCGATTTGATTCAATTCGATTCTTTTCGATTCTATTCATTTCGATGATTTTCGTTGAGATTAGATTCTTTTCGATTTGATTTTTTTCGGTTCGAGTCGATTCATTTCGCTTATTTTGGTTAGGATCAATTCAATTCGATTCTTTTTGATTTGATTTGATTCTATTCGATTTCTTTCGATTCTATTCTATTGTATTCTTTTCGATTCGATTCCATTCAATCCGATTCTTTTCGATTCGATTCGATTGTTTTAGATTTGATTCCATTCTTTCGATTCTATTTGATATGATTCTTTTCGATTCGATTTGATACGATACTTTTTATTTTGATTCGAATCGATTCTCTTCGGTTCGATTCGTTTTGATTTTCGATTCAATTCTATTCGAATTTTTTCGATTTGATTCGATTCGATTCTTTTAGATTCTACTTGATTTGTTTCTTTTCGATTTGTTTTGATTCGATTCTTTTTGATTCATCTCGATTCGATTCGATTCTTTTGTTTCTTTTTTTATTTTTTTTTATTTTTTTTATTCTTTTGTTTCGATTCGATTGTTTTCAATTCGAATCTTTTCGTTACATGGAATTCGATTCTTTTCGTTTGATTCTTTATGATTTTTTTCAACGCGATTAAATTCGATTCTTTTTTTATGATAGTCACAGAGAGCGAGAGGCAGAGACACAGGCAGAGGGAGTAGCAGGCTCCATGCACCGGGTGCCCGATGTGGGATTCGATCCCGGGTCTCCAGGAACGCGCCCTGGGCAAAGGCAGGCGCTAAACAGCTGTGCCACCCAGGGATCCCTCAGTTCGATTCTTTTTTATTCGAATCTATTCGATTCTTTTTGATTCGATTTGATTCTATTCGTTTTTTTCGATTTGATTCGATTAGTTCCTTTTTGATTCAATTCAATTCATTTCTTTTGATTCAAATCAATTCGATTCTTTTGGATTCGATTCGATTCTTTTGGATTCGAATCTAGTAGAATCTTTTCATTTCGATCGGATTCATTTCAATTCGATTCTTTTCGATTCGAATGTTTTCGAATCAATTCGATACTTTTTGATTCGATTCGATTCTTTTCGTGTCGATTTGATTCTTTTCGATTCGATTCTTTTCTATTTGAATCGATTCGATTCTTTTCATTTCGATTCGATTTGATTCAATTCGATTCTTTTCGATCAATTCAATTTGATTGTTTTCGATTTGATTCGATTCGATTCTTTTCTATTCTATTCAATTCGATTATTTTCCATTCGATGATGCAATTGGATTCTTTTTGATTCGATTCGATTCTTTTCGATTCGATTTGACTCGATTTCATGCTTTTTGATTCGATTCGATTAGAATTTACTCGACTGATTCAATTTGATTCTTTTCTTTTCGGTTGGATTCTTTTCTATTCGATTTTTTTCTATTCAATTCGATTCTTTCAATTCAATTCGATTCGATTCATTCGATTCGATTCAATTCTTTTCGTTTCAAATCGATTGGTTTCAATTCGAGTCTTTTCAATTTGATGCTTTTCGATTCGGTTCGATTTGATATTTTTAATTTGATTCGAGTCTTTTCGATTCGAGTCGATTCTTTTCAATTCGATTCTTTTCGATTCGAGTCTTTTCGATTCGGTTCATTTCGATTCGATTCGATTCTTTTCAATCCGATTTGATGCTTTTCCTTTTGATCTGATTTGTTTCATTTCGATTCTTTTCGATTCAATTCGATTCTTTTCGATTCCATTAAATTTGATTCGATTCTTTTCGATTCGATTAGATTCTTTTCGATTTGATTCCATTCAGTTCGATTCTTTTCGATTCGATTGGATTCTTTTCGATTTGATTCAATTCTTTCGATTCGATTTGATTTGATTCTTTTCGATTCGATTCAATACGATTCTTTTCATTTCGATTCTAATCGAATCTAATCGATTCTCTTCGATTCGTTTCGATTCTATTCGATTTTTTTCGATTCTATTCTATTCGATTCATTTTGAATCATTTCCATTTGATTCTGTTCGAGTGGTTTCTATTAGATTCTTTTCGATTTGATTCAATTCGATTCGAGTCTTTTTGATTCGAGTCTCTTCGACTCGATGCAATTCAATACGATTCTTTTAGATTCGATTCGATTCGATTGTTTTCGTTTCGATTCGACTTTTTTTGATTCGATTCTTTTCGATTCGATTGTTTTCAATTCGATTGATTCGATTCTTTTCAATTCTATGCTATTCAAAGCGATTCTTTTGTATTTGATTCGATTCGATTGTTTTCGTTTGATTCAGTTCGATTCGTTTCTTTTCGATTCGATTCAATTCTTTTCGATTCGATTCTTTTCGATTCGATTTGATTCTTTTCGATTCTATTCTATTCTATTCTTTTATATTCCATTCGAATCGATTCGTTTTGATTGAATTCGATTCTTTTCGATTCGATTCAATTAGATTCTTTTCAATTGGATTCAATTTGTTTCGATTCGATTCAATTTGATTCTTTTCGATTGGATTCCATTCGATTCTTTTCGATTTGATTCAATTCGATTCTTTTCGATTCTATTCATTTCGATGATTTTCGTTGAGATTAGATTCTTTTCGATTTGATTTTTTCAGTTCGAGTCGATTCATTTCGCTTATTTTGTTTAGGATCAATTCAATTCGATTCTTTTTGATTTGATTTGATTCTATTCGATTTCTTTCGATTCTATTCTATTGTATTCTTTTCTTTTCCATTCCGTTCAATTCGATTCTTTTCGATTCGATTCGATTGTTTTAGATTTGATGCCCATTCTTTCGATTCTATTTGATATGATTCTTTTCGATTCCATTTGATACGATACTTTTTATTTTGATTCGTATCGATTCTCTTCGGTTCGATTCGTTTTGATTCTTTTCGATTCAATTCTATTCAAATTTTTTCGATTTGATTCGATTCGATTCTTTTAGATTCTACTTGATTTGTTTCTTTTCGATTCGTTTTGATTCGATTCTTTTTGATTCATCTCGATTCGATTCGATTCTTTTGTTTCTTTTTTTATTCTTTTGTTTCGATTCGATTGTTTTCAATTCGAATCTTTTCGTTACATGGAATTCGATTCTTTTCGTTTGATTCTTTATGATTTTTTTCAACGCGATTCAATTCGATTCTTTTTTTATGATAGTCACAGAGAGAGAGAGGCAGAGACACAGGCAGAGGGAGTAGCAGGCTCCATGCACCGGGTGCCCGATGTGGGATTCGATCCCGGGTCTCCAGGAACGCGCCCTGGGCCAAAGGCAGGCGCTAAACAGCTGCGCCACCCAGGGATCCCTCAATTCGATTCTTTTTTATTCGAATCTATT
Organism: Canis lupus baileyi; assembly: GCF_048164855.1. Lineage (NCBI taxonomy): Eukaryota > Metazoa > Chordata > Mammalia > Carnivora > Canidae > Canis > Canis lupus. Next base: position 211,921 of record NW_027326455.1, on the reverse strand, counting down.
CGATTCTTTTTGATTCGATTTGATTCTATTCTTTTTTTCGATTTGATTCGATTAGTTCCTTTTTGATTCAATTCAATTCATTTCTTCTGATTCGATTCAATTCGATTCTTTTGGATTCGATTCGATTCTCTTGGATTCGATTCTTTTGGATTCGAATCGAGTAGATTCTTTTAATTTCGATCGGATTCATTTCAATTCGATTCTTTTCGATTCGAATGTTTTCGAATCAATTCGATACTTTTTGATTCGATTCGATTCTCTTGGATTCGATTCTTTTGGATTCGAATCGAGTAGATTCTTTTAATTTCGATCGGATTCATTTCAATTCGATTCTTTTCGATTCGAATGTTTTCGAATCAATTCGATACTTTTTGATTCGATTCGATTCTTTTCGTGTCGATTTGATTCTTTTCGATTCGATTCTTTTCTATTTGAATCGATTCGATTCTTTTCATTTCGATTCGATTTGATTCAATTCGATTCTTTTCGATCAATTCAATTTGATTGTTTTCGATTTGATTCGATTCGATTCTTTTCTATTCTATTCAATTCGATTATTTTCCATTCGATGATGCAATTGGATTCTTTTTGATTCGATTCGATTCTTTTCGATTCGATTTGACTCGATTTCATGCTTTTTGATTCGATTCGATTAGAATTTACTCGACTGATTCAATTTGATTCTTTTCTTTTCGGTTGGATTCTTTTCTATTCGATTTTTTTCTATTCAATTCGATTCTTTCAATATAATTCGATTCGATTCATTCGATTCGATTCAATTCTTTACGTTTCAAATCGATTCGTTTCAATTCGAGTCTTTTCAATTTGATGCTTTTCGATTCGGTTCGATTTGATATTTTTAATTTGATTCGAGTCTTTTCGATTCGAGTCGATTCTTTTCAATTCGATTCTTTTCGATTCGAGTCTTTTCGATTCGATTCATTTCGATTCGATTCGATTCTTTTCAATCCGATTTGATGCTTTTCCATTTGATCTGATTTGTTTCATTTCGATTCTTTTCGATTCAATTCGATTCTTTTCGATTCCATTAAATTTGATTCGATTCTTTTCGATTCGATTAGATTCTTTTCGATTTGATTCCATTCAGTTCGATTCTTTTCGATTCGATTGGATTCTTTTCGATTTGATTCAATTCTTTCGATTCGATTTGATTTGATTCTTTTCGATTCGATTCAATACGATTCTTTTCATTTCGATTCTAATCGAATCTAATCGATTCTCTTCGATTCGTTTCGATTCTATTCGATTTTTTTCGATTCTATTCTATTCGATTCATTTTGAATCATTTCCATTTGATTCTGTTCGAGTGGTTTCTATTAGATTCTTTTCGATTTGATTCAATTCGATTCGAGTCTTTTTGATTCGAGTCTTTTCGACTCGATGCAATTCAATACGATTCTTTTAGATTCGATTCGATTCGATTGTTTTCGTTTCGATTCGACTTTTTTTGATTCGATTCTTTTCGATTCGATTGTTTTCAATTCGATTGATTCGATTCTTTTCAATTCTATGCTATTCAAAGCGATTCTTTTGTATTTGATTCGATTCGATTGTTTTCTTTTTGATTCGGTTCGATTCGTTTCTTTTCGATTCGATTCAATTCTTTTCGATTCGATTCTTTTCGATTCGATTTGATTCTTTTCGATTCTATTCTATTCTATTCTTTTATATTCCATTCGAATCGATTCGTTTTGATTGAATTCGATTCTTTTCGATTCGATTCAATTAGATTCTTTTCAATTGGATTCAATTTGTTTCGATTCGATTCAATTTGATTCTTTTCGATTGGATTCCATTCGATTCTTTTCGATTTGATTCAATTCGATTCTTTTCGATTCTATTCATTTCGATGATTTTCGTTGAGATTAGATTCTTTTCGATTTGATTTTTTCGGTTCGAGTCGATTCATTTCGCTTATTTTGTTTAGGATCAATTCAATTCGATTCTTTTTGATTTGATTTGATTCTATTCGATTTCTTTCGATTCTATTCTATTGTATTCTTTTCTTTTCCATTCCGTTCAATTCGATTCTTTTCGATTCGATTCGATTGTTTTAGATTTGATGCCCATTCTTTCGATTCTATTTGATATGATTCTTTTCGATTCCATTTGATACGATACTTTTTATTTTGATTCGAATCGATTCTCTTCAGTTCGATTCGTTTTGATTCTTTTCGATTCAATTCTATTCGAATTTTTTCGATTTGATTCGATTCGATTCTTTTAGATTCTACTTGATTTGTTTCTTTTCGATTCGTTTTGATTCGATTCTTTTTGATTCATCTCGATTCGATTCGATTCTTTTGTTTCTTTTTTTATTTTTTTTTTATTTTTTTTATTCTTTTGTTTCGATTCGATTGTTTTCAATTCGAATCTTTTCGTTACATGGAATTCGATTCTTTTCGTTTGATTCTTTATGATTTTTTTCAACGCGATTCAATTCGATTCTTTTTTTATGATAGTCACAGAGAGAGAGAGGCAGAGACACAGGCAGAGGGAGTAGCAGGCTCCATGCACCGGGTGCCCGATGTGGGATTCGATCCCGGGTCTCCAGGAACGCGCCCTGGGCCAAAGGCAGGCGCTAAACAGCTGCGCCACCCAGGGATCCCTCAATTCGATTCTTTTTTATTCGAATCTATTCGATTTTTTTGATTCGATTTGATTCTATTCGTTTTTTTCGATTTGATTCGATTAGTTCCTTTTTGATTCAATTCAATTCATTTCTTCTGATTCGATTCAATTCGATTCTTTTGGATTCGATTCGATTCTCTTGGATTCGATTCTTTTGGATTCGAATCGAGTAGATTCTTTTAATTTCGATCGGATTCATTTCAATTCGATTCTTTTCGATTCGAATGTTTTCGAATCAATTCGATACTTTTTGATTCGATTCGATTCTCTTGGATTCGATTCTTTTGGATTCGAATCGAGTAGATTCTTCTAATTTCGATCGGATTCATTTCAATTCGATTCTTTTCGATTCGAATGTTTTCGAATCAATTCGATACTTTTTGATTCGATTCGATTCTTTTCGTGTCGATTTGATTCTTTTCGATTCGATTCTTTTCTTTTTGAATCGATTCGATTCTTTTCATTTCGATTCGATTTGATTCAATTCGATTCTTTTCGATCAATTCAATTTGATTGTTTTCGATTTGATTCGATTCGATTCTTTTCTATTCTATTCAATTCGATTATTTTCCATTCGATGATGCAATTGGATTCTTTTTGATTCGATTCGATTCTTTTCGATTCGATTTGACTCGATTTCATGCTTTTTGATTCGATTCGATTAGAATTTACTCGACTGATTCAATTTGATTCTTTTCTTTTCGGTTGGATTCTTTTCTATTCGATTTTTTTCTATTCAATTCGATTCTTTCAATATAATTCGATTCGATTCATTCGATTCGATTCAATTCTTTACGTTTCAAATCGATTCGTTTCAATTCGAGTCTTTTCAATTTGATGCTTTTCGATTCGGTTCGATTTGATATTTTTAATTTGATTCGAGTCTTTTCGATTCGAGTCGATTCTTTTCAATTCGATTCTTTTCGATTCGAGTCTTTTCGATTCGATTCATTTCGATTCGATTCGATTCTTTTCAATCCGATTTGATGCTTTTCCATTTGATCTGATTTGTTTCATTTCGATTCTTTTCGATTCATTTCGATTCTTTTCGATTCCATTAAATTTGATTCGATTCTTTTCGATTCGATTAGATTCTTTTCGATTTGATTCCATTCAGTTCGATTCTTTTCGATTCGATTGGATTCTTTTCGATTTGATTCAATTCTTTCGATTCGATTTGATTTGATTCTTTTCGATTCGATTCAATACGATTCTTTTCATTTCGATTCTAATCGAATCTAATCGATTCTCTTCGATTCGTTTCGATTCTATTCGATTTTTTTCGATTCTATTCTATTCGATTCATTTTGAATCATTTCCATTTGATTCTGTTCGAGTGGTTTCTATTAGATTCTTTTCGATTTGATTCAATTCGATTCGAGTCTTTTTGATTCGAGTCTCTTCGACTCGATGCAATTCAATACGATTCTTTTAGATTCGATTCGATTCGATTGTTTTCGTTTCGATTCGACTTTTTTTGATTCGATTCTTTTCGATTCGATTGTTTTCAATTCGATTGATTCGATTCTTTTCAATTCTATGCTATTCAAAGCGATTCTTTTGTATTTGATTCGATTCGATTGTTTTCGTTTGATTCGGTTCGATTCGTTTCTTTTCGATTCGATTCAATTCTTTTCGATTCGATTCTTTTCGATTCGATTTGATTCTTTTCGATTCTATTCTATTCTATTCTTTTATATTCCATTCGAATCGATTCGTTTTGATTGAATTCGATTCTTTTCGATTCGATTCAATTAGATTCTTTTCAATTGGATTCAATTTGTTTCGATTCGATTCAATTTGATTCTTTTCGATTGGATTCCATTCGATTCTTTTCGATTTGATTCAATTCGATTCTTTTCGATTCTATTCATTTCGATGATTTTCGTTGAGATTAGATTCTTTTCGATTTGATTTTTTCAGTTCGAGTCGATTCATTTCGCTTATTTTGTTTAGGATCAATTCAATTCGATTCTTTTTGATTTGATTTGATTCTATTCGATTTCTTTCGATTCTATTCTATTGTATTCTTTTCTTTTCCATTCCGTTCAATTCGATTCTTTTCGATTCGGTTCGATTGTTTTAGATTTGATGCCCATTCTTTCGATTCTATTTGATATGATTCTTTTCGATTCCATTTGATACGATACTTTTTATTTTGATTCGTATCGATTCTCTTCGGTTCGATTCGTTTTGATTCTTTTCGATTCAATTCTATTCAAATTTTTTCGATTTGATTCGATTCGATTCTTTTAGATTCTACTTGATTTGTTTCTTTTCGATTCGTTTTGATTCGATTCTTTTTGATTCATCTCGATTCGATTCGATTCTTTTGTTTCTTTTTTTATTCTTTTGTTTCGATTCGATTGTTTTCAATTCGAATCTTTTCGTTACATGGAATTCGATTCTTTTCGTTTGATTCTTTATGATTTTTTTCAACGCGATTCAATTCGATTCTTTTTTTATGATAGTCACAGAGAGAGAGAGGCAGAGACACAGGCAGAGGGAGTAGCAGGCTCCATGCACCGGGTGCCCGATGTGGGATTCGATCCCGGGTCTCCAGGAACGCGCCCTGGGCCAAAGGCAGGCGCTAAACAGCTGCGCCACCCAGGGATCCCTCAATTCGATTCTTTTTTATTCGAATCTATTCGATTCTTTTTGATTCGATTTGATTCTATTCTTTTTTTCGATTTGATTCGATTAGTTCCTTTTTGATTCAATTCAATTCATTTCTTCTGATTCGATTCAATTCGATTCTTTTGGATTCGATTCGATTCTCTTGGATTCGATTCTTTTGGATTCGAATCGAGTAGATTCTTTTAATTTCGATCGGATTCATTTCAATTCGATTCTTTTCGATTCGAATGTTTTCGAATCAATTCGATACTTTTTGATTCGATTCGATTCTCTTGGATTCGATTCTTTTGGATTCGAATCGAGTAGATTCTTTTAATTTCGATCGGATTCATTTCAATTCGATTCTTTTCGATTCGAATGTTTTCGAATCAATTCGATACTTTTTGATTCGATTCGATTCTTTTCGTGTCGATTTGATTCTTTTCGATTCGATTCTTTTCTATTTGAATCGATTCGATTCTTTTCATTTCGATTCGATTTGATTCAATTCGATTCTTTTCGATCAATTCAATTTGATTGTTTTCGATTTGATTCGATTCGATTCTTTTCTATTCTATTCAATTCGATTATTTTCCATTCGATGATGCAATTGGATTCTTTTTGATTCGATTCGATTCTTTTCGATTCGATTTGACTCGATTTCATGCTTTTTGATTCGATTCGATTAGAATTTACTCGACTGATTCAATTTGATTCTTTTCTTTTCGGTTGGATTCTTTTCTATTCGATTTTTTTCTATTCAATTCGATTCTTTCAATATAATTCGATTCGATTCATTCGATTCGATTCAATTCTTTACGTTTCAAATCGATTCGTTTCAATTCGAGTCTTTTCAATTTGATGCTTTTCGATTCGGTTCGATTTGATATTTTTAATTTGATTCGAGTCTTTTCGATTCGAGTCGATTCTTTTCAATTCGATTCTTTTCGATTCGAGTCTTTTCGATTCGATTCATTTCGATTCGATTCGATTCTTTTCAATCCGATTTGATGCTTTTCCATTTGATCTGATTTGTTTCATTTCGATTCTTTTCGATTCAATTCGATTCTTTTCGATTCCATTAAATTTGATTCGATTCTTTTCGATTCGATTAGATTCTTTTCGATTTGATTCCATTCAGTTCGATTCTTTTCGATTCGATTGGATTCTTTTCGATTTGATTCAATTCTTTCGATTCGATTTGATTTGATTCTTTTCGATTCGATTCAATACGATTCTTTTCATTTCGATTCTAATCGAATCTAATCGATTCTCTTCGATTCGTTTCGATTCTATTCGATTTTTTTCGATTCTATTCTATTCGATTCATTTTGAATCATTTCCATTTGATTCTGTTCGAGTGGTTTCTATTAGATTCTTTTCGATTTGATTCAATTCGATTCGAGTCTTTTTGATTCGAGTCTTTTCGACTCGATGCAATTCAATACGATTCTTTTAGATTCGATTCGATTCGATTGTTTTCGTTTCGATTCGACTTTTTTTGATTCGATTCTTTTCGATTCGATTGTTTTCAATTCGATTGATTCGATTCTTTTCAATTCTATGCTATTCAAAGCGATTCTTTTGTATTTGATTCGATTCGATTGTTTTCTTTTTGATTCGGTTCGATTCGTTTCTTTTCGATTCGATTCAATTCTTTTCGATTCGATTCTTTTCGATTCGATTTGATTCTTTTCGATTCTATTCTATTCTATTCTTTTATATTCCATTCGAATCGATTCGTTTTGATTGAATTCGATTCTTTTCGATTCGATTCAATTAGATTCTTTTCAATTGGATTCAATTTGTTTCGATTCGATTCAATTTGATTCTTTTCGATTGGATTCCATTCGATTCTTTTCGATTTGATTCAATTCGATTCTTTTCGATTCTATTCATTTCGATGATTTTCGTTGAGATTAGATTCTTTTCGATTTGATTTTTTCGGTTCGAGTCGATTCATTTCGCTTATTTTGTTTAGGATCAATTCAATTCGATTCTTTTTGATTTGATTTGATTCTATTCGATTTCTTTCGATTCTATTCTATTGTATTCTTTTCTTTTCCATTCCGTTCAATTCGATTCTTTTCGATTCGATTCGATTGTTTTAGATTTGATGCCCATTCTTTCGATTCTATTTGATATGATTCTTTTCGATTCCATTTGATACGATACTTTTTATTTTGATTCGAATCGATTCTCTTCAGTTCGATTCGTTTTGATTCTTTTCGATTCAATTCTATTCGAATTTTTTCGATTTGATTCGATTCGATTCTTTTAGATTCTACTTGATTTGTTTCTTTTCGATTCGTTTTGATTCGATTCTTTTTGATTCATCTCGATTCGATTCGATTCTTTTGTTTCTTTTTTTATTTTTTTTTTATTTTTTTTATTCTTTTGTTTCGATTCGATTGTTTTCAATTCGAATCTTTTCGTTACATGGAATTCGATTCTTTTCGTTTGATTCTTTATGATTTTTTTCAACGCGATTCAATTCGATTCTTTTTTTATGATAGTCACAGAGAGAGAGAGGCAGAGACACAGGCAGAGGGAGTAGCAGGCTCCATGCACCGGGTGCCCGATGTGGGATTCGATCCCGGGTCTCCAGGAACGCGCCCTGGGCCAAAGGCAGGCGCTAAACAGCTGCGCCACCCAGGGATCCCTCAATTCGATTCTTTTTTATTCGAATCTATTCGATTTTTTTGATTCGATTTGATTCTATTCGTTTTTTTCGATTTGATTCGATTAGTTCCTTTTTGATTCAATTCAATTCATTTCTTCTGATTCGATTCAATTCGATTCTTTTGGATTCGATTCGATTCTCTTGGATTCGATTCTTTTGGATTCGAATCGAGTAGATTCTTTTAATTTCGATCGGATTCATTTCAATTCGATTCTTTTCGATTCGAATGTTTTCGAATCAATTCGATACTTTTTGATTCGATTCGATTCTCTTGGATTCGATTCTTTTGGATTCGAATCGAGTAGATTCTTTTAATTTCGATCGGATTCATTTCAATTCGATTCTTTTCGATTCGAATGTTTTCGAATCAATTCGATACTTTTTGATTCGATTCGATTCTTTTCGTGTCGATTTGATTCTTTTCGATTCGATTCTTTTCTTTTTGAATCGATTCGATTCTTTTCATTTCGATTCGATTTGATTCAATTCGATTCTTTTCGATCAATTCAATTTGATTGTTTTCGATTTGATTCGATTCGATTCTTTTCTATTCTATTCAATTCGATTATTTTCCATTCGATGATGCAATTGGATTCTTTTTGATTCGATTCGATTCTTTTCGATTCGATTTGACTCGATTTCATGCTTTTTGATTCGATTCGATTAGAATTTACTCGACTGATTCAATTTGATTCTTTTCTTTTCGGTTGGATTCTTTTCTATTCGATTTTTTTCTATTCAATTCGATTCTTTCAATATAATTCGATTCGATTCATTCGATTCGATTCAATTCTTTACGTTTCAAATCGATTCGTTTCAATTCGAGTCTTTTCAATTTGATGCTTTTCGATTCGGTTCGATTTGATATTTTTAATTTGATTCGAGTCTTTTCGATTCGAGTCGATTCTTTTCAATTCGATTCTTTTCGATTCGAGTCTTTTTGATTCGATTCATTTCGATTCGATTCGATTCTTTTCAATCCGATTTGATGCTTTTCCATTTGATCTGATTTGTTTCATTTCGATTCTTTTCGATTCATTTCGATTCTTTTCGATTCCATTAAATTTGATTCGATTCTTTTCGATTCGATTAGATTCTTTTCGATTTGATTCCATTCAGTTCGATTCTTTTCGATTCGATTGGATTCTTTTCGATTTGATTCAATTCTTTGGATTCGATTTGATTTGATTCTTTTCGATTCGATTCAATACGATTCTTTTCATTTCGATTCTAATCGATTCTCTTCGATTCTTTTCGATTCGTTTCGATTCTATTCGATTTTTTTCGATTCTATTCTATTCGATTCATTTTGAATCATTTCGATTTGATTCTGTTCGAGTGGTTTCTATTAGATTCTTTTCGATTTGATTCAATTCGATTCGAGTCTTTTTGATTCGAGTCTTTTCGACTCGATGCAATTCAATACGATTCTTTTAGATTCGATTCGATTCGATTGTTTTCGTTTCGATTTGACTTTTTTTGATTCGATTCTTTTCGATTCGATTGTTTTCAATTCGATTGATTCGATTCTTTTCAATTCTATGCTATTCAAAGCGATTCTTTTGTATTTGATTCGATTCGATTGTTTTCTTTTTGATTCGGTTCGATTCGTTTCTTTTCGATTCGATTCAATTCTTTTCGATTCGATTCTTTTCGATTCGATTTGATTCTTTTCGATTCTATTCTATTCTATTCTTTTATATTCCATTCGAATCGATTCGTTTTGATTGAATTCGATTCTTTTCGATTCGATTCAATTAGATTCTTTTCGATTGGATTCAATTTGTTTCGATTCGAATCAATTTGATTCTTTTCGATTAGATTCCATTCGATTCCTTTCGATTTGATTCAATTCGATTCTTTTCGATTCTATTCATTTCGATGATTTTCGTTGAGATTAGATTCTTTTCGATTTGATTTTTTTCGGTTCGAGTCGATTCATTTCGCTTATTTTGGTTACGATCAATTCAATTCGATTCTTTTTGATTTGATTTGATTCTATTCGATTTCTTTCGATTCTATTCTATTGTATTCTTTTCGATTCGATTCCATTCAATCCGGTTCTTTTCGATTCGATTCGATTGTTTTAGATTTGATTCCATTCTTTCGATTCTATTTGATATGATTCTTTTCGATTCGATTTGATACGATACTTTTTATTTTGATTCGAATCGATTCTCTTCGGTTCGATTCGTTTTGATTTTCGATTCAATTCTATTCGAATTTTTTCGATTTGATTCGATTCGATTCTTTTAGATTCTACTTGATTTGTTTCTTTTCGATTTGTTTTGATTCGATTCTTTTTGATTCATCTCGATTCGATTCGATTCTTTTGTTTCTTTTTTATTTTTTTTTATTTTTTTTATTCTTTTGTTTCGATTCGATTGTTTTCAATTCGAATCTTTTCGTTACATGGAATTCGATTCTTTTCGTTTGATTCTTTATGATTTTTTTCAACGCGATTCAATTCGATTCTTTTTTTATGATAGTCACAGTGAGAGAGAGGCAGAGACACAGGCAGAGGGAGTAGCAGGCTCCATGCACCGGGTGCCCGATGTGGGATTCGATCCCGGGTCTCCAGGAACGCGCCCTGGGCAAAGGCAGGCGCTAAACAGCTGTGCCTCCCAGGGATCCCTCAATTCGATTCTTTTTTATTCGAATCTATTCGATTTTTTTGATTCGATTTGATTCTATTCGTTTTTTTCGATTTGATTCGATTAGTTCCTTTTTGATTCAATTCAATTCATTTCTTTTGATTCAAATCAATTCGATTCTTTTGGATTCGATTCGATTCTTTTGGATTCGATTCTTTTGGATTCGAATTGAGTAGAATCTTTTCATTTCGATCGGATTCATTTCAATTCGATTCTTTTCGATTCGAATGTTTTCGAATCAATTCGATACTTTTTGATTCGATTCGATTCTTTTCGTGTCGATTTGATTCTTTTCGATTCGATTCTTTTCTATTTGAATCGATTCGATTCTTTTCATTTCGATTCGATTTGATTCAATTCGATTCTTTTCGATCAATTCAATTTGATTGTTTTCGATTTGATTCGATTCGATTCTTTTCTATTCTATTCAATTCGATTATTTTCCATTCGATGAAGCAATTGGATTCTTTTCGATTCGATTCGATTCTTTTCGATTCGATTCGACTCGATTTCATGCTTTTTGATTCGATTCGACTAGAATTTAATCGACTGATTCAATTTGATTCTTTTCTTTTCGGTTGGATTCTTTTCTATTCGATTTTTTTCTATTCAATTCGATTCTTTCAATTCAATTCGATTCGATTCGATTCGATTCGATTCAATTCTTTTCGTTTCAAATCGATTCGTTTCAATTCGAGTCTTTTCAATTTGATGCTTTTCGATTCGGTTCGATTTGATATTTTTAATTTGATTCGAGTCTTTTCGATTCGATTCGATTCTTTTCAATTCGATTCTTTTCGATTCGAGTCTTTTTGATTCGATTCATTTCGATTCGATTCGATTCTTTTCAATCCGATTTGATGCTTTTCCATTTGATCTGATTTGTTTCATTTCGATTCTTTTCGATTCAATTCGATTCTTTTCGATTCCATTAAATTTGATTCGATTCTTTTCGATTCGATTAGATTCTTTTCGATTTGATTCCATTCAGTTCGATTCTTTTCGATTCGATTGGATTCTTTTCGATTTGATTCAATTCTTTCGATTCGATTTGATTTGATTCTTTTCGATTCGATTCAATACGATTCTTTTCATTTCGATTCTAATCGATTCTCTTCGATTCTTTTCGATTCGTTTCGATTCTATTCGATTTTTTTCGATTCTATTCTATTCGATTCATTTTGAATCATTTCGATTTGATTCTGTTCGTGTGGTTTCTATTAGATTCTTTTCGATTTGATTCAATTCGATTCGAGTCTTTTTGATTCGAGTCTTTTCGACTCGATGCAATTCAATACGATTCTTTTAGATTCGATTCGATTCGATTGTTTTCGTTTCGATTTGACTTTTTTTGATTCGATTCTTTTCGATTCGATTGTTTTCAATTCGATTGATTCGATTCTTTTCAATTCTATGCTATTCAAAGCGATTCTTTTGTATTTGATTCGATTCGATTGTTTTCTTTTTGATTCGGTTCGATTCGTTTCTTTTCGATTCGATTCAATTCTTTTCGATTCGATTCTTTTCGATTCGATTTGATTCTTTTCGATTCTATTCTATTCTATTCTTTTGTATTCCATTCGAATCGATTCGTTTTGATTGAATTCGATTCTTTTCGATTCGATTCAATTAGATTCTTTTCGATTGGATTCAATTTGTTTCGATTCGAATCCATTTGATTCTTTTCGATTGGATTCCATTCGATTCCTTTCGATTTGATTCAATTCGATTCTTTTCGATTCTATTCATTTCGATGATTTTCGTTGAGATTAGATTCTTTTCGATTTGATTTTTTTCGGTTCGCGTCGATTCATTTCGCTTATTTTGGTTACGATCAATTCAATTCGATTCTTTTTGATTTGATTTGATTCTATTCGATTTCTTTCGATTCTATTCTATTGTATTCTTTTCGATTCGATTCCATTCAATCCGATTCTTTTCGATTCGATTCGATTGTTTTAGATTTGATTCCATTCTTTCGATTCTATTTGATATGATTCTTTTCGATTCGATTTGATACGATACTTTTTATTTTGATTCGAATCGATTCTCTTCGGTTCGATTCGTTTTGATTTTCGATTCAATTCTATTCGAATTTTTTCGATTTGATTCGATTCGATTCTTTTAGATTCTACTTGATTTGTTTCTTTTCGATTTGTTTTGATTCGATTCTTTTTGATTCATCTCGATTCGATTCGATTCTTTTGTTTCTTTTTTAATTTTTTTTATTTTTTTTATTCTTTTGTTTCGATTCGATTGTTTTCAATTCGAATCTTTTCGTTACATGGAATTCGATTCTTTTCGTTTGATTCTTTATGATTTTTTTCAACGCGATTCAATTCGATTCTTTTTTTATGATAGTCACAGAGAGAGAGAGGCAGAGACACAGGCAGAGGGAGTAGCAGGCTCCATGCACCGGGTGCCCGATGTGGGATTCGATCCCGGGTCTCCAGGAACGCGCCCTGGGCAAAGGCAGGCGCTAAACAGCTGTGCCACCCAGGGATCCCTCAGTTCGATTCTTTTTTATTCGAATCTATTCGATTCTTTTTGATTCGATTTGATTCTATTCGTTTTTTTCGATTTGATTCGATTAGTTCCTTTTTGATTCAATTCAATTCATTTCTTTTGATTCAAATCAATTCGATTCTTTTGGATTCGATTCGATTCTTTTGGATTCGATTCTTTTGGATTCGAATCTAGTAGAATCTTTTCATTTCGATCGGATTCATTTCAATTCGATTCTTTTCGATTCGAATGTTTTCGAATCAATTCGATACTTTTTGATTCGATTCGATTCTTTTCGTGTCGATTTGATTCTTTTCGATTCGATTCTTTTCTATTTGAATCGATTCGATTCTTTTCATTTCGATTCGATTTGATTCAATTCGATTCTTTTCGATCAATTCAATTTGATTGTTTTCGATTTGATTCGATTCGATTCTTTTCTATTCTATTCAATTCGATTATTTTCCATTCGATGAAGGAATTGGATTCTTTTCGATTCGATTCGATTCTTTTCGATTCGATTCGACTCGATTTCATGCTTTTTGATTCGATTCGACTAGAATTTAATCGACTGATTCAATTTGATTCTTTTCTTTTCGGTTGGATTCTTTTCTATTCGATTTTTTTCTATTCAATTCGATTCTTTCAATATAATTCGATTCGATTCGATTCGATTCAATTCTTTTCGTTTCAAATCGATTCGTTTCAATTCGAGTCTTTTCAATTTGATGCTTTTCGATTCGGTTCGATTTGATATTTTTAATTTGATTCGAGTCTTTTCGATTCGATTCGATTCTTTTCAATTCGATTCTTTTCGATTCGATTCTTTTGATTCGATTCATTTCGATTCGATTCGATTCTTTTCAATCCGATTTGATGCTTTTCCATTTGATCTGATTTGTTTCATTTCGATTCTTTTCGATTCATTTCGATTCTTTTCGATTCCATTAAATTTGATTCGATTCTTTTCGATTCGATTAGATTCTTTTCGATTTGATTCCATTCAGTTCAATTCTTTTCGATTCGATTGGATTCTTTTCGATTTGATTCAATTCTTTGGATTCGATTTGATTTGATTCTTTTCGATTCGATTCAATACGATTCGTTTCATTTCGATTCTAATCGATTCTCTTCGATTCATTTCGTTTCGATTCGTTTCGATTCTATTAGATTTTTTTCGATTCTATTCTATTCGATTCATTTTGAATCATTTCGATTTGATTCTGTTCGAGTGGTTTCTATTAGATTCTTTTCGATTTGATTCAATTCGATTCGAGTCTTTTTGATTCGAGTCTTTTCGACTCGATTCAATTCAATACGATTCTTTTAGATTCGATTCGATTCGATTGTTTTCGTTTCGATTCGACTTTTTTGATTCGATTCTTTTCGATTCGATTGTTTTCAATTCGATTGATTCGATTCTTTTCAATTCTATGCTATTCAAAGCGATTCTTTTGTATTTGATTCGATTCGATTGTTTTCTTTTTGATTCGGTTCGATTCGTTTCTTTTCGATTCGATTCAATTCTTTTCGATTCGATTCTTTTCGATTCGATTTGATTCTTTTCGATTCTATTCTATTCTATTCTTTTGTATTCCATTCGAATCGATTCGTTTTGATTGAATTCGATTCTTTTCGATTCGATTCAATTAGATTCTTTTCGATTGGATTCAATTTGTTTCGATTCGAATCAATTTGATTCTTTTCGATTGGATTCCATTCGATTCCTTTCGATTTGATTCAATTCGATTCTTTTCGATTCTATTCATTTCGATGATTTTCGTTGAGATTAGATTCTTTTCGATTTGATTTTTTTCGGTTCGAGTCGATTCATTTCGCTTATTTTGGTTAGGATCAATTCAATTCGATTCTTTTTGATTTGATTTGATTCTATTCGATTTCTTTCGATTCTATTCTATTGTATTCTTTTCTTTTCCATTCCGTTCAATTCGATTCTTTTCGATTCGATTCGATTGTTTTAGATTTGATTCCATTCTTTCGATTCTATTTGATATGATTCTTTTCGATTCGATTTGATACGATACTTTTTATTTTGATTCGAATCGATTCTCTTCGGTTCGATTCGTTTTGATTCTTTTCGATTCAATTCTATTCGAATTTTTTCGATTTGATTCGATTCGATTCTTTTAGATTCTACTTGATTTGTTTCTTTTCGATTCGTTTTGATTCGATTCTTTTTGATTCATGTCGATTCAATTCGATTCTTTTGTTTCTTTTTTTTTAATTTTCATTTTTTTTTGATTCTTTTGTTTCGATTCGATTCTTTTCAATTCGAATCTTTTCGTTACATGGAATTCGATTCTTTTCGTTTGATTCTTTATGATTTTTTTCAACGCGATTCAATTCGATTCTTTTTTCATGATAGTCACAGAGAGAGAGAGAGGCAGAGACACAGGCAGAGGGAGAAGCAGGCTCCATGCACCGGGAGCCTGATGTGGGATTCGATCCCGGGTCTCCAGGAACGCGCCCTGGGCCAAAGGCAGGCGCTAAACCGCTGCGCCACCCAGGGATCCCTCAATTCGATTCTTTTTTATTCGAATTTTTTCAATTCTTTTTGATTCGATTTAATTCTATTCGAGATTTTTCGATTTGATTCAATTAGTTCTTTTTGATTCAATTCAATTCATTTCTATTGATTCAAATCAATTCGATTCTTTGGGATTCGATTCGATTCTTTTGGATTCGATTCTTTTGGATTCGAATCGAGTGGATTCTTTTCATTGCGATCGGATTCATTTCAATTCGATTCTTTTCGATTCGATTGTTTTCAATTCGATTGATTCGATTCTTTTCAATTCTATGCTATTCAAAGCGATTCTTTTGTATTTGATTCGATTCGATTGTTTTCTTTTTGATTCGGTTCGATTCGTTTCTTTTCGATTCGATTCTTTTCGATTCGATTCGATTCTTTTCGATTCGATTTGACTCGATTTCATGCTTTTTGATTCGATTCGATTAGAATTTACTCGACTGATTCAATTTGATTCTTTTCTTTTCGGTTGGATTCTTTTCTATTCGATTTTTTTTTATTCAATTCGATTCTTTCAATATAATTCGATTCGATTCATTCGATTCAATTCAATTCTTTACGTTTCAAATCGATTCGTTTCAATTCGAGTCTTTTCAATTTGATGCTTTTCGATTCGGTTCGATTTGATATTTTTAATTTGATTCGAGTCTTTTCGATTCGATTCGATTCTTTTCAATTCGATTCTTTTCGATTCGATTCTTTTTGATTCGATTCATTTCGATTCGATTCGATTCTTTTCAATCCGATTTGATGCTTTTCCATTTGATCTGATTTGTTTCATTTCGATTCTTTTCGATTCATTTCGATTCTTTTCGATTCCATTAAATTTGATTCGATTCTTTTCGATTCGATTAGATTCTTTTCGATTTGATTCCATTCAGTTCGATTCTTTTCGATTCGATTGGATTCTTTTCGATTTGATTCAATTCTTTGGATTCGATTTGATTTCTTTTCGATTCGATTCAATACGATTCTTTTCATTTCGATTCTAATCGATTCTCTTCGATTCAATTTGTTTCGATTCGTTTCGATTCTATTCGATTTTTTTCGATTCTATTCTATTCGATTCATTTTGAATCATTTCCATTTGATTCTGTTCGAGTGGTTTCTATTAGATTCTTTTCGATTTGATTCAATTCGATTCGAGTCTTTTTGATTCGAGTCTTTTCGACTCGATGCAATTCAATACGATTCTTTTAGATTCGATTCGATTCGATTGTTTTCGTTTCGATTTGACTTTTTTTGATTCGATTCTTTTCGATTCGATTGTTTTCAATTCGATTGATTCGATTCTTTTCAATTCTATGCTATTCAAAGCGATTCTTTTGTATTTGATTCGATTCGATTGTTTTCTTTTTGATTCGGTTCGATTCGTTTCTTTTCGATTCGATTCAATTCTTTTCGATTCGATTCTTTTCGATTCGATTTGATTCTTTTCGATTCTATTCTATTCTATTCTTTTGTATTCCATTCGAATCGATTCGTTTTGATTGAATTCGATTCTTTTCGATTCGATTCAATTAGATTCTTTTCGATTGGATTCAATTTGTTTCGATTCGAATCAATTTGATTCTTTTCGATTGGATTCCATTCGATTCCTTTCGATTTGATTCAATTCGATTCTTTTCGATTCTATTCATTTCGATGATTTTCGTTGAGATTAGTTTCTTTTCGATTTGATTTTTTTCGGTTCAATTCGATTCATTTCGCTTATTTTGTTTAGGATCAATTCAATTCGATTCTTTTTGATTTGATTTGATTCTATTCGATTTCTTTCGATTCTATTCTATTGTATTCTTTTCGATTCGATTCCATTCAATCCGATTCTTTTCGATTCGATTCGATTGTTTTAGATTTGATTCCATTCTTTCGATTCTATTTGATATGATTCATTTCGATTCGATTTGATACGATACTTTTTATTTTGATTCGAATCGATTCTCTCCGGTTCGATTCGTTTTGATTTTCGATTCAGTTCTATTCGAATTTTTTCGATTTGATTCGATTCGATTCTTTTAGATTCTACTTGATTTGTTTCTTTTCGATTTGTTTTGATTCGATTCCTTTTGATTCATCTCGATTCGATTCGATTCTTTTGTTTCTTTTTTTATTTTTTTTATTTTTTTTATTCTTTTGTTTCGATTCGATTGTTTTCAATTCGAATCTTTTCGTTACATGGAATTCGATTCTTTTCGTTTGATTCTTTATGATTTTTTTCAACGCGATTCAATTCGATTCTTTTTTTATGATAGTCACAGAGAGAGAGAGGCAGAGACACAGGCAGAGGGAGTAGCAGGCTCCATGCACCGGGTGCCCGATGTGGGATTCGATCCCGGGTCTCCAGGAACGCGCCCTGGGCAAAGGCAGGCGCTAAACAGCTGTGCCACCCAGGGATCCCTCAATTCGATTCTTTTTTATTCGAATCTATTCGATTCTTTTTGATTCGATTTGATTCTATTCGTTTTTTTCGATTTGATTCGATTAGTTCCTTTTTGATTCAATTCAATTCATTTCTTTTGATTCAAATCAATTCGATTCTTTTGGATTCGATTCTTTTGGATTCGAATTGAGTAGAATCTTTTCATTTCGATCGGATTCATTTCAATTCGATTCTTTTCGATTCGAATGTTTTCGAATCAATTCGATACTTTTTGATTCGATTCGATTCTTTTCGTGTCGATTTGATTCTTTTTGATTCGATTCTTTTCTATTTGAATCGATTCGATTCTTTTCATTTCGATTCGATTTGATTCAATTCGATTCTTTTCGATCAATTCAATTTGATTGTTTTCGATTTGATTCGATTCGATTCTTTTCTATTCTATTCAATTCGATTATTTTCCATTCGATGAAGCAATTGGATTCTTTTCGATTCGATTCGATTCTTTTCGATTCGATTCGACTCGATTTCATGCTTTTTGATTCGATTCGACTAGAATTTAATCGACTGATTCAATTTGATTCTTTTCTTTTCGGTTGGATTTTTTTCTATTCGATTTTTTTCTATTCAATTCGATTCTTTCAATATAATTCGATTCGATTCGATTCGATTTGATTCAATTCTTTTCGTTTCAAATCGATTCGTTTCAATTCGAGTTTCAATTTGATGCTTTTCGATTCGGTTCGATTTCATATTTTTAATTTGATTCGAGTCTTTTCGATTCGATTCGATTCTTCTCAATTCGATTCTTTTCGATTCGATTCTTTTTGATTCGATTCATTTCGATTCGATTCGATTCTTTTCAATCCGATTTGATGCTTTCCATTTGATCTGATTTGTTTCATTTCGATTCTTTTCGATTCATTTCGATTCTTTTCGATTCCATTAAATTTGATTCGATTCTTTTCGATTCGATTAGATTCTTTTCGATTTGATTCCATTCAGTTCGATCCTTTTCGATTCGATTGGATTCTTTTCGATTTGATTCAATTCTTTCGATTCGATTTGATTTGATTCTTTTCTATTCGATTCAATACGATTCTTTTCATTTCGATTCTAATCGATTCTCTTCGATTCGTTTCGATTCTATTCGATTTTTTTCGATTCTATTCTATTCGATTCATTTTGAATCATTTCCATTTGATTCTGTTCGAGTGGTTTCTATTAGATTCTTTTCGATTTGATTCAATTCGATTCGAGTCTTTTTGATTCGAGTCTTTTCAACTCGATGCAATTCAATACGATACTTTTAGATTCGATTCGATTCGATTGTTTTCGTTTCGATTCGACTTTTTTTGATTCGATTCTTTTCGATTCGATTGTTTTCAATTCGATTGATTCGATTCTTTTCAATTCTATGCTATTCAAAGCGATTCTTTTGTATTTGATTCGATTCGATTGTTTTCTTTTTGATTCGGTTCGATTCGTTTCTTTTCGATTCGATTCAATTCTTTTCGATTCGATTCTTTTCGATTCGATTTGATTCTTTTCGATTCTATTCTATTCTATTCTTTTGTATTCCATTCGAATCGATTCGTTTTGATTGAATTCGATTCTTTTCGATTCGATTCAATTAGATTCTTTTCGATTGGATTCAATTTGTTTCGATTCGAATCAATTTGATTCTTTTCGATTGGATTCCATTCGATTCCTTTCGATTTGATTCAATTCGATTCTTTTCGATTCTATTCATTTCGATGATTTTCGTTGAGATTAGATTCTTTTCGATTTGATTTTTTTCGGTTCGAGTCGATTCATTTCGCTTATTTTGGTTACGATCAATTCAATTCGATTCTTTTTGATTTGATTTGATTCTATTCGATTTCTTTCGATTCTATTCTATTGTATTCTTTTCGATTCGATTCCATTCAATCCGATTCTTTTCGATTCGATTCGATTGTTTTAGATTTGATTCCATTCTTTCGATTCTATTTGATATGATTCTTTTCGATTCGATTTGATACGATACTTTTTATTTTGATTCGAATCGATTCTCTTCGGTTCGATTCGTTTTGATTTTCGATTCAATTCTATTCGAATTTTTTCGATTTGATTCGATTCGATTCTTTTAGATTCTACTTGATTTGTTTCTTTTCGATTTGTTTTGATTCGATTCTTTTTGATTCATCTCGATTCGATTCGATTCTTTTGTTTCTTTTTTTATTTTTTTTATTTTTTTTATTCTTTTGTTTCAATTCGATTGTTTTCAATTCGAATCTTTTCGTTACATGGAATTCGATTCTTTTCGTTTGATTCTTTATGATTTTTTTCAACGCGATTCAATTCGATTCTTTTTTTATGATAGTCACAGAGAGAGAGAGGCAGAGACACAGGCAGAGGGAGTAGCAGGCTCCATGCACCGGGTGCCCGATGTGGGATTCGATCCCGGGTCTCCAGGAACGCGCCCTGGGCAAAGGCAGGCGCTAAACAGCTGTGCCACCCAGGGATCCCTCAGTTCGATTCTTTTTATTCGAATCTATTCGATTCTTTTGGATTCGATTTGATTCTATTCGTTTTTTTCGATTTGATTCGATTAGTTCCTTTTTGATTCAATTCAATTCATTTCTTTTGATTCAAATCAATTCGATTCTTTTGGATTCGATTCGATTCTTTTGGATTCGATTCTTTTGGATTCGAATCTAGTAGAATCTTTTCATTTCGATCGGATTCATTTCAATTCGATTCTTTTCGATTCGAATGTTTTCGAATCAATTCGATACTTTTTGATTCGATTCGATTCTTTTCGTGTCGATTTGATTCTTTTCGATTCGATTCTTTTCTATTTGAATCGATTCGATTCTTTTCATTTCGATTCGATTTGATTCAATTCGATTCTTTTCGATCAATTCAATTTGATTGTTTTCGATTTGATTCGATTCGATTCTTTTCTATTCTATTCAATTCGATTATTTTCCATTCGATGAAGCAATTGGATTCTTTTCGATTCGATTCGATTCTTTTCGATTCGATTCGACTCGATTTCATGCTTTTTGATTCGATTCGACTAGAATTTAATCGACTGATTCAATTTGATTCTTTTCTTTTCGGTTGGATTCTTTTCTATTCGATTTTTTTCTATTCAATTCGATTCTTTCAATTCAATTCGATTCGATTCGATTCAATTCTTTTCGTTTCAAATCGATTCGTTTCAATTCGAGTCTTTTCAATTTGATGCTTTTCGATTCGGTTCGATTTGATATTTTTAATTTGATTCGAGTCTTTTCGATTCGAGTCGATTCTTTTCAATTCGATTCTTTTCGATTCGAGTCTTTTCGATTCGATTCATTTCGATTCGATTCGATTCTTTTCAATCCGATTTGATGCTTTTCCATTTGATCTGATTTGTTTCATTTCGATTCTTTTCGATTCAATTCGATTCTTTTCGATTCCATTAAATTTGATTCGATTCTTTTCGATTCGATTAGATTCTTTTCGATTTGATTCCATTCAGTTCGATTCTTTTCGATTCGATTGGATTCTTTTCGATTTGATTCAATTCTTTCGATTCGATTTGATTTGATTCTTTTCGATTCGATTCAATACGATTCTTTTCATTTCGATTCTAATCGAATCTAATCGATTCTCTTCGATTCGTTTCGATTCTATTCGATTTTTTTCGATTCTATTCTATTCGATTCATTTTGAATCATTTCCATTTGATTCTGTTCGAGTGGTTTCTATTAGATTCTTTTCGATTTGATTCAATTCGATTCGAGTCTTTTTGATTCGAGTCTTTTCGACTCGATGCAATTCAATACGATTCTTTTAGATTCGATTCGATTCGATTGTTTTCGTTTCGATTCGACTTTTTTTGATTCGATTCTTTTCGATTCGATTGTTTTCAATTCGATGGATTCGATTCTTTTCAATTCTATGCTATTCAAAGCGATTCTTTTGTATTTGATTCGATTCGATTGTTTTCTTTTTGATTCGGTTCGATTCGTTTCTTTTCGATTCGATTCAATTCTTTTCGATTCGATTCTTTTCGATTCGATTTGATTCTTTTCGATTCTATTCTATTCTATTCTTTTATATTCCATTCGAATCGATTCGTTTTGATTGAATTCGATTCTTTTCGATTCGATTCAATTAGCTTCTTTTCAATTGGATTCAATTTGTTTCGATTCGATTCAATTTGATTCTTTTCGATTGGATTCCATTCGATTCTTTTCGATTTGATTCAATTCGATTCTTTTCGATTCTATTCATTTCGATGATTTTCGTTGAGATTAGATTCTTTTCGATTTGATTTTTTCGGTTCGAGTCGATTCATTTCGCTTATTTTGTTTAGGATCAATTCAATTCGATTCTTTTTGATTTGATTTGATTCTATTCGATTTCTTTCGATTCTATTCTATTGTATTCTTTTCTTTTCCATTCCGTTCAATTCGATTCTTTTCGATTCGATTCGATTGTTTTAGATTTGATGCCCATTCTTTCGATTCTATTTGATATGATTCTTTTCGATTCCATTTGATACGATACTTTTTATTTTGATTCGAATCGATTCTCTTCAGTTCGATTCGTTTTGATTCTTTTCGATTCAATTCTATTCGAATTTTTTCGATTTGATTCGATTCGATTCTTTTAGATTCTACTTGATTTGTTTCTTTTCGATTCGTTTTGATTCGATTCTTTTTGATTCATCTCGATTCGATTCGATTCTTTTGTTTCTTTTTTTATTTTTTTTATTTTTTTTATTCTTTTGTTTCGATTCGATTGTTTTCAATTCGAATCTTTTCGTTACATGGAATTCGATTCTTTTCGTTTGATTCTTTATGATTTTTTTCAACGCGATTCAATTCGATTCTTTTTTTATGATAGTCACAGAGAGAGAGAGGCAGAGACACAGGCAGAGGGAGTAGCAGGCTCCATGCACCGGGTGCCCGATGTGGGATTCGATCCCGGGTCTCCAGGAACGCGCCTTGGCCAAAGGCAGGCGCTAAACAGCTGCGCCACCCAGGGATCCCTCAATTCGATTCTTTTTTATTCGAATCTATTCGATTCTTTTTGATTCGATTTGATTCTATTCGTTTTTTTCGATTTGATTCGATTAGTTCCTTTTTGATTCAATTCAATTCATTTCTTCTGATTCGATTCAATTCGATTCTTTTGGATTCGATTCGATTCTCTTGGATTCGATTCTTTTGGATTCGAATCGAGTAGATTCTTTTCATTTCGATCGGATTCATTTCAATTCGATTCTTTTCGATTCGAATGTTTTCGAATCAATTCGATACTTTTTGATTCGATTCGATTCTCTTGGATTCGATTCTTTTGGATTCGAATCGAGTAGATTCTTTTAATTTCGATCGGATTCATTTCAATTCGATTCTTTTCGATTCGAATGTTTTCGAATCAATTCGATACTTTTTGATTCGATTCGATTCTTTTCGTGTCGATTTGATTCTTTTCGATTCGATTCTTTTCTATTTGAATCGATTCGATTCTTTTCATTTCGATTCGATTTGATTCAATTCGATTCTTTTCGATCAATTCAATTTGATTGTTTTCGATTTGATTCGATTCGATTCTTTTCTATTCTATTCAATTCGATTATTTTCCATTCGATGATGCAATTGGATTCTTTTTGATTCGATTCGATTCTTTTCGATTCGATTTGACTCGATTTCATGCTTTTTGATTCGATTCGATTAGAATTTACTCGACTGATTCAATTTGATTCTTTTCTTTTCGGTTGGATTCTTTTCTATTCGATTTTTTTCTATTCAATTCGATTCTTTCAATATAATTCGATTCGATTCATTCGATTCGATTCAATTCTTTACGTTTCAAATCGATTCGTTTCAATTCGAGTCTTTTCAATTTGATGCTTTTCGATTCGGTTCGATTTGATATTTTTAATTTGATTCGAGTCTTTTCGATTCGAGTCGATTCTTTTCAATTCGATTCTTTTCGATTCGAGTCTTTTTGATTCGATTCATTTCGATTCGATTCGATTCTTTTCAATCCGATTTGATGCTTTTCCATTTGATCTGATTTGTTTCATTTCGATTCTTTTCGATTCATTTCGATTCTTTTCGATTCCATTAAATTTGATTCGATTCTTTTCGATTCGATTAGATTCTTTTCGATTTGATTCCATTCAGTTCGATTCTTTTCGATTCGATTGGATTCTTTTCGATTTGATTCAATTCTTTGGATTCGATTTGATTTGATTCTTTTCGATTCGATTCAATACGATTCTTTTCATTTCGATTCTAATCGATTCTCTTCGATTCTTTTCGATTCGTTTCGATTCTATTCGATTTTTTTCGATTCTATTCTATTCGATTCATTTTGAATCATTTCGATTTGATTCTGTTCGAGTGGTTTCTATTAGATTCTTTTCGATTTGATTCAATTCGATTCGAGTCTTTTTGATTCGAGTCTTTTCGACTCGATGCAATTCAATACGATTCTTTTAGATTCGATTCGATTGTTTTCGTTTCGATTTGACTTTTTTTGATTCGATTCTTTTCGATTCGATTGTTTTCAATTCGATTGATTCGATTCTTTTCAATTCTATGCTATTCAAAGCGATTCTTTTGTATTTGATTCGATTCGATTGTTTTCTTTTTGATTCGGTTCGATTCGTTTCTTTTCGATTCGATTCAATTCTTTTCGATTCGATTCTTTTCGATTCGATTTGATTCTTTTCGATTCTATTCTATTCTATTCTTTTGTATTCCATTCGAATCGATTCGTTTTGATTGAATTCGATTCTTTTCGATTCGATTCAATTAGATTCTTTTCGATTGGATTCAATTTGTTTCGATTCGAATCAATTTGATTCTTTTCGATTAGATTCCATTCGATTCCTTTCGATTTGATTCAATTCGATTCTTTTCGATTCTATTCATTTCGATGATTTTCGTTGAGATTAGATTCTTTTCGATTTGATTTTTTTCGGTTCGAGTCGATTCATTTCGCTTATTTTGGTTACGATCAATTCAATTCGATTCTTTTTGATTTGATTTGATTCTATTCGATTTCTTTCGATTCTATTCTATTGTATTCTTTTCGATTCGATTCCATTCAATCCGGTTCTTTTCGATTCGATTCGATTGTTTTAGATTTGATTCCATTCTTTCGATTCTATTTGATATGATTCTTTTCGATTCGATTTGATACGATACTTTTTATTTTGATTCGAATCGATTCTCTTCGGTTCGATTCGTTTTGATTTTCGATTCAATTCTATTCGAATTTTTTCGATTTGATTCGATTCGATTCTTTTAGATTCTACTTGATTTGTTTCTTTTCGATTTGTTTTGATTCGATTCTTTTTGATTCATCTCGATTCGATTCGATTCTTTTGTTTCTTTTTTATTTTTTTTTATTTTTTTTATTCTTTTGTTTCGATTCGATTGTTTTCAATTCGAATCTTTTCGTTACATGGAATTCGATTCTTTTCGTTTGATTCTTTATGATTTTTTTCAACGCGATTCAATTCGATTCTTTTTTTATGATAGTCACAGTGAGAGAGAGGCAGAGACACAGGCAGAGGGAGTAGCAGGCTCCATGCACCGGGTGCCCGATGTGGGATTCGATCCCGGGTCTCCAGGAACGCGCCCTGGGCAAAGGCAGGCGCTAAACAGCTGTGCCACCCAGGGATCCCTCAATTCGATTCTTTTTTATTCGAATCTATTCGATTTTTTTGATTCGATTTGATTCTATTCGTTTTTTTCGATTTGATTCGATTAGTTCCTTTTTGATTCAATTCAATTCATTTCTTTTGATTCAAATCAATTCGATTCTTTTGGATTCGATTCGATTCTTTTGGATTCGATTCTTTTGGATTCAAATCTAGTAGAATCTTTTCATTTCGATCGGATTCATTTCAATTCGATTCTTTTCGATTCGAATGTTTTCGAATCAATTCGATACTTTTTGATTCGATTCGATTCTTTTCGTGTCGATTTGATTCTTTTCGATTCGATTCTTTTCTATTTGAATCGATTCGATTCTTTTCATTTCGATTCGATTTGATTCAATTCGATTCTTTTCGATCAATTCAATTTGATTGTTTTCGATTTGATTCGATTCGATTCTTTTCTATTCTATTCAATTCGATTATTTTCCATTCGATGAAGCAATTGGATTCTTTTCGATTCGATTCGATTCTTTTCGATTCGATTCGACTCGATTTCATGCTTTTTGATTCGATTCGACTAGAATTTAATCGACTGATTCAATTTGATTCTTTTCTTTTCGGTTGGATTCTTTTCTATTCGATTTTTTTCTATTCAATTCGATTCTTTCAATATAATTCGATTCGATTCGATTCGATTCAATTCTTTTCGTTTCAAATCGATTCGTTTCAATTCGAGTCTTTTCAATTTGATGCTTTTCGATTCGGTTCGATTTGATATTTTTAATTTGATTCGAGTCTTTTCGATTCGATTCGATTCTTTTCAATTCGATTCTTTTCGATTCGATTCTTTTGATTCGATTCATTTCGATTCGATTCGATTCTTTTCAATCCGATTTGATGCTTTTCCATTTGATCTGATTTGTTTCATTTCGATTCTTTTCGATTCATTTCGATTCTTTTCGATTCCATTAAATTTGATTCGATTCTTTTCGATTCGATTAGATTCTTTTCGATTTGATTCCATTCAGTTCAATTCTTTTCGATTCGATTGGATTCTTTTCGATTTGATTCAATTCTTTGGATTCGATTTGATTTGATTCTTTTCGATTCGATTCAATACGATTCGTTTCATTTCGATTCTAATCGATTCTCTTCGATTCATTTCGTTTCGATTCGTTTCGATTCTATTAGATTTTTTTCGATTCTATTCTATTCGATTCATTTTGAATCATTTCGATTTGATTCTGTTCGAGTGGTTTCTATTAGATTCTTTTCGATTTGATTCAATTCGATTCGAGTCTTTTTGATTCGAGTCTTTTCGACTCGATTCAATTCAATACGATTCTTTTAGATTCGATTCGATTCGATTGTTTTCGTTTCGATTCGACTTTTTTGATTCGATTCTTTTCGATTCGATTGTTTTCAATTCGATTGATTCGATTCTTTTCAATTCTATGCTATTCAAAGCGATTCTTTTGTATTTGATTCGATTCGATTGTTTTCTTTTTGATTCGGTTCGATTCGTTTCTTTTCGATTCGATTCAATTCTTTTCGATTCGATTCTTTTCGATTCGATTTGATTCTTTTCGATTCTATTCTATTCTATTCTTTTGTATTCCATTCGAATCGATTCGTTTTGATTGAATTCGATTCTTTTCGATTCGATTCAATTAGATTCTTTTCGATTGGATTCAATTTGTTTCGATTCGAATCCATTTGATTCTTTTCGATTGGATTCCATTCGATTCCTTTCGATTTGATTCAATTCGATTCTTTTCGATTCTATTCATTTCGATGATTTTCGTTGAGATTAGATTCTTTTCGATTTGATTTTTTTCGGTTCGAGTCGATTCATTTCGCTTATTTTGGTTAGGATCAATTCAATTCGATTCTTTTTGATTTGATTTGATTCTATTCGATTTCTTTCGATTCTATTCTATTGTATTCTTTTCTTTTCCATTCCGTTCAATTCGATTCTTTTCGATTCGATTCGATTGTTTTAGATTTGATTCCATTCTTTCGATTCTATTTGATATGATTCTTTTCGATTCGATTTGATACGATACTTTTTATTTTGATTCGAATCGATTCTCTTCGGTTCGATTCGTTTTGATTCTTTTCGATTCAATTCTATTCGAATTTTTTCGATTTGATTCGATTCGATTCTTTTAGATTCTACTTGATTTGTTTCTTTTCGATTCGTTTTGATTCGATTCTTTTTGATTCATGTCGATTCAATTCGATTCTTTTGTTTCTTTTTTTTAATTTTTATTTTTTTTTGATTCTTTTGTTTCGATTCGATTCTTTTCAATTCGAATCTTTTCGTTACATGGAATTCGATTCTTTTCGTTTGATTCTTTATGATTTTTTTCAACGCGATTCAATTCGATTCTTTTTTCATGATAGTCACAGAGAGAGAGAGAGGCAGAGACACAGGCAGAGGGAGAAGCAGGCTCCATGCACCGGGAGCCTGATGTGGGATTCGATCCCGGGTCTCCAGGAACGCGCCCTGGGCCAAAGGCAGGCGCTAAACCGCTGCGCCACCCAGGGATCCCTCAATTCGATTCTTTTTTATTCGAATTTTTTCAATTCTTTTTGATTCGATTTAATTCTATTCGAGATTTTTCGATTTGATTCAATTAGTTCTTTTTGATTCAATTCAATTCATTTCTATTGATTCAAATCAATTCGATTCTTTTGGATTCGATTCGATTCTTTTGGATTCGATTCTTTTGGATTCGAATCGAGTGGATTCTTTTCATTGCGATCGGATTCATTTCAATTCGATTCTTTTCGATTCGATTGTTTTCAATTCGATTGATTCGATTCTTTTCAATTCTATGCTATTCAAAGCGATTCTTTTGTATTTGATTCGATTCGATTGTTTTCTTTTTGATTCGGTTCGATTCGTTTCTTTTCGATTCGATTCTTTTCGATTCGATTCGATTCTTTTCGATTCGATTTGACTCGATTTCATGCTTTTTGATTCGATTCGATTAGAATTTACTCGACTGATTCAATTTGATTCTTTTCTTTTCGGTTGGATTCTTTTCTATTCGATTTTTTTCTATTCAATTCGATTCTTTCAATATAATTCGATTCGATTCATTCGATTCAATTCAATTCTTTACGTTTCAAATCGATTCGTTTCAATTCGAGTCTTTTCAATTTGATGCTTTTCGATTCGGTTCGATTTGATATTTTTAATTTGATTCGAGTCTTTTCGATTCGATTCGATTCTTTTCAATTCGATTCTTTTCGATTCGATTCTTTTTGATTCGATTCATTTCGATTCGATTCGATTCTTTTCAATCCGATTTGATGCTTTTCCATTTGATCTGATTTGTTTCATTTCGATTCTTTTCGATTCATTTCGATTCTTTTCGATTCCATTAAATTTGATTCGATTCTTTTCGATTCGATTAGATTCTTTTCGATTTGATTCCATTCAGTTCGATTCTTTTCGATTCGATTGGATTCTTTTCGATTTGATTCAATTCTTTGGATTCGATTTGATTTCTTTTCGATTCGATTCAATACGATTCTTTTCATTTCGATTCTAATCGATTCTCTTCGATTCAATTTGTTTCGATTCGTTTCGATTCTATTCGATTTTTTTCGATTCTATTCTATTCGATTCATTTTGAATCATTTCGATTTGATTCTGTTCGAGTGGTTTCTATTAGATTCTTTTCGATTTGATTCAATTCGATTCGAGTCTTTTTGATTCGAGTCTTTTCGACTCGATGCAATTCAATACGATTCTTTTAGATTCGATTCGATTCGATTGTTTTCGTTTCGATTTGACTTTTTTTGATTCGATTCTTTTCGATTCGATTGTTTTCAATTCGATTGATTCGATTCTTTTCAATTCTATGCTATTCAAAGCGATTCTTTTGTATTTGATTCGATTCGATTGTTTTCTTTTTGATTCGGTTCGATTCGTTTCTTTTCGATTCGATTCAATTCTTTTCGATTCGATTCTTTTCGATTCGATTTGATTCTTTTCGATTCTATTCTATTCTATTCTTTTGTATTCCATTCGAATCGATTCGTTTTGATTGAATTCGATTCTTTTCGATTCGATTCAATTAGATTCTTTTCGATTGGATTCAATTTGTTTCGATTCGAATCAATTTGATTCTTTTCGATTGGATTCCATTCGATTCCTTTCGATTTGATTCAATTCGATTCTTTTCGATTCTATTCATTTCGATGATTTTCGTTGAGATTAGTTTCTTTTCGATTTGATTTTTTTCGGTTCGAGTCGATTCATTTCGCTTATTTTGGTTACGATCAATTCAATTCGATTCTTTTTGATTTGATTTGATTCTATTCGATTTCTTTCGATTCTATTCTATTGTATTCTTTTCGATTCGATTCCATTCAATCCGATTCTTTTCGATTCGATTCGATTGTTTTAGATTTGATTCCATTCTTTCGATTCTATTTGATATGATTCTTTTCGATTCGATTTGATACGATACTTTTTATTTTGATTCGAATCGATTCTCTTCGGTTCGATTCGTTTTGATTTTCGATTCAGTTCTATTCGAATTTTTTCGATTTGATTCGATTCGATTCTTTTAGATTCTACTTGATTTGTTTCTTTTCGATTCGTTTTGATTCGATTCTTTTTGATTCATGTCGATTCAATTCGATTCTTTTGTTTCTTTTTTTTTAATTTTTATTTTTTTTTGATTCTTTTGTTTCGATTCGATTCTTTTCAATTCGAATCTTTTCGTTACATGGAATTCGATTCTTTTCGTTTGATTCTTTATGATTTTTTTCAACGCGATTCAATTCGATTCTTTTTTCATGATAGTCACAGAGAGAGAGAGAGAGGCAGAGACACAGGCAGAGGGAGAAGCAGGCTCCATGCACCGGGAGCCTGATGTGGGATTCGATCCCTGGTCTCCAGGAACGCGCCCTGGGCCAAAGGCAGGCGCTAAACCGCTGCGCCACCCAGGGATCCCTCAATTCGATTCTTTTTTATTCGAATTTTTTCAATTCTTTTTGATTCGATTTAATTCTATTCGAGATTTTTCGATTTGATTCAATTAGTTCTTTTTGATTCAATTCAATTCATTTCTATTGATTCAAATCAATTCGATTCTTTTGGATTCGATTCGATTCTTTTGGATTCGATTCTTTTGGATTCGAATCGAGTGGATTCTTTTCATTGCGATCGGATTCATTTCAATTCGATTCTTTTCGATTCGATTGTTTTCAATTCGATTGATTCGATTCTTTTCAATTCTATGCTATTCAAAGCGATTCTTTTGTATTTGATTCGATTCGATTGTTTTCTTTTTGATTCGGTTCGATTCGTTTCTTTTCGATTCGATTCTTTTCGATTCGATTCGATTCTTTTCGATTCGATTTGACTCGATTTCATGCTTTTTGATTCGATTCGATTAGAATTTACTCGACTGATTCAATGTGATTCTTTTCTTTTCGGTTGGATTCTTTTCTATTCGATTTTTTTCTATTCAATTCGATTCTTTCAATATAATTCGATTCGATTCATTCGATTCAATTCAATTCTTTACGTTTCAAATCGATTCGTTTCAATTCGAGTCTTTTCAATTTGATGCTTTTCGATTCGGTTCGATTTGATATTTTTAATTTGATTCGAGTCTTTTCGATTCGATTCGATTCTTTTCAATTCGATTCTTTTCGATTCGATTCTTTTGATTCGATTCATTTCGATTCGATTCGATTCTTTTCAATCCGATTTGATGCTTTTCCATTTGATCTGATTTGTTTCATTTCGATTCTTTTCGATTCATTTCGATTCTTTTCGATTCCATTAAATTTGATTCGATTCTTTTCGATTCGATTAGATTCTTTTCGATTTGATTCCATTCAGTTCGATTCTTTTCGATTCGATTGGATTCTTTTCGATTTGATTCAATTCTTTGGATTCTATTTGATTTCTTTTCGATTCGATTCAATACGATTCTTTTCATTTCGATTCTAATCGATTCTCTTCGATTCAATTTGTTTCGATTCGTTTCGATTCTATTCGATTTTTTTCGATTCTATTCTATTCGATTCATTTTGAATCATTTCGATTTGATTCTGTTCGAGTGGTTTCTATTAGATTCTTTTCGATTTGATTCAATTCGATTCGAGTCTTTTTGATTCGAGTCTTTTCGACTCGATGCAATTCAATACGATTCTTTTAGATTCGATTCGATTGTTTTCGTTTCGATTTGACTTTTTTTGATTCGATTCTTTTCGATTCGATTGTTTTCAATTCGATTGATTCGATTCTTTTCAATTCTATGCTATTCAAAGCGATTCTTTTGTATTTGATTCGATTCGATTGTTTTCTTTTTGATTCGGTTCGATTCGTTTCTTTTCGATTCGATTCAATTCTTTTCGATTCGATTCTTTTCGATTCGATTTGATTCTTTTCGATTCTATTCTATTCTATTCTTTTGTATTCCATTCGAATCGATTCGTTTTGATTGAATTCGATTCTTTTCGATTCGATTCAATTAGATTCTTTTCGATTGGATTCAATTTGTTTCGATTCGAATCAATTTGATTCTTTTCGATTGGATTCCATTCGATTCCTTTCGATTTGATTCAATTCGATTCTTTTCGATTCTATTCATTTCGATGATTTTCGTTGAGATTAGTTTCTTTTCGATTTGATTTTTTTCGGTTCGAGTCGATTCATTTCGCTTATTTTGGTTACGATCAATTCAATTCGATTCTTTTTGATTTGATTTGATTCTATTCGATTTCTTTCGATTCTATTCTATTGTATTCTTTTCGATTCGATTCCATTCAATCCGATTCTTTTCGATTCGATTCGATTGTTTTAGATTTGATTCCATTCTTTCGATTCTATTTGATATGATTCTTTTCGATTCGATTTGATACGATACTTTTTATTTTGATTCGAATCGATTCTCTTCGGTTCGATTCGTTTTGATTTTCGATTCAGTTCTATTCGAATTTTTTCGATTTGATTCGATTCGATTCTTTTAGATTCTACTTGATTTGTTTCTTTTCGATTTGTTTTGATTCGATTCCTTTTGATTCATCTCGATTCGATTCGATTCTTTTGTTTCTTTTTTTATTTTTTTTATTTTTTTTATTCTTTTGTTTCGATTCGATTGTTTTCAATTCGAATCTTTTCGTTACATGGAATTCGATTCTTTTCGTTTGATTCTTTATGATTTTTTTCAACGCGATTCAATTCGATTCTTTTTTTATGATAGTCACAGAGAGAGAGAGGCAGAGACACAGGCAGAGGGAGTAGCAGGCTCCATGCACCGGGTGCCCGATGTGGGATTCGATCCCGGGTCTCCAGGAACGCGCCCTGGGCAAAGGCAGGCGCTAAACAGCTGTGCCACCCAGGGATCCCTCAATTCGATTCTTTTTTATTCGAATCTATTCTATTCTTTTTGATTCGATTTGATTCTATTCGTTTTTTTCGATTTGATTCGATTAGTTCCTTTTTGATTCAATTCAATTCATTTCTTTTGATTCAAATCAATTCGATTCTTTTGGATTCGATTCTTTTGGATTCGAATTGAGTAGAATCTTTTCATTTCGATCAGATTCATTTCAATTCGATTCTTTTCGATTCGAATGTTTTCGAATCAATTCGATACTTTTTGATTCGATTCGATTCTTTTCGTGTCGATTTGATTCTTTTCGATTCGATTCTTTTCTATTTGAATCGATTCGATTCTTTTCATTTCGATTCGATTTGATTCAATTCGATTCTTTTCGATCAATTCAATTTGATTGTTTTCGATTTGATTCGATTCGATTCTTTTCTATTCTATTCAATTCGATTATTTTCCATTCGATGAAGCAATTGGATTCTTTTCTATTCGATTCGATTCTTTTCGATTCGATTCGACTCGATTTCATGCTTTTTGATTCGATTCGACTAGAATTTAATCGACTGATTCAATTTGATTCTTTTCTTTTCGGTTGGATTTTTTTCTATTCGATTTTTTTCTATTCAATTCGATTCTTTCAATATAATTCGATTCGATTCGATTCGATTTGATTCAATTCTTTTCGTTTCAAATCGATTCGTTTCAATTCGAGTCTTTTCAATTTGATGCTTTTCGATTCGGTTCGATTTCATATTTTTAATTTGATTCGAGTCTTTTCGATTCGATTCGATTCTTCTCAATTCGATTCTTTTCGATTCGATTCTTTTTGATTCGATTCATTTCGATTCGATTCGATTCTTTTCAATCCGATTTGATGCTTTTCCATTTGATCTGATTTGTTTCATTTCGATTCTTTTCAATTCATTTCGATTCTTTTCGATTCCATTAAATTTGATTCGATTCTTTTCGATTCGATTAGATTCTTTTCGATTTGATTCCATTCAGTTCGATCCTTTTCGATTCGATTGGATTCTTTTCGATTTGATTCAATTCTTTCGATTCGATTTGATTTGATTCTTTTCTATTCGATTCAATACGATTCTTTTCATTTCGATTCTAATCGATTCTCTTCGATTCGTTTCGATTCTATTCGATTTTTTTCGATTCTATTCTATTCGATTCATTTTGAATCATTTCCATTTGATTCTGTTCGAGTGGTTTCTATTAGATTCTTTTCGATTTGATTCAATTCGATTCGAGTCTTTTTGATTCGAGTCTTTTCAACTCGATGCAATTCAATACGATACTTTTAGATTCGATTCGATTCGATTGTTTTCGTTTCGATTCGACTTTTTTTGATTCGATTCTTTTCGATTCGATTGTTTTCAATTCGATTGATTCGATTCTTTTCAATTCTATGCTATTCAAAGCGATTCTTTTGTATTTGATTCGATTCGATTGTTTTCTTTTGATTCGGTTCGATTCGTTTCTTTTCGATTCGATTCAATTCTTTTTGATTCGATTCTTTTCGATTCGATTTGATTCTTTTCGATTCTATTCTATTCTATTCTTTTGTATTCCATTCGAATCGATTCGTTTTGATTGAATTCGATTCTTTTCGATTCGATTCAATTAGATTCTTTTCGATTGGATTCAATTTGTTTCGATTCGAATCAATTTGATTCTTTTCGATTGGATTCCATTCGATTCCTTTCGATTTGATTCAATTCGATTCTTTTCGATTCTATTCATTTCGATGATTTTCGTTGAGATTAGATTCTTTTCGATTTGATTTTTTTCGGTTCGAGTCGATTCATTTCGCTTATTTTGGTTACGATCAATTCAATTCGATTCTTTTTATTTGATTTGATTCTATTCGATTTCTTTCGATTCTATTCTATTGTATTCTTTTCGATTCGATTCCATTCAATCCGATTCTTTTCGAATCGATTCGATTGTTTTAGATTTGATTCCATTCTTTCGATTCTATTTGATATGATTCTTTTCGATTCGATTTGATACGATACTTTTTATTTTGATTCGAATCGATTCTCTTCGGTTCGATTCGTTTTGATTTTCGATTCAATTCTATTCGAATTTTTTCGATTTGATTCGATTCGATTCTTTTAGATTCTACTTGATTTGTTTCTTTTCAATTTGTTTTGATTCGATTCTTTTTGATTCATCTCGATTCGATTCGATTCTTTTGTTTCTTTTTTTATTTTTTTTATTTTTTTTTCTTTTGTTTCAATTCGATTATTTTCAATTCGAATCTTTTCGTTACATGGAATTCGATTCTTTTCGTTTGATTCTTTATGATTTTTTTCAACGCGATTCAATTCGATTCTTTTTTTATGATAGTCACAGAGAGAGAGAGGCAGAGACACAGGCAGAGGGAGTAGCAGGCTCCATGCACCGGGTGCCCGATGTGGGATTCGATCCCGGGTCTCCAGGAACGCGCCCTGGGCAAAGGCAGGCGCTAAACAGCTGTGCCACCCAGGGATCCCTCAATTCGATTCTTTTTTATTCGAATCTATTCGATTCTTTTTGATTCGATTTGATTCTATTCGTTTTTTTCAATTTGATTCGGTTAGTTCCTTTTTGATTCAATTCAATTCATTTCTTTTGATTCAAATCAATTCGATTCTTTTGGATTCGATTCGATTCTTTTGGATTCGATTATTTTGGATTCGAATCGAGTAGAATCTTTTCATTTCGATCGGATTCATTTCAATTCGATTCTTTTCGATTCGAATGTTTTCGAATCAATTCGATACTTTTTGATTCGAATCGATTCTTTTCGTGTCGATTTGATTCTTTTCGATTCGATTCTTTTCTATTTGAATCGATTCGATTCTTTTCATTTCTATTCGATTTGATTCAATTCGATTCTTTTCGATCAATTCAATTTGATTGTTTTCGATTTGATTCGATTCGATTCTTTTCTATTCTATTCAATTCGATTATTTTCCATTCGATGAAGCAATTGGATTCTTTTCGATTCGATTCGATTCTTTTCGATTCGATTCGACTCGATTTCATGCTTTTTGATTCGATTCGACTAGAATTTAATCGACTGATTCAATTTGATTCTTTTCTTTTCGGTTGGATTCTTTTCTATTCGATTTTTTTCTATTCAATTCGATTCTTTCAATTCAATTCGATTCGATTCGATTCGATTCGATTCAATTCTTTTCGTTTCAAATCGATTCGTTTCAATTCGAGTCTTTTCAATTTGATGCTTTTCGATTCGGTTCGATTTGATATTTTTAATTTGATTCGAGTCTTTTCGATTCGATTCGATTCTTTTCAATTCGATTCTTTTCGATTCGAGTCTTTTTGATTCGATTCATTTCGATTCGATTCGATTCTTTTCAATCCGATTTGATGCTTTTCCATTTGATCTGATTTGTTTCATTTCGATTCTTTTCGATTCAATTCGATTCTTTTCGATTCCATTAAATTTGATTCGATTCTTTTCGATTCGATTAGATTCTTTTCGATTTGATTCCATTCAGTTCGATTCTTTTCGATTCGATTGGATTCTTTTCGATTTGATTCAATTCTTTCGATTCGATTTGATTTGATTCTTTTCGATTCGATTCAATACGATTCTTTTCATTTCGATTCTAATCGATTCTCTTCGATTCTTTTCGATTCGTTTCGATTCTATTCGATTTTTTTCGATTCTATTCTATTCGATTCATTTTGAATCATTTCGATTTGATTCTGTTCGAGTGGTTTCTATTAGATTCTTTTCGATTTGATTCAATTCGATTCGAGTCTTTTTGATTCGAGTCTTTTCGACTCGATGCAATTCAATACGATTCTTTTAGATTCGATTCGATTCGATTGTTTTCGTTTCGATTCGACTTTTTTTGATTCGATTCTTTTCGATTCGATTGTTTTCAATTCGATTGATTCGATTCTTTTCAATTCTATGCTATTCAAAGCGATTCTTTTGTATTTGATTCGATTCGATTGTTTTCTTTTTGATTCGGTTCGATTCGTTTCTTTTCGATTCGATTCAATTCTTTTCGATTCGATTCTTTTCGATTCGATTTGATTCTTTTCGATTCGATTCTATTCTATTCTTTTGTATTCCATTCGAATCGATTCGTTTTGATTGAATTCGATTCTTTTCGATTCGATTCAATTAGATTCTTTTCGATTGGATTCAATTTGTTTCGATTCGAATCAATTTGATTCTTTTCGATTGGATTCCATTCGATTCCTTTCGATTTGATTCAATTCGATTCTTTTCGATTCTATTCATTTCGATGATTTTCGTTGAGATTAGATTCTTTTCGATTTGATTTTTTCGGTTCGAGTCGATTCATTTCGCTTATTTTGGTTACGATCAATTCAATTCGATTCTTTTTGATTTGATTTGATTCTATTCGATTTCTTTCGATTCTATTCTATTGTATTCTTTTCGATTCGATTCCATTCAATCCGATTCTTTTCGATTCGATTCGATTGTTTTAGATTTGATTCCATTCTTTCGATTCTATTTGATATGATTCTTTTCGATTCGATTTGATACGATACTTTTTATTTTGATTCGAATCGATTCTCTTCGGTTCGATTCGTTTTGATTTTCGATTCAATTCTATTCGAATTTTTTCGATTTGATTCGATTCGATTCTTTTAGATTCTACTTGATTTGTTTCTTTTCGATTTGTTTTGATTCGATTCTTTTTGATTCATCTCGATTCGATTCGATTCTTTTGTTTCTTTTTTTATTTTTTTTATTTTTTTTATTCTTTTGTTTCGATTCGATTGTTTTCAATTCGAATCTTTTCGTTACATGGAATTCGATTCTTTTCGTTTGATTCTTTATGATTTTTTTCAACGCGATTCAATTCGATTCTTTTTTTATGATAGTCACAGAGAGAGAGAGGCAGAGACACAGGCAGAGGGAGTAGCAGGCTCCATGCACCGGGTGCCCGATGTGGGATTCGATCCCGGGTCTCCAGGAACGCGCCCTGGGCAAAGGCAGGCGCTAAACAGCTGTGCCACCCAGGGATCCCTCAGTTCGATTCTTTTTATTCGAATCTATTCGATTCTTTTTGATTCGATTTGATTCTATTCGTTTTTTTCGATTTGATTCGATTAGTTCCTTTTTGATTCAATTCAATTCATTTCTTTTGATTCAAATCATTTTGATTCTTTTGGATTCGATTCGATTCTTTTGGATTCGATTCTTTTGGATTCGAATCTAGTTGAATCTTTTCATTTCGATCGGATTCATTTCAATTCGATTCTTTTCGATTCGAATGTTTTCGAATCAATTCGATACTTTTTGATTCGATTCGATTCTTTTCGTGTCGATTTGATTCTTTTCGATTCGATTCTTTTCTATTTGAATCGATTCGATTCTTTTCATTTCGATTCGATTTAATTCAATTCGATTCTTTTCGATCAATTCAATTTGATTGTTTTCGATTTGATTCGATTCGATTCTTTTCTATTCTATTCAATTCGATTATTTTCCATTCGATGAAGCAATTGGATTCTTTTCGATTCTTTTCGATTCGATTCGACTCGATTTCATGCTTTTTGATTCGATTCGACTAGAATTTAATCGACTGATTCAATTTGATTCTTTTCTTTTCGGTTGGATTCTTTTCTATTCGATTTTTTTCTATTCAATTCGATTCTTTCAATTCAATTCGATTCGATTCGATTCGATTCGATTCAATTCTTTTCGTTTCAAATCGATTCGTTTCAATTCGAGTCTTTTCAATTTGATGCTTTTCGATTCGGTTCGATTTGATATTTTTAATTTGATTCGAGTCTTTTCGATTCGATTCGATTCTTTTCAATTCGATTCTTTTCGATTCGAGTCTTTTTGATTCGATTCATTTCGATTCGATTCGATTCTTTTCAATCCGATTTGATGCTTTTCCATTTGATCTGATTTGTTTCATTTCGATTCTTTTCGATTCAATTCGATTCTTTTCGATTCCATTAAATTTGATTCGATTCTTTTCGATTCGATTAGATTCTTTTCGATTTGATTCCATTCAGTTCGATTCTTTTCGATTCGATTGGATTCTTTTCGATTTGATTCAATTCTTTCGATTCGATTTGATTTGATTCTTTTCGATTCGATTAAATACGATTCTTTTCATTTCGATTCTAATCGATTCTCTTCTATTCTTTTCGATTCGTTTCGATTCTATTCGATTTTTTTCGATTCTATTCTATTCGATTCATTTTGAATCATTTCGATTTGATTCTGTTCGAGTGGTTTCTATTAGATTCTTTTCGATTTGATTCAATTCGATTCGAGTCTTTTTGATTCGAGTCTTTTCGACTCGATGCAATTCAATACGATTCTTTTAGATTCGATTCGATTCGATTGTTTTCATTTCGATTCGACTTTTTTTGATTCGATTCTTTTCGATTCGATTGTTTTCAATTCGATGGATTCGATTCTTTTCAATTCTATGCTATTCAAAGCGATTCTTTTGTATTTGATTCGATTCGATTGTTTTCTTTTTGATTTGGTTCGATTCGTTTCTTTTCGATTCGATTCAATTCTTTTCGATTCGATTCTTTTCGATTCGATTTGATTCTTTTCGATTCTATTCTATTCTATTCTTTTGTATTCCATTCGAATCGATTCGTTTTGATTGAATTCGATTCTTTTCGATTCGATTCAATTAGATTCTTTTCGATTGGATTCAATTTGTTTCGATTCGAATCAATTTGATTCTTTTCGATTGGATTCCATTCGATTCCTTTCGATTTGATTCAATTCGATTCTTTTCAATTCTATTCATTTCGATGATTTTCTTTGAGATTAGATTCTTTTCGATTTGATTTTTTTCGGTTGGAGTCGATTCATTTCGCTTATTTTGGTTACGATCAATTCAATTCGATTCTTTTTGATTTGATTTGATTCTATTCGATTTCTTTCGATTCTATTCTATTGTATTCTTTTCGATTCGATTCCATTCAATCCGATTCTTTTCGATTCGATTCGATTGTTTTAGATTTGATTCCATTCTTTCGATTCTATTTGATATGATTCTTTTCGATTCGATTTGATACGATACTTTTTATTTTGATTCGAATCGATTCTCTTCTGTTCGATTCGTTTTGATTTTCGATTCAATTCTATTCGAATTTTTTCGATTTGATTCGATTCGATTCTTTTAGATTCTACTTGATTTGTTTCTTTTCGATTTGTTTTGATTCGATTCTTTTTGATTCATCTCGATTCGATTCGATTCTTTTGTTTCATTTTTTATTTTTTTTATTCTTTTGTTTCGATTCGATTGTTTTCAATTCGAATCTTTTCGTTACATGGAATTCGATTCTTTTCGTTTGATTCTTTATGATTTTTTTCAACGCGATTCAATTCGATTCTTTTTTTATGATAGTCACAGAGAGAGAGAGGCAGAGACACAGGCAGAGGGAGTAGCAGGCTCCATGCACCGGGTGCCCGATGTGGGATTCGATCCCGGGTCTCCAGGAACGCGCCCTGGGCAAAGGCAGGCGCTAAACAGCTGTGCCACCCAGGGATCCCTCAGTTCGATTCTTTTTATTCGAATCTATTCGATTCTTTTCGATTCGATTAGATTCTTTTCGATTTGATTCCATTCAGTTCGATTCTTTTCGATTCGATTGGATTCTTTTCGATTTGATTCAATTTTTTCGATTCGATTTGATTTGATTCTTTTCGATTCGATTCAATACGATTCTTTTCATTTCGATTCTAATCGATTCTCTTCGATTGTTTTCGATTCGTTTCGATTCTATTCGATTTTTTTCGATTCTATTCTATTCGA
Organism: Canis lupus baileyi; assembly: GCF_048164855.1. Taxonomy (NCBI): domain Eukaryota; kingdom Metazoa; phylum Chordata; class Mammalia; order Carnivora; family Canidae; genus Canis; species Canis lupus. The sequence goes on along the minus strand of NW_027326455.1, from coordinate 171,051 downwards.
TTCATTTTGAATCATTTCGATTTGATTCTGTTCGAGTGGTTTCTATTAGATTCTTTTCGATTTGATTCAATTCGATTCGAGTCTTTTTGATTTGAGTCTTTTCGACTCGATGCAATTCAATACGATTCTTTTAGATTCGATTCGATTAATTGTTTTCAATCCGATTTGATGCTTTTCCATTTGATCTGATTTGTTTCATTTCGATTCTTTTCGATTCAATTCGATTCTTTTCGATTCCATTAAATTTGATTCGATTCTTTTCGATTCGATTAGATTCTTTTCGATTTGATTCCATTCAGTTCGATTCTTTTCGATTCGATTGGATTCTTTTCGATTTGATTCAATTTTTTCGATTCGATTTGATTTGATTCTTTTCGATTCGATTCAATACGATTCTTTTCATTTCGATTCTAATCGATTCTCTTCGATTCAATTTGTTTCGATTCGTTTCGATTCTATTCGATTTTTTTCGATTCTATTCTATTCGATTCATTTTGAATCATTTCGATTTGATTCTGTTCGAGTGGTTTCTATTAGATTCTTTTCGATTTGATTCAATTCGATTCGAGTCTTTTTGATTCGAGTCTTTTCGACTCGATGCAATTCAATACGATTCTTTTAGATTCGATTCGATTCGATTGTTTTCGTTTCGATTCGACTTTTTTTGATTCGATTCTTTTCGATTCGATTGTTCTCAATTCGATTGATTCGATTCTTTTCAATTCTATGCTATTCAAAGCGATTCTTTTGTATTTGATTCGATTCGATTGTTTTCTTTTTGATTCGGTTCGATTCGTTTCTTTTCGATTCGATTCAATTCTTTTCGATTCGATTCTTTTCGATTCGATTTGATTCTTTTCGATTCTATTCTATTCTATTCTTTTGTATTCCATTCGAATCGATTCGTTTTGATTGAATTCGATTCTTTTCGATTCGATTCAATTAGATTCTTTTCGATTGGATTCAATTTGTTTCGATTCGAATCAATTTGATTCTTTTCGATTGGATTCCATTCGATTCCTTTCGATTTGATTCAATTCGATTCTTTTCGATTCTATTCATTTCGATGATTTTCGTTGAGATTAGATTCTTTTCGATTTGATTTTTTTCGGTTCGAGTCGATTCATTTCGCTTATTTTGGTTACGATCAATTCAATTCGATTCTTTTTGATTTGATTTGATTCTATTCGATTTCTTTCGATTCTATTCTATTGTATTCTTTTCGATTCGATTCCATTCAATCCGATTCTTTTCGATTCGATTCGATTGTTTTAGATTTGATTCCATTCTTTCGATTCTATTTGATATGATTCTTTTCGATTCGATTTGATACGATACTTTTTATTTTGATTCGAATCGATTCTCTTCTGTTCGATTCGTTTTGATTTTCGATTCAATTCTATTCGAATTTTTTCGATTTGATTCGATTCGATTCTTTTAGATTCTACTTGATTTGTTTCTTTTCGATTTGTTTTGATTCGATTCTTTTTGATTCATCTCGATTCGATTCGATTCTTTTGTTTCATTTTTTATTTTTTTTATTTTTTTTATTCTTTTGTTTCGATTCGATTGTTTTCAATTCGAATCTTTTCGTTACATGGAATTCGATTCTTTTCGTTTGATTCTTTATGATTTTTTTCAACGCGATTCAATTCGATTCTTTTTTTATGATAGTCACAGAGAGAGAGAGGCAGAGACACAGGCAGAGGGAGTAGCAGGCTCCATGCACCGGGTGCCCGATGTGGGATTCGATCCCGGGTCTCCAGGAACGCGCCCTGGGCAAAGGCAGGCGCTAAACAGCTGTGCCACCCAGGGATCCCTCAATTCGATTTTTTTATTCGAATCTATTCGATTCTTTTTGATTCGATTTGATTCTATTCGTTTTTTTCGATTTGATTCGATTAGTTCCTTTTTGATTCAATTCAATTCATTTCTTTTGATTCAATTCAATTCGATTCTTTTGGATTCGATTCGATTCTTTTGGATTCGATTCTTTTGGATTCGAATCGAGTAGATTCTTTTCATTTCGATCGGATTCATTTCAATTCGATTCTTTTCGATTCGAATGTTTTCGAATCAATTCGATACTTTTTGATTCGATTCGATTCTTTTCGTGTCGATTTGATTCTTTTCGATTCGATTCTTTTCTATTTGAATCGATTCGATTCTTTTCATTTCGATTCGATTTGATTCAATTCGATTCTTTTCGATCAATTCAATTTGATTGTTTTCGATTTGATTCGATTCGATTCTTTTCTATTCTATTCAATTCGATTATTTTCCATTCGATGAAGCAATTGGATTCTTTTCGATTCGATTCGATTCTTTTCGATTCGATTCGACTCGATTTCATGCTTTTTGATTCGATTCGACTAGAATTTAATCGACTGATTCAATTTGATTCTTTTCTTTTCGGTTGGATTCTTTTCTATTCGATTTTTTTCTATTCAATTCGATTCTTTCAATTCAATTCGATTCGATTCGATTCGATTCAATTCTTTTCGTTTCAAATCGATTCGTTTCAATTCGAGTCTTTTCAATTTGATGCTTTTCGATTCGGTTCGATTTGATATTTTTAATTTGATTCGAGTCTTTTCGATTCGATTCGATTCTTTTCAATTCGATTCTTTTCGATTCGAGTCTTTTTGATTCGATTCATTTCGATTCGATTCGATTCTTTTCAATCCGATTTGATGCTTTTCCATTTGATCTGATTTGTTTCATTTCGATTCTTTTCGATTCAATTCGATTCTTTTCGATTCCATTAAATTTGATTCGATTCTTTTCGATTCGATTAGATTCTTTTCGATTTGATTCCATTCAGTTCGATTCTTTTCGATTCGATTGGATTCTTTTCGATTTGATTCAATTCTTTCGATTCGATTTGATTTGATTCTTTTCGATTCGATTCAATACGATTCTTTTCATTTCGATTCTAATCGATTCTCTTCGATTCAATTTGTTTCGATTCGTTTCGATTCTATTCGATTTTTTTCGATTCTATTCTATTCGATTCATTTTGAATCATTTCGATTTGATTCTGTTCGAGTGGTTTCTATTAGATTCTTTTCAATTTGATTCAATTCGATTCGAGTCTTTTTGATTCGAGTCTTTTCGACTCGATGCAATTCAATACGATTCTTTTAGATTCGATTCGATTCGATTGTTTTCGTTTCGATTTGACTTTTTTTGATTCGATTCTTTTCGATTCGATTGTTTTCAATTCGATTGATTCGATTCTTTTCAATTCTATGCTATTCAAAGCGATTCTTTTGTATTTGATTCGATTCGATTGTTTTCTTTTTGATTCGGTTCGATTCGTTTCTTTTCGATTCGATTCAATTCTTTTCGATTCGATTCTTTTCGATTCGATTTGATTCTTTTCGATTCTATTCTATTCTATTCTTTTCTATTCCATTCGAATCGATTCGTTTTGATTGAATTCGATTCTTTTCGATTCGATTCAATTAGATTCTTTTCGATTGGATTCAATTTGTTTCGATTCGATTCAATTTGATTCTTTTCGATTGGATTCCATTCGATTCTTTTCGATTTGATTCAATTCGATTCTTTTCGATTCTATTCATTTCGATGATTTTCGTTGAGATTAGATTCTTTTCGATTTGATTTTTTCGGTTCGAGTCGATTCATTTCGCTTATTTTGGTTAGGATCAATTCAATTCGATTCTTTTTGATTTGATTTGATTCTATTCGATTTCTTTCGATTCTATTCTATTGTATTCTTTTCTTTTCCATTCCGTTCAATTCGATTCTTTTCGATTCGATTCGATTGTTTTAGATTTGATGCCCATTCTTTCGATTCTATTTGATATGATTCTTTTCGATTCCATTTGATACGATAGTTTTTATTTTGATTCGAATCGATTCTCTTCGGTTCGATTCGTTTTGATTCTTTTCGATTCAATTCTATTCAAATTTTTTCGATTTGATTCGATTCTATTCTTTTAGATTCTACTTGATTTGTTTCTTTTCGATTCGTTTTGATTCGATTCTTTTTGATTCATCTCGATTCGATTCGATTCTTTTGTTTCTTTTTTTATTTTTTTTTATTTTTTTTTTCTTTTGTTTCGATTCGATTGTTTTCAATTCGAATCTTTTCGTTACATGGAATTCGATTCTTTTCGTTTGATTCTTTATGATTTTTTTCAACGCGATTCTATTCGATTCTTTTTTTATGATAGTCACAGAGAGAGAGAGGCAGAGACACAGGCAGAGGGAGTAGCAGGCTCCATTCACCGGGTGCCCGATGTGGGATTCGATCCCGGGTCTCCAGGAACGCGCCCTGGGCCAAAAAAAAGGCGCTAAACAGCTGCGCCACCCAGGGATCCCTCAATTCGATTCTTTTTTATTCAAATCTATTCGATTCTTTTTGATTCGATTTGATTCTATTCGTTTTTTTCGATTTGATTCGATTAGTTCCTTTTTGATTCAATTCAATTCATTTCTTCTGATTCGATTCAATTCGATTCTTTTGGATTCGATTCGATTCTCTTGGATTCGATTCTTTTGGATTCGAATCGAGTGGATTCTTTTCATTGCGATCGGATTCATTTCAATTCGATTCTTTTCGATTCGATTGTTTTCAATTCGATTGATTCGATTCTTTTCAATTCTATGCTATTCAAAGCGATTCTTTTGTATTTGATTCGATTCGATTGTTTTCTTTTTGATTCGGTTCGATTCGTTTCTTTTCGATTCGATTCTTTTCGATTCGATTCGATTCTTTTCGATTCGATTTGACTCGATTTCATGCTTTTTGATTCGATTCGATTAGAATTTACTCGACTGATTCAATTTGATTCTTTTCTTTTCGGTTGGATTCTTTTCTATTCGATTTTTTTCTATTCAATTCGATTCTTTCAATATAATTCGATTCGATTCATTCGATTCAATTCAATTCTTTACGTTTCAAATCGATTCGTTTCAATTCGAGTCTTTTCAATTTGATGCTTTTCGATTCGGTTCGATTTGATATTTTTAATTTGATTCGAGTCTTTTCGATTCGATTCGATTCTTTTCAATTCGATTCTTTTCGATTCGATTCTTTTTGATTCGATTCATTTCGATTCGATTCGATTCTTTTCAATCCGATTTGATGCTTTTCCATTTGATCTGATTTGTTTCATTTCGATTCTTTTCGATTCATTTCGATTCTTTTCGATTCCATTAAATTTGATTCGATTCTTTTCGATTCGATTAGATTCTTTTCGATTTGATTCCATTCAGTTCGATTCTTTTCGATTCGATTGGATTCTTTTCGATTTGATTCAATTCTTTGGATTCGATTTGATTTCTTTTCGATTCGATTCAATACGATTCTTTTCATTTCGATTCTAATCGATTCTCTTCGATTCAATTTGTTTCGATTCGTTTCGATTCTATTCGATTTTTTTCGATTCTATTCTATTCGATTCATTTTGAATCATTTCCATTTGATTCTGTTCGAGTGGTTTCTATTAGATTCTTTTCGATTTGATTCAATTCGATTCGAGTCTTTTTGATTCGAGTCTTTTCGACTCGATGCAATTCAATACGATTCTTTTAGATTCGATTCGATTCGATTGTTTTCGTTTCGATTTGACTTTTTTTGATTCGATTCTTTTCGATTCGATTGTTTTCAATTCGATGGATTCGATTCTTTTCAATTCTATGCTATTCAAAGCGATTCTTTTGTATTTGATTCGATTCGATTGTTTTCTTTTTGATTCGGTTCGATTCGTTTCTTTTCGATTCGATTCAATTCTTTTCGATTCGATTCTTTTCGATTCGATTTGATTCTTTTCGATTCGATTCTATTCTATTCTTTTGTATTCCATTCGAATCGATTCGTTTTGATTGAATTCGATTCTTTTCGATTCGATTCAATTAGATTCTTTTCGATTGGATTCAATTTGTTTCGATTCGAATCAATTTGATTCTTTTCGATTGGATTCCATTCGATTCCTTTCGATTTGATTCAATTCGATTCTTTTCGATTCTATTCATTTCGATGATTTTCGTTGAGATTAGTTTCTTTTCGATTTGATTTTTTTCGGTTCGAGTCGATTCATTTCGCTTATTTTGGTTACGATCAATTCAATTCGATTCTTTTTGATTTGATTTGATTCTATTCGATTTCTTTCGATTCTATTCTATTGTATTCTTTTCGATTCGATTCCATTCAATCCGATTCTTTTCGATTCGATTCGATTGTTTTAGATTTGATTCCATTCTTTCGATTCTATTTGATATGATTCTTTTCGATTCGATTTGATACGATACTTTTTATTTTGATTCGAATCGATTCTCTTCGGTTCGATTCGTTTTGATTTTCGATTCAGTTCTATTCGAATTTTTTCGATTTGATTCGATTCGATTCTTTTAGATTCTACTTGATTTGTTTCTTTTCGATTTGTTTTGATTCGATTCCTTTTGATTCATCTCGATTCGATTCGATTCTTTTGTTTCTTTTTTATTTTTTTTATTTTTTTTATTCTTTTGTTTCGATTCGATTGTTTTCAATTCGAATCTTTTCGTTACATGGAATTCGATTCTTTTCGTTTGATTCTTTATGATTTTTTTCAACGCGATTCAATTCGATTCTTTTTTTATGATAGTCACAGAGAGAGAGAGGCAGAGACACAGGCAGAGGGAGTAGCAGGCTCCATGCACCTGGTGCCCGATGTGGGATTCGATCCCGGGTCTCCAGGAACGCGCCCTGGGCAAAGGCAGGCGCTAAACAGCTGTGCCACCCAGGGATCCCTCAATTCGATTCTTTTTTATTCGAATCTATTCTATTCTTTTTGATTCGATTTGATTCTATTCGTTTTTTTTGATTTGATTCGATTAGTTCCTTTTTGATTCAATTCAATTCATTTCTTTTGATTCAAATCAATTCGATTCTTTTGGATTCGATTCTTTTGGATTCGAATCTAGTAGAATCTTTTCATTTCGATCGGATTCATTTCAATTCGATTCTTTTCGATTCGAATGTTTTCGAATCAATTCGATACTTTTTGATTCGATTCGATTCTTTTCGTGTCGATTTGATTCTTTTCGATTCGATTCTTTTCTATTTGAATCGATTCGATTCTTTTCATTTCGATTCGATTTGATTCAATTCGATTCTTTTCGATCAATTCAATTTGATTGTTTTCGATTTGATTCGATTCGATTCTTTTCTATTCTATTCAATTCGATTATTTTCCATTCGATGAAGCAATTGGATTCTTTTCGATTCGATTCGATTCTTTTCGATTCGATTCGACTCGATTTCATGCTTTTTGATTCGATTCGACTAGAATTTAATCGACTGATTCAATTTGATTCTTTTCTTTTCGGTTGGATTTTTTTCTATTCGATTTTTTTCTATTCAATTCGATTCTTTCAATATAATTCGATTCGATTCGATTCGATTTGATTCAATTCTTTTCGTTTCAAATCGATTCGTTTCAATTCGAGTCTTTTCAATTTGATGCTTTTCGATTCGGTTCGATTTCATATTTTTAATTTGATTCGAGTCTTTTCGATTCGATTCGATTCTTCTCAATTCGATTCTTTTCGATTCGATTCTTTTTGATTCGATTCATTTCGATTCGATTCGATTTTTTTCAATCCGATTTGATGCTTTTCCATTTGATCTGATTTGTTTCATTTCGATTCTTTTCAATTCATTTCGATTCTTTTCGATTCCATTAAATTTGATTCGATTCTTTTCGATTCGATTAGATTCTTTTCGATTTGATTCCATTCAGTTCGATCCTTTTCGATTCGATTGGATTCTTTTCGATTTGATTCAATTCTTTCGATTCGATTTGATTTGATTCTTTTCTATTCGATTCAATACGATTCTTTTCATTTCGATTCTAATCGATTCTCTTCGATTCGTTTCGATTCTATTCGATTTTTTTCGATTCTATTCTATTCGATTCATTTTGAATCATTTCGATTTGATTCTGTTCGAGTGGTTTCTATTAGATTCTTTTCGATTTGATTCAATTCGATTCGAGTCTTTTTGATTCGAGTCTTTTCAACTCGATGCAATTCAATACGATACTTTTAGATTCGATTCGATTCGATTGTTTTCGTTTCGATTCGACTTTTTTTGATTCGATTCTTTTCGATTCGATTGTTTTCAATTCGATTGATTCGATTTTTTTCAATTCTATGCTATTCAAAGCGATTCTTTTGTATTTGATTCGATTCGATTGTTTTCTTTTTGATTCGGTTCGATTCGTTTCTTTTCGATTCGATTCAATTCTTTTTGATTCGATACTTTTCGATTCGATTTGATTCTTTTCGATTCTATTCTATTCTATTCTTTTGTATTCCATTCGAATCGATTCGTTTTGATTGAATTCGATTCTTTTCGATTCGATTCAATTAGATTCTTTTCGATTGGATTCAATTTGTTTCGATTCGAATCAATTTGATTCTTTTCGATTGGATTCCATTCGATTCCTTTCGATTTGATTCAATTCGATTCTTTTCGATTCTATTCATTTCGATGATTTTCGTTGAGATTAGATTCTTTTCGATTTGATTTTTTTCGGTTCGAGTCGATTCATTTCGCTTATTTTGGTTACGATCAATTCAATTCGATTCTTTTTATTTGATTTGATTCTATTCGAATTCTTTCGATTCTATTCTATTGTATTCTTTTCGATTCGATTCCATTCAATCCGATTCTTTTCGATTCGATTCGATTGTTTTAGATTTGATTCCATTCTTTCGATTCTATTTGATATGATTCTTTTCGATTCGATTTGATACGATACTTTTTATTTTGATTCGAATCGATTCTCTTCGGTTCGATTCGTTTTGATTTTCGATTCAATTCTATTCGAATTTTTTCGATTTGATTCGATTCGATTCTTTTAGATTCTACTTGATTTGTTTCTTTTCGATTTGTTTTGATTCGATTCTTTTTGATTCATCTCGATTCGATTCGATTCTTTTGTTTCTTTTTTTATTTTTTTTATTTTTTTTTCTTTTGTTTCAATTCGATTATTTTCAATTCGAATCTTTTCGTTACATGGAATTCGATTCTTTTCGTTTGATTCTTTATGATTTTTTTCAACGCGATTCAATTCGATTCTTTTTTTATGATAGTCACAGAGAGAGAGAGGCAGAGACACAGGCAGAGGGAGTAGCAGGCTCCATGCACCGGGTGCCCGATGTGGGATTCGATCCCGGGTCTCCAGGAACGCGCCCTGGGCAAAGGCAGGCGCTAAACAGCTGTGCCACCCAGGGATCCCTCAATTCGATTCTTTTTTATTCGAATCTATTCGATTCTTTTTGATTCGATTTGATTCTATTCGTTTTTTTCAATTTGATTCGGTTAGTTCCTTTTTGATTCAATTCAATTCATTTCTTTTGATTCAAATCAATTCGATTCTTTTGGATTCGATTCGATTCTTTTGGATTCGATTATTTTGGATTCGAATCGAGTAGAATCTTTTCATTACGATCGGATTCATTTCAATTCGATTCTTTTCGATTCGAATGTTTTCGAATCAATTCGATACTTTTTGATTCGAATCGATTCTTTTCGTGTCGATTTGATTCTTTTCGATTCGATTCTTTTCTATTTGAATCGATTCGATTCTTTTCATTTCTATTCGATTTGATTCAATTCGATTCTTTTCGATCAATTCAATTTGATTGTTTTCGATTTGATTCGATTCGATTCTTTTCTATTCTATTCAATTCGATTATTTTCCATTCGATGAAGCAATTGGATTCTTTTCGATTCGATTCGATTCTTTTCGATTCGATTCGACTCGATTTCATGCTTTTTGATTCGATTCGACTAGAATTTAATCGACTGATTCAATTTGATTCTTTTCTTTTCGGTTGGATTTTTTTCTATTCGATTTTTTTCTATTCAATTCGATTCTTTCAATTCAATTCGATTCGATTCGATTCGATTCGATTCAATTCTTTTCGTTTCAAATCGATTCGTTTCAATTCGAGTCTTTTCAATTTGATGCTTTTCGATTCGGTTCGATTTGATATTTTTAATTTGATTCGAGTCTTTTCGATTCGATTCGATTCTTTTCAATTCGATTCTTTTCGATTCGAGTCTTTTTGATTCGATTCATTTCGATTCGATTCGATTCTTTTCAATCCGATTTGATGCTTTTCCATTTGATCTGATTTGTTTCATTTCGATTCTTTTCGATTCAATTCGATTCTTTTCGATTCCATTAAATTTGATTCGATTCTTTTCGATTCGATTAGATTCTTTTCGATTTGATTCCATTCAGTTCGATTCTTTTCGATTCGATTGGATTCTTTTCGATTTGATTCAATTCTTTCGATTCGATTTGATTTGATTCTTTTCGATTCGATTCAATACGATTCTTTTCATTTCGATTCTAATCGATTCTCTTCGATTCTTTTCGATTCGTTTCGATTCTATTCGATTTTTTTCGATTCTATTCTATTCGATTCATTTTGAATCATTTCGATTTGATTCTGTTCGAGTGGTTTCTATTAGATTCTTTTCGATTTGATTCAATTCGATTCGAGTCTTTTTGATTCGAGTCTTTTCGACTCGATGCAATTCAATACGATTCTTTTAGATTCGATTCGATTCGATTGTTTTCGTTTCGATTCGACTTTTTTTGATTCGATTCTTTTCGATTCGATTGTTTTCAATTCGATGGATTCGATTCTTTTCAATTCTATGCTATTCAAAGCGATTCTTTTGTATTTGATTCGATTCGATTGTTTTCTTTTTGATTCGGTTCGATTCGTTTCTTTTCGATTCGATTCAATTCTTTTCGATTCGATTCTTTTCGATTCGATTTGATTCTTTTCGATTCTATTCTATTCTATTCTTTTGTATTCCATTCGAATCGATTCGTTTTGATTGAATTCGATTCTTTTCGATTCGATTCAATTAGATTCTTTTCGATTGGATTCAATTTGTTTCGATTCGAATCAATTTGATTCTTTTCGATTGGATTCCATTCGATTCCTTTCGATTTGATTCAATTCGATTCTTTTCGATTCTATTCATTTCGATGATTTTCGTTGAGATTAGATTCTTTCGATTTGATTTTTTTCGGTTCGAGTCGATTCATTTCGCTTATTTTGGTTACGATCAATTCAATTCGATTCTTTTTGATTTGATTTGATTCTATTCGATTTCTTTCGATTCTATTCTATTGTATTCTTTTCGATTCGATTCCATTCAATCCGATTCTTTTCGATTCGATTCGATTGTTTTAGATTTGATTCCATTCTTTCGATTCTATTTGATATGATTCTTTTCGATTCGATTTGATACGATACTTTTTATTTTGATTCGAATCGATTCTCTTCGGTTCGATTCGTTTTGATTTTCGATTCAATTCTATTCGAATTTTTTCGATTTGATTCGATTCGATTCTTTTAGATTCTACTTGATTTGTTTCTTTTCGATTTGTTTTGATTCGATTCTTTTTGATTCATCTCGATTCGATTCGATTCTTTTGTTTCTTTTTTTATTTTTTTTATTTTTTTTATTCTTTTGTTTCGATTCGATTGTTTTCAATTCGAATCTTTTCGTTACATGGAATTCGATTCTTTTCGTTTGATTCTTTATGATTTTTTTCAACGCGATTCAATTCGATTCTTTTTTTATGATAGTCACAGAGAGAGAGAGGCAGAGACACAGGCAGAGGGAGTAGCAGGCTCCATGCACCGGGTGCCCGATGTGGGATTCGATCCCGGGTCTCCAGGAACGCGCCCTGGGCAAAGGCAGGCGCTAAACAGCTGTGCCACCCAGGGATCCCTCAGTTCGATTCTTTTTTATTCGAATCTATTCGATTCTTTTTGATTCGATTTGATTCTATTCGTTTTTTTCGATTTGATTCGATTAGTTCCTTTTTGATTCAATTCAATTCATTTCTTTTGATTCAAATCAATTCGATTCTTTTGGATTCGATTCGATTCTTTTGGATTCGATTCTTTTGGATTCGAATCGAGTAGAATCTTTTCATTTCGATCGGATTCATTTCAATTCGATTCTTTTCGATTCGAATGTTTTCGAATCAATTCGATACTTTTTGATTCGATTCGATTCTTTTCGTGTCGATTTGATTCTTTTCGATTCGATTCTTTTCTATTTGAATCGATTCGATTCTTTTCATTTCGATTCGATTTGATTCAATTCGATTCTTTTCGATCAATTCAATTTGATTGTTTTCGATTTGATTCGATTCGATTCTTTTCTATTCTATTCAATTCAATTATTTTCCATTCGATGAAGCAATTGGATTCTTTTCGATTCGATTCGATTCTTTTCGATTCGATTCGACTCGATTTCATGCTTTTTGATTCGATTCGACTAGAATTTAATCGACTGATTCAATTTGATTCTTTTCTTTTCGGTTGGATTCTTTTCTATTCGATTTTTTTCTATTCAATTCGATTCTTTCAATTCAATTCGATTCGATTCGATTCGATTCGATTCAATTCTTTTCGTTTCAAATCGATTCGTTTCAATTCGAGTCTTTTCAATTTGATGCTTTTCGATTCGGTTCGATTTGATATTTTTAATTTGATTCGAGTCTTTTCGATTCGATTCGATTCTTTTCAATTCGATTCTTTTCGATTCGAGTCTTTTTGATTCGATTCATTTCGATTCGATTCGATTCTTTTCAATCCGATTTGATGCTTTTCCATTTGATCTGATTTGTTTCATTTCGATTCTTTTCGATTCAATTCGATTCTTTTCGATTCCATTAAATTTGATTCGATTCTTTTCGATTCGATTAGATTCTTTTCGATTTGATTCCATTCAGTTCGATTCTTTTCGATTCGATTGGATTCTTTTCGATTTGATTCAATTCTTTCGATTCGATTTGATTTGATTCTTTTCGATTCGATTCAATACGATTCTTTTCATTTCGATTCTAATCGATTCTCTTCGATTCTTTTCGATTCGTTTCGATTCTATTCGATTTTTTTCGATTCTATTCTATTCGATTCATTTTGAATCATTTCGATTTGATTCTGTTCGAGTGGTTTCTATTAGATTCTTTTCGATTTGATTCAATTCGATTCGAGTCTTTTTGATTCGAGTCTTTTCGACTCGATGCAATTCAATACGATTCTTTTAGATTCGATTCGATTCGATTGTTTTCGTTTCGATTCGACTTTTTTTGATTCGATTCTTTTCGATTCGATTGTTTTCAATTCGATGGATTCGATTCTTTTCAATTCTATGCTATTCAAAGCGATTCTTTTGTATTTGATTCGATTCGATTGTTTTCTTTTTGATTCGGTTCGATTCGTTTCTTTTCGATTCGATTCAATTCTTTTCGATTCGATTCTTTTCGATTCGATTTGATTCTTTTCGATTCTATTCTATTCTATTCTTCTGTATTCCATTCGAATCGATTCGTTTTGATTGAATTCGATTCTTTTCGATTCGATTCAATTAGATTCTTTTCGATTGGATTCAATTTGTTTCGATTCGAATCAATTTGATTCTTTTCGATTGGATTCCATTCGATTCCTTTCGATTTGATTCAATTCGATTCTTTTCGATTCTATTCATTTCGATGATTTTCGTTGAGATTAGATTCTTTCGATTTGATTTTTTTCGGTTCGAGTCGATTCATTTCGCTTATTTTGGTTACGATCAATTCAATTCGATTCTTTTTGATTTGATTTGATTCTATTCGATTTCTTTCGATTCTATTCTATTGTATTCTTTTCGATTCGATTCCATTCAATCCGATTCTTTTCGATTCGATTCGATTGTTTTAGATTTGATTCCATTCTTTCGATTCTATTTGATATGATTCTTTTCGATTCGATTTGATACGATACTTTTTATTTTGATTCGAATCGATTCTCTTCGGTTCGATTCGTTTTGATTTTCGATTCAATTCTATTCGAATTTTTTCGATTTGATTCGATTCGATTCTTTTAGATTCTACTTGATTTGTTTCTTTTCGATTTGTTTTGATTCGATTCTTTTTGATTCATCTCAATTCGATTCGATTCTTTTGTTTCTTTTTTTATTTTTTTTATTTTTTTTATTCTTTTGTTTCGATTCGATTGTTTTCAATTCGAATCTTTTCGTTACATGGAATTCGATTCTTTTCGTTTGATTCTTTATGATTTTTTTCAACGCGATTCAATTCGATTCTTTTTTTAATGATAGTCACAGAGAGAGACAGAGAGGCAGAGACACAGGCAGAGGGAGTAGCAGGCTCCATGCACCGGGTGCCCGATGTGGGATTCGATCCCGGGTCTCCAGGAACGCGCCCTGGGCAAAGGCAGGCGCTAAACAGCTGTGCCACCCAGGGATCCCTCAGTTCGATTCTTTTTTATTCGAATCTATTCGATTCTTTTTGATTCGATTTGATTCTATTCGTTTTTTTCGATTTGATTCGATTAGTTCCTTTTTGATTCAATTCAATTCATTTCTTTTGATTCAAATCAATTCGATTCTTTTGGATTCGATTCGATTCTTTTGGATTCGATTCTTTTGGATTCGAATCGAGTAGAATCTTTTCATTTCGATCGGATTCATTTCAATTCGATTCTTTTCGATTCGAATGTTTTCGAATCAATTCGATACTTTTTGATTCGATTCGATTCTTTTCGTGTCGATTTGATTCTTTTCGATTCGATTCTTTTCTATTTGAATCGATTCGATTCTTTTCATTTCGATTCGATTTGATTCAATTCGATTCTTTTCGATCAATTCAATTTGATTGTTTTCGATTTGATTCGATTCGATTCTTTTCTATTCTATTCAATTCAATTATTTTCCATTCGATGAAGCAATTGGATTCTTTTCGATTCGATTCGATTCTTTTCGATTCGATTCGACTCGATTTCATGCTTTTTGATTCGATTCGACTAGAATTTAATCGACTGATTCAATTTGATTCTTTTCTTTTCGGTTGGATTCTTTTCTATTCGATTTTTTTCTATTCAATTCGATTCTTTCAATTCAATTCGATTCGATTCGATTCGATTCGATTCAATTCTTTTCGTTTCAAATCGATTCGTTTCAATTCGAGTCTTTTCAATTTGATGCTTTTCGATTCGGTTCGATTTGATATTTTTAATTTGATTCGAGTCTTTTCGATTCGATTCGATTCTTTTCAATTCGATTCTTTTCGATTCGAGTCTTTTTGATTCGATTCATTTCGATTCGATTCGATTCTTTTCAATCCGATTTGATGCTTTTCCATTTGATCTGATTTGTTTCATTTCGATTCTTTTCGATTCAATTCGATTCTTTTCGATTCCATTAAATTTGATTCGATTCTTTTCGATTCGATTAGATTCTTTTCGATTTGATTCCATTCAGTTCGATTCTTTTCGATTCGATTGGATTCTTTTCGATTTGATTCAATTCTTTCGATTCGATTTGATTTGATTCTTTTCGATTCGATTCAATACGATTCTTTTCATTTCGATTCTAATCGATTCTCTTCTATTCTTTTCGATTCGTTTCGATTCTATTCGATTTTTTTCGATTCTATTCTATTCGATTCATTTTGAATCATTTCGATTTGATTCTGTTCGAGTGGTTTCTATTAGATTCTTTTCGATTTGATTCAATTCGATTCGAGTCTTTTTGATTCGAGTCTTTTCGACTCGATGCAATTCAATACGATTCTTTTAGATTCGATTCGATTCGATTGTTTTCGTTTCGATTCGACCTTTTTGATTCGATTCTTTTCGATTCGATTGTTTTCAATTCGATGGATTCGATTCTTTTCAATTCTATGCTATTCAAAGCGATTCTTTTGTATTTGATTCGATTCGATTGTTTTCTTTTTGATTTGGTTCGATTCGTTTCTTTTCGATTCGATTCAATTCTTTTCGATTCGATTTGATTCTTTTCGATTCTATTCTATTCTATTCTTTTGTATTCCATTCGAATCGATTCGTTTTGATTGAATTCGATTCTTTTCGATTCGATTCAATTAGATTCTTTTCGATTGGATTCAATTTGTTTCGATTCGAATCAATTTGATTCTTTTCGATTGGATTCCATTCGATTCCTTTCGATTTGATTCAATTCGATTCTTTTCAATTCTATTCATTTCGATGATTTTCTTTGAGATTAGATTCTTTTCGATTTGATTTTTTTCGGTTCGAGTCGATTCATTTCGCTTATTTTGGTTACGATCAATTCAATTCGATTCTTTTTGATTTGATTTGATTCTATTCGATTTCTTTCGATTCTATTCTATTGTATTCTTTTCGATTCGATTCCATTCAATCCGATTCTTTTCGATTCGATTCGATTGTTTTAGATTTGATTCCATTCTTTCGATTCTATTTGATATGATTCTTTTCGATTCGATTTGATACGATACTTTTTATTTTGATTCGAATCGATTCTCTTCGGTTCGATTCGTTTTGATTTTCGATTCAATTCTATTCGAATTTTTTCGATTTGATTCGATTCGATTCTTTTAGATTCTACTTGATTTGTTTCTTTTCGATTTGTTTTGATTCGATTCTTTTTGATTCATCTCGATTCGATTCGATTCTTTTGTTTCATTTTTTATTTTTTTTATTTTTTTTATTCTTTTGTTTCGATTCGATTGTTTTCAATTCGAATCTTTTCGTTACATGGAATTCGATTCTTTTCGTTTGATTCTTTATGATTTTTTTCAACGCGATTCAATTCGATTCTTTTTTTATGATAGTCACAGAGAGAGAGAGGCAGAGACACAGGCAGAGGGAGTAGCAAGCTCCATGCACCGGGTGCCCGATGTGGGATTCGATCCCGGGTCTCCAGGAACGCGCCCTGGGCAAAGGCAGGCGCTAAACAGCTGTGCCACCCAGGGATCCCTCAGTTCGATTCTTTTTATTCGAATCTATTCGATTCTTTTCGATTCGATTAGATTCTTTTCGATTTGATTCCATTCAGTTCGATTCTTTTCGATTCGATTGGATTCTTTTCGATTTGATTCAATTCTTTCCATTCGATTTGATTTGATTCTTTTCGATTCGATTCAATACGATTCTTTTCATTTCGATTCTAATCGATTCTCTTCGATTCTTTTCGATTCGTTTCGATTCTATTCGATTTTTTTCGATTCTATTCTATTCGATTCATTTTGAATCATTTCGATTTGATTCTGTTCGAGTGGTTTCTATTAGATTCTTTTCGATTTGATTCAATTCGATTCGAGTCTTTTTGATTTGAGTCTTTTCGACTCGATGCATTTCAATACGATTCTTTTAGATTCGATTCGATTAATTGTTTTCAATCCGATTTGATGCTTTTCCATTTGATCTGATTTGTTTCATTTCGATTCTTTTCGATTCAATTCGATTCTTTTCGATTCCATTAAATTTGATTCGATTCTTTTCGATTCGATTAGATTCTTTTCGATTTGATTCCATTCAGTTCGATTCTTTTCGATTCGATTGGATTCTTTTCGATTTGATTCAATTTTTTCGATTCGATTTGATTTGATTCTTTTCGATTCGATTCAATACGATTCTTTTCATTTCGATTCTAATCGATTCTCTTCGATTCAATTTGTTTCGATTCGTTTCGATTCTATTCGATTTTTTTCGATTCTATTCTATTCGATTCATTTTGAATCATTTCGATTTGATTCTGTTCGAGTGGTTTCTATTAGATTCTTTTCGGTTTGATTCAATTCGATTCGAGTCTTTTTGATTCGAGTCTTTTCGACTCGATGCAATTCAATACGATTCTTTTAGATTCGATTCGATTCGATTGTTTTCGTTTCGATTCGACTTTTTTTGATTCGATTCTTTTCGATTCGATTGTTTTCAATTCGATGGATTCGATTCTTTTCAATTCTATGCTATTCAAAGCGATTCTTTTGTATTTGATTCGATTCGATTGTTTTCTTTTTGATTCGGTTCGATTCGTTTCTTTTCGATTCGATTCAATTTTTTTCGATTCGATTCTTTTCGATTCGATTTGATTCTTTTCGATTCTATTCTATTCTATTCTTCTGTATTCCATTCGAATCGATTCGTTTTGATTGAATTCGATTCTTTTCGATTCGATTCAATTAGATTCTTTTCGATTGGATTCAATTTGTTTCGATTCGAATCAATTTGATTCTTTTCGATTGGATTCCATTCGATTCCTTTCGATTTGATTCAATTCGATTCTTTTCGATTCTATTCATTTCGATGATTTTCGTTGAGATTAGATTCTTTTCGATTTGATTTTTTTCGGTTCGAGTCGATTCATTTCGCTTATTTTGGTTACGATCAATTCAATTCGATTCTTTTTGATTTGATTTGATTCTATTCGATTTCTTTCGATTCTATTCTATTGTATTCTTTTCGATTCGATTCCATTCAATCCGATTCTTTTCGATTCGATTCGATTGTTTTAGATTTGATTCCATTCTTTCGATTCTATTTGATATGATTCTTTTCGATTCGATTTGATACGATACTTTTTATTTTGATTCGAATCGATTCTCTTCTGTTCGATTCGTTTTGATTTTCGATTCAATTCTATTCGAATTTTTTCGATTTGATTCGATTCGATTCTTTTAGATTCTACTTGATTTGTTTCTTTTCGATTTGTTTTGATTCGATTCTTTTTGATTCATCTCGATTCGATTCGATTCTTTTGTTTCATTTTTTATTTTTTTTATTTTTTTTATTCTTTTGTTTCGATTCGATTGTTTTCAATTCGAATCTTTTCGTTACATGGAATTCGATTCTTTTCGTTTGATTCTTTATGATTTTTTTCAACGCGATTCAATTCGATTCTTTTTTTATGATAGTCACAGAGAGAGAGAGGCAGAGACACAGGCAGAGGGAGTAGCAGGCTCCATGCACCGGTTGCCCGATGTGGGATTCGATCCCGGGTCTCCAGGAACGCGCCCTGGGCAAAGGCAGGCGCTAAACAGCTGTGCCACCCAGGGATCCCTCAATTCGATTTTTTTATTCGAATCTATTCGATTCTTTTTGATTCGATTTGATTCTATTCGTTTTTTTCGATTTGATTCGATTAGTTCCTTTTTGATTCAATTCAATTCATTTCTTTTGATTCAATTCAATTCGATTCTTTTGGATTCGATTCGATTCTTTTGGATTCGATTCTTTTGGATTCGAATCGAGTAGATTCTTTTCATTTCGATCGGATTCATTTCAATTCGATTCTTTTCGATTCGAATGTTTTCGAATCAATTCGATACTTTTTGATTCGATTCGATTCTTTTCGTGTCGATTTGATTCTTTTCGATTCGATTCTTTTCTATTTGAATCGATTCGATTCTTTTCATTTCGATTCGATTTGATTCAATTCGATTCTTTTCGATCAATTCAATTTGATTGTTTTCGATTTGATTCGATTCGATTCTTTTCTATTCTATTCAATTCGATTATTTTCCATTCGATGAAGCAATTGGATTCTTTTCGATTCGATTCGATTCTTTTCGATTCGATTCGACTCGATTTCATGCTTTTTGATTCGATTCGACTAGAATTTAATCGACTGATTCAATTTGATTCTTTTCTTTTCGGTTGGATTCTTTTCTATTCGATTTTTTTCTATTCAATTCGATTCTTTCAATTCAATTCGATTCGATTCGATTCGATTCAATTCTTTTCGTTTCAAATCGATTCGTTTCAATTCGAGTCTTTTCAATTTGATGCTTTTCGATTCGGTTCGATTTGATATTTTTAATTTGATTCGAGTCTTTTCGATTCGATTCGATTCTTTTCAATTCGATTCTTTTCGATTCGAGTCTTTTTGATTCGATTCATTTCGATTCGATTCGATTCTTTTCAATCCGATTTGATGCTTTTCCATTTGATCTGATTTGTTTCATTTCGATTCTTTTCGATTCAATTCGATTCTTTTCGATTCCATTAAATTTGATTCGATTCTTTTCGATTCGATTAGATTCTTTTCGATTTGATTCCATTCAGTTCGATTCTTTTCGATTCGATTGGATTCTTTTCGATTTGATTCAATTCTTTCGATTCGATTTGATTTGATTCTTTTCGATTCGATTCAATACGATTCTTTTCATTTCGATTCTAATCGATTCTCTTCTATTCTTTTCGATTCGTTTCGATTCTATTCGATTTTTTTCGATTCTATTCTATTCGATTCATTTTGAATCATTTCGATTTGATTCTGTTCGAGTGGTTTCTATTAGATTCTTTTCGATTTGATTCAATTCGATTCGAGTCTTTTTGATTCGAGTCTTTTCGACTCGATGCAATTCAATACGATTCTTTTAGATTCGATTCGATTCGATTGTTTTCGTTTCGATTCGACCTTTTTGATTCGATTCTTTTCGATTCGATTGTTTTCAATTCGATGGATTCGATTCTTTTCAATTCTATGCTATTCAAAGCGATTCTTTTGTATTTGATTCGATTCGATTGTTTTCTTTTTGATTTGGTTCGATTCGTTTCTTTTCGATTCGATTCAATTCTTTTCGATTCGATTCTTTTCGATTCGATTTGATTCTTTTCGATTCTATTCTATTCTATTCTTTTGTATTCCATTCGAATCGATTCGTTTTGATTGAATTCGATTCTTTTCGATTCGATTCAATTAGATTCTTTTCGATTGGATTCAATTTGTTTCGATTCGAATCAATTTGATTCTTTTCGATTGGATTCCATTCGATTCCTTTCGATTTGATTCAATTCGATTCTTTTCAATTCTATTCATTTCGATGATTTTCTTTGAGATTAGATTCTTTTCGATTTGATTTTTTTCGGTTCGAGTCGATTCATTTCGCTTATTTTGGTTACGATCAATTCAATTCGATTCTTTTTGATTTGATTTGATTCTATTCGATTTCTTTCGATTCTATTCTATTGTATTCTTTTCGATTCGATTCCATTCAATCCGATTCTTTTCGATTCGATTCGATTGTTTTAGATTTGATTCCATTCTTTCGATTCTATTTGATATGATTCTTTTCGATTCGATTTGATACGATACTTTTTATTTTGATTCGAATCGATTCTCTTCGGTTCGATTCGTTTTGATTTTCGATTCAATTCTATTCGAATTTTTTCGATTTGATTCGATTCGATTCTTTTAGATTCTACTTGATTTGTTTCTTTTCGATTTGTTTTGATTCGATTCTTTTTGATTCATCTCGATTCGATTCGATTCTTTTGTTTCATTTTTTATTTTTTTTATTTTTTTTATTCTTTTGTTTCGATTCGATTGTTTTCAATTCGAATCTTTTCGTTACATGGAATTCGATTCTTTTCGTTTGATTCTTTATGATTTTTTTCAACGCGATTCAATTCGATTCTTTTTTTATGATAGTCACAGAGAGAGAGAGGCAGAGACACAGGCAGAGGGAGTAGCAAGCTCCATGCACCGGGTGCCCGATGTGGGATTCGATCCCGGGTCTCCAGGAACGCGCCCTGGGCAAAGGCAGGCGCTAAACAGCTGTGCCACCCAGGGATCCCTCAGTTCGATTCTTTTTATTCGAATCTATTCGATTCTTTTCGATTCGATTAGATTCTTTTCGATTTGATTCCATTCAGTTCGATTCTTTTCGATTCGATTGGATTCTTTTCGATTTGATTCAATTCTTTGGATTCGATTTGATTTGATTCTTTTCGATTCGATTCAATACGATTCTTTTCATTTCGATTCTAATCGATTCTCTTCGATTCTTTTCGATTCGTTTCGATTCTATTCGATTTTTTTCGATTCTATTCTATTCGATTCATTTTGAATCATTTCGATTTGATTCTGTTCGAGTGGTTTCTATTAGATTCTTTTCGATTTGATTCAATTCGATTCGAGTCTTTTTGATTTGAGTCTTTTCGACTCGATGCAATTCAATACGATTCTTTTAGATTCGATTCGATTAATTGTTTTCAATCCGATTTGATGCTTTTCCATTTGATCTGATTTGTTTCATTTCGATTCTTTTCGATTCAATTCGATTCTTTTCGATTCCATTAAATTTGATTCGATTCTTTTCGATTCGATTAGATTCTTTTCGATTTGATTCCATTCAGTTCGATTCTTTTCGATTCGATTGGATTCTTTTCGATTTGATTCAATTCTTTCGATTCGATTTGATTTGATTCTTTTCGATTCGATTCAATACGATTCTTTTCATTTCGATTCTAATCGATTCTCTTCGATTCAATTTGTTTCGATTCGTTTCGATTCTATTCGATTTTTTTCGATTCTATTCTATTCGATTCATTTTGAATCATTTCGATTTGATTCTGTTCGAGTGGTTTCTATTAGATTCTTTTCGATTTGATTCAATTCGATTCGAGTCTTTTTGATTCGAGTCTTTTCGACTCGATGCAATTCAATACGATTCTTTTAGATTCGATTCGATTCGATTGTTTTCGTTTCGATTCGACTTTTTTTGATTCGATTCTTTTCGATTCGATTGTTTTCAATTCGATGGATTCGATTCTTTTCAATTCTATGCTATTCAAAGCGATTCTTTTGTATTTGATTCGATTCGATTGTTTTCTTTTTGATTCGGTTCGATTCGTTTCTTTTCGATTCGATTCAATTTTTTTCGATTCGATTCTTTTCGATTCGATTTGATTCTTTTCGATTCTATTCTATTCTATTCTTCTGTATTCCATTCGAATCGATTCGTTTTGATTGAATTCGATTCTTTTCGATTCGATTCAATTAGATTCTTTTCGATTGGATTCAATTTGTTTCGATTCGAATCAATTTGATTCTTTTCGATTGGATTCCATTCGATTCCTTTCGATTTGATTCAATTCGATTCTTTTCGATTCTATTCATTTCGATGATTTTCGTTGAGATTAGATTCTTTTCGATTTGATTTTTTTCGGTTCGAGTCGATTCATTTCGCTTATTTTGGTTACGATCAATTCAATTCGATTCTTTTTGATTTGATTTGATTCTATTCGATTTCTTTCGATTCTATTCTATTGTATTCTTTTCGATTCGATTCCATTCAATCCGATTCTTTTCGATTCGATTCGATTGTTTTAGATTTGATTCCATTCTTTCGATTCTATTTGATATGATTCTTTTCGATTCGATTTGATACGATACTTTTTATTTTGATTCGAATCGATTCTCTTCTGTTCGATTCGTTTTGATTTTCGATTCAATTCTATTCGAATTTTTTCGATTTGATTCGATTCGATTCTTTTAGATTCTACTTGATTTGTTTCTTTTCGATTTGTTTTGATTCGATTCTTTTTGATTCATCTCGATTCGATTCGATTCTTTTGTTTCATTTTTTATTTTTTTTTATTTTTTTTATTCTTTTGTTTCGATTCGATTGTTTTCAATTCGAATCTTTTCGTTACATGGAATTCGATTCTTTTCGTTTGATTCTTTATGATTTTTTTCAACGCGATTCAATTCGATTCTTTTTTTATGATAGTCACAGAGAGAGAGAGGCAGAGACACAGGCAGAGGGAGTAGCAGGCTCCATGCACCGGTTGCCCGATGTGGGATTCGATCCCGGGTCTCCAGGAACGCGCCCTGGGCAAAGGCAGGCGCTAAACAGCTGTGCCACCCAGGGATCCCTCAATTCGATTTTTTTATTCGAATCTATTCGATTCTTTTTGATTCGATTTGATTCTATTCGTTTTTTTCGATTTGATTCGATTAGTTCCTTTTTGATTCAATTCAATTCATTTCTTTTGATTCAATTCAATTCGATTCTTTTGGATTCGATTCGATTCTTTTGGATTCGATTCTTTTGGATTCGAATCGAGTAGATTCTTTTCATTTCGATCGGATTCATTTCAATTCGATTCTTTTCGATTCGAATGTTTTCGAATCAATTCGATACTTTTTGATTCGATTCGATTCTTTTCGTGTCGATTTGATTCTTTTCGATTCGATTCTTTTCTATTTGAATCGATTCGATTCTTTTCATTTCGATTCGATTTGATTCAATTCGATTCTTTTCGATCAATTCAATTTGATTGTTTTCGATTTGATTCGATTCGATTCTTTTCTATTCTATTCAATTCGATTATTTTCCATTCGATGAAGCAATTGGATTCTTTTCGATTCGATTCGATTCTTTTCGATTCGATTCGACTCGATTTCATGCTTTTTGATTCGATTCGACTAGAATTTAATCGACTGATTCAATTTGATTCTTTTCTTTTCGGTTGGATTCTTTTCTATTCGATTTTTTTCTATTCAATTCGATTCTTTCAATTCAATTCGATTCGATTCGATTCGATTCAATTCTTTTCGTTTCAAATCGATTCGTTTCAATTCGAGTCTTTTCAATTTGATGCTTTTCGATTCGGTTCGATTTGATATTTTTAATTTGATTCGACTCTTTTCGATTCGATTCGATTCTTTTCAATTCGATTCTTTTCGATTCGAGTCTTTTTGATTCGATTCATTTCGATTCGATTCGATTCTTTTCAATCCGATTTGATGCTTTTCCATTTGATCTGATTTGTTTCATTTCGATTCTTTTCGATTCATTTCGATTCTTTTCGATTCCATTAAATTTGATTCGATTCTTTTCGATTCGATTAGATTCTTTTCGATTTGATTCCATTCAGTTCGATTCTTTTCGATTCGATTGGATTCTTTTCGATTTGATTCAATTCTTTCGATTCGATTTGATTTGATTCTTTTCGATTCGATTCAATACGATTCTTTTCATTTCGATTCTAATCGATTCTCTTCGATTCAATTTGTTTCGATTCGTTTCGATTCTATTCGATTTTTTTCGATTCTATTCTATTCGATTCATTTTGAATCATTTCCATTTGATTCTGTTCGAGTGGTTTCTATTAGATTCTTTTCGATTTGATTCAATTCGATTCGAGTCTTTTTGATTCGAGTCTTTTCGACTCGATGCAATTCAATACGATTCTTTTAGATTCGATTCGATTCGATTGTTTTCGTTTCGATTTGACTTTTTTTGATTCGATTCTTTTCGATTCGATTGTTTTCAATTCGATGGATTCGATTCTTTTCAATTCTATGCTATTCAAAGCGATTCTTTTGTATTTGATTCGATTCGATTGTTTTCTTTTTGATTCGGTTCGATTCGTTTCTTTTCGATTCGATTCAATTCTTTTCGATTCGATTCTTTTCGATTCGATTTGATTCTTTTCGATTCGATTCTATTCTATTCTTTTGTATTCCATTCGAATCGATTCGTTTTGATTGAATTCGATTCTTTTCGATTCGATTCAATTAGATTCTTTTCGATTGGATTCAATTTGTTTCGATTCGAATCAATTTGATTCTTTTCGATTGGATTCCATTCGATTCCTTTCGATTTGATTCAATTCGATTCTTTTCGATTCTATTCATTTCGATGATTTTCGTTGAGATTAGTTTCTTTTCGATTTGATTTTTTTCGGTTCGAGTCGATTCATTTCGCTTATTTTGGTTACGATCAATTCAATTCGATTCTTTTTGATTTGATTTGATTCTATTCGATTTCTTTCGATTCTATTCTATTGTATTCTTTTCGATTCGATTCCATTCAATCCGATTCTTTTCGATTCGATTCGATTGTTTTAGATTTGATTCCATTCTTTCGATTCTATTTGATATGATTCTTTTCGATTCGATTTGATACGATACTTTTTATTTTGATTCGAATCGATTCTCTTCGGTTCGATTCGTTTTGATTTTCGATTCAGTTCTATTCGAATTTTTTCGATTTGATTCGATTCGATTCTTTTAGATTCTACTTGATTTGTTTCTTTTCGATTTGTTTTGATTCGATTCCTTTTGATTCATCTCGATTCGATTCGATTCTTTTGTTTCTTTTTTATTTTTTTTATTTTTTTTATTCTTTTGTTTCGATTCGATTGTTTTCAATTCGAATCTTTTCGTTACATGGAATTCGATTCTTTTCGTTTGATTCTTTATGATTTTTTTCAACGCGATTCAATTCGATTCTTTTTTTATGATAGTCACAGAGAGAGAGAGGCAGAGACACAGGCAGAGGGAGTAGCAGGCTCCATGCACCTGGTGCCCGATGTGGGATTCGATCCCGGGTCTCCAGGAACGCGCCCTGGGCAAAGGCAGGCGCTAAACAGCTGTGCCACCCAGGGATCCCTCAATTCGATTCTTTTTTATTCGAATCTATTCTATTCTTTTTGATTCGATTTGATTCTATTCGTTTTTTTTGATTTGATTCGATTAGTTCCTTTTTGATTCAATTCAATTCATTTCTTTTGATTCAAATCAATTCGATTCTTTTGGATTCGATTCTTTTGGATTCGAATCTAGTAGAATCTTTTCATTTCGATCGGATTCATTTCAATTCGATTCTTTTCGATTCGAATGTTTTCGAATCAATTCGATACTTTTTGATTCGATTCGATTCTTTTCGTGTCGATTTGATTCTTTTCGATTCGATTCTTTTCTATTTGAATCGATTCGATTCTTTTCATTTCGATTCGATTTGATTCAATTCGATTCTTTTCGATCAATTCAATTTGATTGTTTTCGATTTGATTCGATTCGATTCTTTTCTATTCTATTCAATTCGATTATTTTCCATTCGATGAAGCAATTGGATTCTTTTCGATTCGATTCGATTCTTTTCGATTCGATTCGACTCGATTTCATGCTTTTTGATTCGATTCGACTAGAATTTAATCGACTGATTCAATTTGATTCTTTTCTTTTCGGTTGGATTTTTTTCTATTCGATTTTTTTCTATTCAATTCGATTCTTTCAATATAATTCGATTCGATTCGATTCGATTTGATTCAATTCTTTTCGTTTCAAATCGATTCGTTTCAATTCGAGTCTTTTCAATTTGATGCTTTTCGATTCGGTTCGATTTCATATTTTTAATTTGATTCGAGTCTTTTCGATTCGATTCGATTCTTCTCAATTCGATTCTTTTCGATTCGATTCTTTTTGATTCGATTCATTTCGATTCGATTCGATTTTTTTCAATCCGATTTGATGCTTTTCCATTTGATCTGATTTGTTTCATTTCGATTCTTTTCAATTCATTTCGATTCTTTTCGATTCCATTAAATTTGATTCGATTCTTTTCGATTCGATTAGATTCTTTTCGATTTGATTCCATTCAGTTCGATCCTTTTCGATTCGATTGGATTCTTTTCGATTTGATTCAATTCTTTCGATTCGATTTGATTTGATTCTTTTCTATTCGATTCAATACGATTCTTTTCATTTCGATTCTAATCGATTCTCTTCGATTCGTTTCGATTCTATTCGATTTTTTTCGATTCTATTCTATTCGATTCATTTTGAATCATTTCGATTTGATTCTGTTCGAGTGGTTTCTATTAGATTCTTTTCGATTTGATTCAATTCGATTCGAGTCTTTTTGATTCGAGTCTTTTCAACTCGATGCAATTCAATACGATACTTTTAGATTCGATTCGATTCGATTGTTTTCGTTTCGATTCGACTTTTTTTGATTCGATTCTTTTCGATTCGATTGTTTTCAATTCGATTGATTCGATTTTTTTCAATTCTATGCTATTCAAAGCGATTCTTTTGTATTTGATTCGATTCGATTGTTTTCTTTTTGATTCGGTTCGATTCGTTTCTTTTCGATTCGATTCAATTCTTTTTGATTCGATACTTTTCGATTCGATTTGATTCTTTTCGATTCTATTCTATTCTATTCTTTTGTATTCCATTCGAATCGATTCGTTTTGATTGAATTCGATTCTTTTCGATTCGATTCAATTAGATTCTTTTCGATTGGATTCAATTTGTTTCGATTCGAATCAATTTGATTCTTTTCGATTGGATTCCATTCGATTCCTTTCGATTTGATTCAATTCGATTCTTTTCGATTCTATTCATTTCGATGATTTTCGTTGAGATTAGATTCTTTTCGATTTGATTTTTTTCGGTTCGAGTCGATTCATTTCGCTTATTTTGGTTACGATCAATTCAATTCGATTCTTTTTATTTGATTTGATTCTATTCGAATTCTTTCGATTCTATTCTATTGTATTCTTTTCGATTCGATTCCATTCAATCCGATTCTTTTCGATTCGATTCGATTGTTTTAGATTTGATTCCATTCTTTCGATTCTATTTGATATGATTCTTTTCGATTCGATTTGATACGATACTTTTTATTTTGATTCGAATCGATTCTCTTCGGTTCGATTCGTTTTGATTTTCGATTCAATTCTATTCGAATTTTTTCGATTTGATTCGATTCGATTCTTTTAGATTCTACTTGATTTGTTTCTTTTCGATTTGTTTTGATTCGATTCTTTTTGATTCATCTCGATTCGATTCGATTCTTTTGTTTCTTTTTTTATTTTTTTTATTTTTTTTTCTTTTGTTTCAATTCGATTATTTTCAATTCGAATCTTTTCGTTACATGGAATTCGATTCTTTTCGTTTGATTCTTTATGATTTTTTTCAACGCGATTCAATTCGATTCTTTTTTTATGATAGTCACAGAGAGAGAGAGGCAGAGACACAGGCAGAGGGAGTAGCAGGCTCCATGCACCGGGTGCCCGATGTGGGATTCGATCCCGGGTCTCCAGGAACGCGCCCTGGGCAAAGGCAGGCGCTAAACAGCTGTGCCACCCAGGGATCCCTCAATTCGATTCTTTTTTATTCGAATCTATTCGATTCTTTTTGATTCGATTTGATTCTATTCGTTTTTTTCAATTTGATTCGGTTAGTTCCTTTTTGATTCAATTCAATTCATTTCTTTTGATTCAAATCAATTCGATTCTTTTGGATTCGATTCGATTCTTTTGGATTCGATTATTTTGGATTCGAATCGAGTAGAATCTTTTCATTACGATCGGATTCATTTCAATTCGATTCTTTTCGATTCGAATGTTTTCGAATCAATTCGATACTTTTTGATTCGAATCGATTCTTTTCGTGTCGATTTGATTCTTTTCGATTCGATTCTTTTCTATTTGAATCGATTCGATTCTTTTCATTTCTATTCGATTTGATTCAATTCGATTCTTTTCGATCAATTCAATTTGATTGTTTTCGATTTGATTCGATTCGATTCTTTTCTATTCTATTCAATTCGATTATTTTCCATTCGATGAAGCAATTGGATTCTTTTCGATTCGATTCGATTCTTTTCGATTCGATTCGACTCGATTTCATGCTTTTTGATTCGATTCGACTAGAATTTAATCGACTGATTCAATTTGATTCTTTTCTTTTCGGTTGGATTTTTTTCTATTCGATTTTTTTCTATTCAATTCGATTCTTTCAATTCAATTCGATTCGATTCGATTCGATTCGATTCAATTCTTTTCGTTTCAAATCGATTCGTTTCAATTCGAGTCTTTTCAATTTGATGCTTTTCGATTCGGTTCGATTTGATATTTTTAATTTGATTCGAGTCTTTTCGATTCGATTCGATTCTTTTCAATTCGATTCTTTTCGATTCGAGTCTTTTTGATTCGATTCATTTCGATTCGATTCGATTCTTTTCAATCCGATTTGATGCTTTTCCATTTGATCTGATTTGTTTCATTTCGATTCTTTTCGATTCAATTCGATTCTTTTCGATTCCATTAAATTTGATTCGATTCTTTTCGATTCGATTAGATTCTTTTCGATTTGATTCCATTCAGTTCGATTCTTTTCGATTCGATTGGATTCTTTTCGATTTGATTCAATTCTTTCGATTCGATTTGATTTGATTCTTTTCGATTCGATTCAATACGATTCTTTTCATTTCGATTCTAATCGATTCTCTTCGATTCTTTTCGATTCGTTTCGATTCTATTCGATTTTTTTCGATTCTATTCTATTCGATTCATTTTGAATCATTTCGATTTGATTCTGTTCGAGTGGTTTCTATTAGATTCTTTTCGATTTGATTCAATTCGATTCGAGTCTTTTTGATTCGAGTCTTTTCGACTCGATGCAATTCAATACGATTCTTTTAGATTCGATTCGATTCGATTGTTTTCGTTTCGATTCGACTTTTTTTGATTCGATTCTTTTCGATTCGATTGTTTTCAATTCGATGGATTCGATTCTTTTCAATTCTATGCTATTCAAAGCGATTCTTTTGTATTTGATTCGATTCGATTGTTTTCTTTTTGATTCGGTTCGATTCGTTTCTTTTCGATTCGATTCAATTCTTTTCGATTCGATTCTTTTCGATTCGATTTGATTCTTTTCGATTCTATTCTATTCTATTCTTTTGTATTCCATTCGAATCGATTCGTTTTGATTGAATTCGATTCTTTTCGATTCGATTCAATTAGATTCTTTTCGATTGGATTCAATTTGTTTCGATTCGAATCAATTTGATTCTTTTCGATTGGATTCCATTCGATTCCTTTCGATTTGATTCAATTCGATTCTTTTCGATTCTATTCATTTCGATGATTTTCGTTGAGATTAGATTCTTTCGATTTGATTTTTTTCGGTTCGAGTCGATTCATTTCGCTTATTTTGGTTACGATCAATTCAATTCGATTCTTTTTGATTTGATTTGATTCTATTCGATTTCTTTCGATTCTATTCTATTGTATTCTTTTCGATTCGATTCCATTCAATCCGATTCTTTTCGATTCGATTCGATTGTTTTAGATTTGATTCCATTCTTTCGATTCTATTTGATATGATTCTTTTCGATTCGATTTGATACGATACTTTTTATTTTGATTCGAATCGATTCTCTTCGGTTCGATTCGTTTTGATTTTCGATTCAATTCTATTCGAATTTTTTCGATTTGATTCGATTCGATTCTTTTAGATTCTACTTGATTTGTTTCTTTTCGATTTGTTTTGATTCGATTCTTTTTGATTCATCT
This sequence comes from Canis lupus baileyi, assembly GCF_048164855.1. Taxonomy (NCBI): domain Eukaryota; kingdom Metazoa; phylum Chordata; class Mammalia; order Carnivora; family Canidae; genus Canis; species Canis lupus. The sequence goes on along the minus strand of NW_027326455.1, from coordinate 140,319 downwards.
CGATTCGATTCGATTCTTTTGTTTCTTTTTTTATTTTTTTTATTTTTTTTATTCTTTTGTTTCGATTCGATTGTTTTCAATTCGAATCTTTTCGTTACATGGAATTCGATTCTTTTCGTTTGATTCTTTATGATTTTTTTCAACGCGATTCAATTCGATTCTTTTTTTATGATAGTCACAGAGAGAGAGAGGCAGAGACACAGGCAGAGGGAGTAGCAGGCTCCATGCACCGGGTGCCCGATGTGGGATTCGATCCCGGGTCTCCAGGAACGCGCCCTGGGCAAAGGCAGGCGCTAAACAGCTGTGCCACCCAGGGATCCCTCAGTTCGATTCTTTTTTATTCGAATCTATTCGATTCTTTTTGATTCGATTTGATTCTATTCGTTTTTTTCGATTTGATTCGATTAGTTCCTTTTTGATTCAATTCAATTCATTTCTTTTGATTCAAATCAATTCGATTCTTTTGGATTCGATTCGATTCTTTTGGATTCGATTCTTTTGGATTCGAATCGAGTAGAATCTTTTCATTTCGATCGGATTCATTTCAATTCGATTCTTTTCGATTCGAATGTTTTCGAATCAATTCGATACTTTTTGATTCGATTCGATTCTTTTCGTGTCGATTTGATTCTTTTCGATTCGATTCTTTTCTATTTGAATCGATTCGATTCTTTTCATTTCGATTCGATTTGATTCAATTCGATTCTTTTCGATCAATTCAATTTGATTGTTTTCGATTTGATTCGATTCGATTCTTTTCTATTCTATTCAATTCAATTATTTTCCATTCGATGAAGCAATTGGATTCTTTTCGATTCGATTCGATTCTTTTCGATTCGATTCGACTCGATTTCATGCTTTTTGATTCGATTCGACTAGAATTTAATCGACTGATTCAATTTGATTCTTTTCTTTTCGGTTGGATTCTTTTCTATTCGATTTTTTTCTATTCAATTCGATTCTTTCAATTCAATTCGATTCGATTCGATTCGATTCGATTCAATTCTTTTCGTTTCAAATCGATTCGTTTCAATTCGAGTCTTTTCAATTTGATGCTTTTCGATTCGGTTCGATTTGATATTTTTAATTTGATTCGAGTCTTTTCGATTCGATTCGATTCTTTTCAATTCGATTCTTTTCGATTCGAGTCTTTTTGATTCGATTCATTTCGATTCGATTCGATTCTTTTCAATCCGATTTGATGCTTTTCCATTTGATCTGATTTGTTTCATTTCGATTCTTTTCGATTCAATTCGATTCTTTTCGATTCCATTAAATTTGATTCGATTCTTTTCGATTCGATTAGATTCTTTTCGATTTGATTCCATTCAGTTCGATTCTTTTCGATTCGATTGGATTCTTTTCGATTTGATTCAATTCTTTCGATTCGATTTGATTTGATTCTTTTCGATTCGATTCAATACGATTCTTTTCATTTCGATTCTAATCGATTCTCTTCGATTCTTTTCGATTCGTTTCGATTCTATTCGATTTTTTTCGATTCTATTCTATTCGATTCATTTTGAATCATTTCGATTTGATTCTGTTCGAGTGGTTTCTATTAGATTCTTTTCGATTTGATTCAATTCGATTCGAGTCTTTTTGATTCGAGTCTTTTCGACTCGATGCAATTCAATACGATTCTTTTAGATTCGATTCGATTCGATTGTTTTCGTTTCGATTCGACTTTTTTTGATTCGATTCTTTTCGATTCGATTGTTTTCAATTCGATGGATTCGATTCTTTTCAATTCTATGCTATTCAAAGCGATTCTTTTGTATTTGATTCGATTCGATTGTTTTCTTTTTGATTCGGTTCGATTCGTTTCTTTTCGATTCGATTCAATTCTTTTCGATTCGATTCTTTTCGATTCGATTTGATTCTTTTCGATTCTATTCTATTCTATTCTTCTGTATTCCATTCGAATCGATTCGTTTTGATTGAATTCGATTCTTTTCGATTCGATTCAATTAGATTCTTTTCGATTGGATTCAATTTGTTTCGATTCGAATCAATTTGATTCTTTTCGATTGGATTCCATTCGATTCCTTTCGATTTGATTCAATTCGATTCTTTTCGATTCTATTCATTTCGATGATTTTCGTTGAGATTAGATTCTTTCGATTTGATTTTTTTCGGTTCGAGTCGATTCATTTCGCTTATTTTGGTTACGATCAATTCAATTCGATTCTTTTTGATTTGATTTGATTCTATTCGATTTCTTTCGATTCTATTCTATTGTATTCTTTTCGATTCGATTCCATTCAATCCGATTCTTTTCGATTCGATTCGATTGTTTTAGATTTGATTCCATTCTTTCGATTCTATTTGATATGATTCTTTTCGATTCGATTTGATACGATACTTTTTATTTTGATTCGAATCGATTCTCTTCGGTTCGATTCGTTTTGATTTTCGATTCAATTCTATTCGAATTTTTTCGATTTGATTCGATTCGATTCTTTTAGATTCTACTTGATTTGTTTCTTTTCGATTTGTTTTGATTCGATTCTTTTTGATTCATCTCAATTCGATTCGATTCTTTTGTTTCTTTTTTTATTTTTTTTATTTTTTTTATTCTTTTGTTTCGATTCGATTGTTTTCAATTCGAATCTTTTCGTTACATGGAATTCGATTCTTTTCGTTTGATTCTTTATGATTTTTTTCAACGCGATTCAATTCGATTCTTTTTTTAATGATAGTCACAGAGAGAGACAGAGAGGCAGAGACACAGGCAGAGGGAGTAGCAGGCTCCATGCACCGGGTGCCCGATGTGGGATTCGATCCCGGGTCTCCAGGAACGCGCCCTGGGCAAAGGCAGGCGCTAAACAGCTGTGCCACCCAGGGATCCCTCAGTTCGATTCTTTTTTATTCGAATCTATTCGATTCTTTTTGATTCGATTTGATTCTATTCGTTTTTTTCGATTTGATTCGATTAGTTCCTTTTTGATTCAATTCAATTCATTTCTTTTGATTCAAATCAATTCGATTCTTTTGGATTCGATTCGATTCTTTTGGATTCGATTCTTTTGGATTCGAATCGAGTAGAATCTTTTCATTTCGATCGGATTCATTTCAATTCGATTCTTTTCGATTCGAATGTTTTCGAATCAATTCGATACTTTTTGATTCGATTCGATTCTTTTCGTGTCGATTTGATTCTTTTCGATTCGATTCTTTTCTATTTGAATCGATTCGATTCTTTTCATTTCGATTCGATTTGATTCAATTCGATTCTTTTCGATCAATTCAATTTGATTGTTTTCGATTTGATTCGATTCGATTCTTTTCTATTCTATTCAATTCAATTATTTTCCATTCGATGAAGCAATTGGATTCTTTTCGATTCGATTCGATTCTTTTCGATTCGATTCGACTCGATTTCATGCTTTTTGATTCGATTCGACTAGAATTTAATCGACTGATTCAATTTGATTCTTTTCTTTTCGGTTGGATTCTTTTCTATTCGATTTTTTTCTATTCAATTCGATTCTTTCAATTCAATTCGATTCGATTCGATTCGATTCGATTCAATTCTTTTCGTTTCAAATCGATTCGTTTCAATTCGAGTCTTTTCAATTTGATGCTTTTCGATTCGGTTCGATTTGATATTTTTAATTTGATTCGAGTCTTTTCGATTCGATTCGATTCTTTTCAATTCGATTCTTTTCGATTCGAGTCTTTTTGATTCGATTCATTTCGATTCGATTCGATTCTTTTCAATCCGATTTGATGCTTTTCCATTTGATCTGATTTGTTTCATTTCGATTCTTTTCGATTCAATTCGATTCTTTTCGATTCCATTAAATTTGATTCGATTCTTTTCGATTCGATTAGATTCTTTTCGATTTGATTCCATTCAGTTCGATTCTTTTCGATTCGATTGGATTCTTTTCGATTTGATTCAATTCTTTCGATTCGATTTGATTTGATTCTTTTCGATTCGATTCAATACGATTCTTTTCATTTCGATTCTAATCGATTCTCTTCTATTCTTTTCGATTCGTTTCGATTCTATTCGATTTTTTTCGATTCTATTCTATTCGATTCATTTTGAATCATTTCGATTTGATTCTGTTCGAGTGGTTTCTATTAGATTCTTTTCGATTTGATTCAATTCGATTCGAGTCTTTTTGATTCGAGTCTTTTCGACTCGATGCAATTCAATACGATTCTTTTAGATTCGATTCGATTCGATTGTTTTCGTTTCGATTCGACCTTTTTGATTCGATTCTTTTCGATTCGATTGTTTTCAATTCGATGGATTCGATTCTTTTCAATTCTATGCTATTCAAAGCGATTCTTTTGTATTTGATTCGATTCGATTGTTTTCTTTTTGATTTGGTTCGATTCGTTTCTTTTCGATTCGATTCAATTCTTTTCGATTCGATTTGATTCTTTTCGATTCTATTCTATTCTATTCTTTTGTATTCCATTCGAATCGATTCGTTTTGATTGAATTCGATTCTTTTCGATTCGATTCAATTAGATTCTTTTCGATTGGATTCAATTTGTTTCGATTCGAATCAATTTGATTCTTTTCGATTGGATTCCATTCGATTCCTTTCGATTTGATTCAATTCGATTCTTTTCAATTCTATTCATTTCGATGATTTTCTTTGAGATTAGATTCTTTTCGATTTGATTTTTTTCGGTTCGAGTCGATTCATTTCGCTTATTTTGGTTACGATCAATTCAATTCGATTCTTTTTGATTTGATTTGATTCTATTCGATTTCTTTCGATTCTATTCTATTGTATTCTTTTCGATTCGATTCCATTCAATCCGATTCTTTTCGATTCGATTCGATTGTTTTAGATTTGATTCCATTCTTTCGATTCTATTTGATATGATTCTTTTCGATTCGATTTGATACGATACTTTTTATTTTGATTCGAATCGATTCTCTTCGGTTCGATTCGTTTTGATTTTCGATTCAATTCTATTCGAATTTTTTCGATTTGATTCGATTCGATTCTTTTAGATTCTACTTGATTTGTTTCTTTTCGATTTGTTTTGATTCGATTCTTTTTGATTCATCTCGATTCGATTCGATTCTTTTGTTTCATTTTTTATTTTTTTTATTTTTTTTATTCTTTTGTTTCGATTCGATTGTTTTCAATTCGAATCTTTTCGTTACATGGAATTCGATTCTTTTCGTTTGATTCTTTATGATTTTTTTCAACGCGATTCAATTCGATTCTTTTTTTATGATAGTCACAGAGAGAGAGAGGCAGAGACACAGGCAGAGGGAGTAGCAAGCTCCATGCACCGGGTGCCCGATGTGGGATTCGATCCCGGGTCTCCAGGAACGCGCCCTGGGCAAAGGCAGGCGCTAAACAGCTGTGCCACCCAGGGATCCCTCAGTTCGATTCTTTTTATTCGAATCTATTCGATTCTTTTCGATTCGATTAGATTCTTTTCGATTTGATTCCATTCAGTTCGATTCTTTTCGATTCGATTGGATTCTTTTCGATTTGATTCAATTCTTTCCATTCGATTTGATTTGATTCTTTTCGATTCGATTCAATACGATTCTTTTCATTTCGATTCTAATCGATTCTCTTCGATTCTTTTCGATTCGTTTCGATTCTATTCGATTTTTTTCGATTCTATTCTATTCGATTCATTTTGAATCATTTCGATTTGATTCTGTTCGAGTGGTTTCTATTAGATTCTTTTCGATTTGATTCAATTCGATTCGAGTCTTTTTGATTTGAGTCTTTTCGACTCGATGCATTTCAATACGATTCTTTTAGATTCGATTCGATTAATTGTTTTCAATCCGATTTGATGCTTTTCCATTTGATCTGATTTGTTTCATTTCGATTCTTTTCGATTCAATTCGATTCTTTTCGATTCCATTAAATTTGATTCGATTCTTTTCGATTCGATTAGATTCTTTTCGATTTGATTCCATTCAGTTCGATTCTTTTCGATTCGATTGGATTCTTTTCGATTTGATTCAATTTTTTCGATTCGATTTGATTTGATTCTTTTCGATTCGATTCAATACGATTCTTTTCATTTCGATTCTAATCGATTCTCTTCGATTCAATTTGTTTCGATTCGTTTCGATTCTATTCGATTTTTTTCGATTCTATTCTATTCGATTCATTTTGAATCATTTCGATTTGATTCTGTTCGAGTGGTTTCTATTAGATTCTTTTCGGTTTGATTCAATTCGATTCGAGTCTTTTTGATTCGAGTCTTTTCGACTCGATGCAATTCAATACGATTCTTTTAGATTCGATTCGATTCGATTGTTTTCGTTTCGATTCGACTTTTTTTGATTCGATTCTTTTCGATTCGATTGTTTTCAATTCGATGGATTCGATTCTTTTCAATTCTATGCTATTCAAAGCGATTCTTTTGTATTTGATTCGATTCGATTGTTTTCTTTTTGATTCGGTTCGATTCGTTTCTTTTCGATTCGATTCAATTTTTTTCGATTCGATTCTTTTCGATTCGATTTGATTCTTTTCGATTCTATTCTATTCTATTCTTCTGTATTCCATTCGAATCGATTCGTTTTGATTGAATTCGATTCTTTTCGATTCGATTCAATTAGATTCTTTTCGATTGGATTCAATTTGTTTCGATTCGAATCAATTTGATTCTTTTCGATTGGATTCCATTCGATTCCTTTCGATTTGATTCAATTCGATTCTTTTCGATTCTATTCATTTCGATGATTTTCGTTGAGATTAGATTCTTTTCGATTTGATTTTTTTCGGTTCGAGTCGATTCATTTCGCTTATTTTGGTTACGATCAATTCAATTCGATTCTTTTTGATTTGATTTGATTCTATTCGATTTCTTTCGATTCTATTCTATTGTATTCTTTTCGATTCGATTCCATTCAATCCGATTCTTTTCGATTCGATTCGATTGTTTTAGATTTGATTCCATTCTTTCGATTCTATTTGATATGATTCTTTTCGATTCGATTTGATACGATACTTTTTATTTTGATTCGAATCGATTCTCTTCTGTTCGATTCGTTTTGATTTTCGATTCAATTCTATTCGAATTTTTTCGATTTGATTCGATTCGATTCTTTTAGATTCTACTTGATTTGTTTCTTTTCGATTTGTTTTGATTCGATTCTTTTTGATTCATCTCGATTCGATTCGATTCTTTTGTTTCATTTTTTATTTTTTTTATTTTTTTTATTCTTTTGTTTCGATTCGATTGTTTTCAATTCGAATCTTTTCGTTACATGGAATTCGATTCTTTTCGTTTGATTCTTTATGATTTTTTTCAACGCGATTCAATTCGATTCTTTTTTTATGATAGTCACAGAGAGAGAGAGGCAGAGACACAGGCAGAGGGAGTAGCAGGCTCCATGCACCGGTTGCCCGATGTGGGATTCGATCCCGGGTCTCCAGGAACGCGCCCTGGGCAAAGGCAGGCGCTAAACAGCTGTGCCACCCAGGGATCCCTCAATTCGATTTTTTTATTCGAATCTATTCGATTCTTTTTGATTCGATTTGATTCTATTCGTTTTTTTCGATTTGATTCGATTAGTTCCTTTTTGATTCAATTCAATTCATTTCTTTTGATTCAATTCAATTCGATTCTTTTGGATTCGATTCGATTCTTTTGGATTCGATTCTTTTGGATTCGAATCGAGTAGATTCTTTTCATTTCGATCGGATTCATTTCAATTCGATTCTTTTCGATTCGAATGTTTTCGAATCAATTCGATACTTTTTGATTCGATTCGATTCTTTTCGTGTCGATTTGATTCTTTTCGATTCGATTCTTTTCTATTTGAATCGATTCGATTCTTTTCATTTCGATTCGATTTGATTCAATTCGATTCTTTTCGATCAATTCAATTTGATTGTTTTCGATTTGATTCGATTCGATTCTTTTCTATTCTATTCAATTCGATTATTTTCCATTCGATGAAGCAATTGGATTCTTTTCGATTCGATTCGATTCTTTTCGATTCGATTCGACTCGATTTCATGCTTTTTGATTCGATTCGACTAGAATTTAATCGACTGATTCAATTTGATTCTTTTCTTTTCGGTTGGATTCTTTTCTATTCGATTTTTTTCTATTCAATTCGATTCTTTCAATTCAATTCGATTCGATTCGATTCGATTCAATTCTTTTCGTTTCAAATCGATTCGTTTCAATTCGAGTCTTTTCAATTTGATGCTTTTCGATTCGGTTCGATTTGATATTTTTAATTTGATTCGAGTCTTTTCGATTCGATTCGATTCTTTTCAATTCGATTCTTTTCGATTCGAGTCTTTTTGATTCGATTCATTTCGATTCGATTCGATTCTTTTCAATCCGATTTGATGCTTTTCCATTTGATCTGATTTGTTTCATTTCGATTCTTTTCGATTCAATTCGATTCTTTTCGATTCCATTAAATTTGATTCGATTCTTTTCGATTCGATTAGATTCTTTTCGATTTGATTCCATTCAGTTCGATTCTTTTCGATTCGATTGGATTCTTTTCGATTTGATTCAATTCTTTCGATTCGATTTGATTTGATTCTTTTCGATTCGATTCAATACGATTCTTTTCATTTCGATTCTAATCGATTCTCTTCTATTCTTTTCGATTCGTTTCGATTCTATTCGATTTTTTTCGATTCTATTCTATTCGATTCATTTTGAATCATTTCGATTTGATTCTGTTCGAGTGGTTTCTATTAGATTCTTTTCGATTTGATTCAATTCGATTCGAGTCTTTTTGATTCGAGTCTTTTCGACTCGATGCAATTCAATACGATTCTTTTAGATTCGATTCGATTCGATTGTTTTCGTTTCGATTCGACCTTTTTGATTCGATTCTTTTCGATTCGATTGTTTTCAATTCGATGGATTCGATTCTTTTCAATTCTATGCTATTCAAAGCGATTCTTTTGTATTTGATTCGATTCGATTGTTTTCTTTTTGATTTGGTTCGATTCGTTTCTTTTCGATTCGATTCAATTCTTTTCGATTCGATTCTTTTCGATTCGATTTGATTCTTTTCGATTCTATTCTATTCTATTCTTTTGTATTCCATTCGAATCGATTCGTTTTGATTGAATTCGATTCTTTTCGATTCGATTCAATTAGATTCTTTTCGATTGGATTCAATTTGTTTCGATTCGAATCAATTTGATTCTTTTCGATTGGATTCCATTCGATTCCTTTCGATTTGATTCAATTCGATTCTTTTCAATTCTATTCATTTCGATGATTTTCTTTGAGATTAGATTCTTTTCGATTTGATTTTTTTCGGTTCGAGTCGATTCATTTCGCTTATTTTGGTTACGATCAATTCAATTCGATTCTTTTTGATTTGATTTGATTCTATTCGATTTCTTTCGATTCTATTCTATTGTATTCTTTTCGATTCGATTCCATTCAATCCGATTCTTTTCGATTCGATTCGATTGTTTTAGATTTGATTCCATTCTTTCGATTCTATTTGATATGATTCTTTTCGATTCGATTTGATACGATACTTTTTATTTTGATTCGAATCGATTCTCTTCGGTTCGATTCGTTTTGATTTTCGATTCAATTCTATTCGAATTTTTTCGATTTGATTCGATTCGATTCTTTTAGATTCTACTTGATTTGTTTCTTTTCGATTTGTTTTGATTCGATTCTTTTTGATTCATCTCGATTCGATTCGATTCTTTTGTTTCATTTTTTATTTTTTTTATTTTTTTTATTCTTTTGTTTCGATTCGATTGTTTTCAATTCGAATCTTTTCGTTACATGGAATTCGATTCTTTTCGTTTGATTCTTTATGATTTTTTTCAACGCGATTCAATTCGATTCTTTTTTTATGATAGTCACAGAGAGAGAGAGGCAGAGACACAGGCAGAGGGAGTAGCAAGCTCCATGCACCGGGTGCCCGATGTGGGATTCGATCCCGGGTCTCCAGGAACGCGCCCTGGGCAAAGGCAGGCGCTAAACAGCTGTGCCACCCAGGGATCCCTCAGTTCGATTCTTTTTATTCGAATCTATTCGATTCTTTTCGATTCGATTAGATTCTTTTCGATTTGATTCCATTCAGTTCGATTCTTTTCGATTCGATTGGATTCTTTTCGATTTGATTCAATTCTTTGGATTCGATTTGATTTGATTCTTTTCGATTCGATTCAATACGATTCTTTTCATTTCGATTCTAATCGATTCTCTTCGATTCTTTTCGATTCGTTTCGATTCTATTCGATTTTTTTCGATTCTATTCTATTCGATTCATTTTGAATCATTTCGATTTGATTCTGTTCGAGTGGTTTCTATTAGATTCTTTTCGATTTGATTCAATTCGATTCGAGTCTTTTTGATTTGAGTCTTTTCGACTCGATGCAATTCAATACGATTCTTTTAGATTCGATTCGATTAATTGTTTTCAATCCGATTTGATGCTTTTCCATTTGATCTGATTTGTTTCATTTCGATTCTTTTCGATTCAATTCGATTCTTTTCGATTCCATTAAATTTGATTCGATTCTTTTCGATTCGATTAGATTCTTTTCGATTTGATTCCATTCAGTTCGATTCTTTTCGATTCGATTGGATTCTTTTCGATTTGATTCAATTCTTTCGATTCGATTTGATTTGATTCTTTTCGATTCGATTCAATACGATTCTTTTCATTTCGATTCTAATCGATTCTCTTCGATTCAATTTGTTTCGATTCGTTTCGATTCTATTCGATTTTTTTCGATTCTATTCTATTCGATTCATTTTGAATCATTTCGATTTGATTCTGTTCGAGTGGTTTCTATTAGATTCTTTTCGATTTGATTCAATTCGATTCGAGTCTTTTTGATTCGAGTCTTTTCGACTCGATGCAATTCAATACGATTCTTTTAGATTCGATTCGATTCGATTGTTTTCGTTTCGATTCGACTTTTTTTGATTCGATTCTTTTCGATTCGATTGTTTTCAATTCGATGGATTCGATTCTTTTCAATTCTATGCTATTCAAAGCGATTCTTTTGTATTTGATTCGATTCGATTGTTTTCTTTTTGATTCGGTTCGATTCGTTTCTTTTCGATTCGATTCAATTTTTTTCGATTCGATTCTTTTCGATTCGATTTGATTCTTTTCGATTCTATTCTATTCTATTCTTCTGTATTCCATTCGAATCGATTCGTTTTGATTGAATTCGATTCTTTTCGATTCGATTCAATTAGATTCTTTTCGATTGGATTCAATTTGTTTCGATTCGAATCAATTTGATTCTTTTCGATTGGATTCCATTCGATTCCTTTCGATTTGATTCAATTCGATTCTTTTCGATTCTATTCATTTCGATGATTTTCGTTGAGATTAGATTCTTTTCGATTTGATTTTTTTCGGTTCGAGTCGATTCATTTCGCTTATTTTGGTTACGATCAATTCAATTCGATTCTTTTTGATTTGATTTGATTCTATTCGATTTCTTTCGATTCTATTCTATTGTATTCTTTTCGATTCGATTCCATTCAATCCGATTCTTTTCGATTCGATTCGATTGTTTTAGATTTGATTCCATTCTTTCGATTCTATTTGATATGATTCTTTTCGATTCGATTTGATACGATACTTTTTATTTTGATTCGAATCGATTCTCTTCTGTTCGATTCGTTTTGATTTTCGATTCAATTCTATTCGAATTTTTTCGATTTGATTCGATTCGATTCTTTTAGATTCTACTTGATTTGTTTCTTTTCGATTTGTTTTGATTCGATTCTTTTTGATTCATCTCGATTCGATTCGATTCTTTTGTTTCATTTTTTATTTTTTTTTATTTTTTTTATTCTTTTGTTTCGATTCGATTGTTTTCAATTCGAATCTTTTCGTTACATGGAATTCGATTCTTTTCGTTTGATTCTTTATGATTTTTTTCAACGCGATTCAATTCGATTCTTTTTTTATGATAGTCACAGAGAGAGAGAGGCAGAGACACAGGCAGAGGGAGTAGCAGGCTCCATGCACCGGTTGCCCGATGTGGGATTCGATCCCGGGTCTCCAGGAACGCGCCCTGGGCAAAGGCAGGCGCTAAACAGCTGTGCCACCCAGGGATCCCTCAATTCGATTTTTTTATTCGAATCTATTCGATTCTTTTTGATTCGATTTGATTCTATTCGTTTTTTTCGATTTGATTCGATTAGTTCCTTTTTGATTCAATTCAATTCATTTCTTTTGATTCAATTCAATTCGATTCTTTTGGATTCGATTCGATTCTTTTGGATTCGATTCTTTTGGATTCGAATCGAGTAGATTCTTTTCATTTCGATCGGATTCATTTCAATTCGATTCTTTTCGATTCGAATGTTTTCGAATCAATTCGATACTTTTTGATTCGATTCGATTCTTTTCGTGTCGATTTGATTCTTTTCGATTCGATTCTTTTCTATTTGAATCGATTCGATTCTTTTCATTTCGATTCGATTTGATTCAATTCGATTCTTTTCGATCAATTCAATTTGATTGTTTTCGATTTGATTCGATTCGATTCTTTTCTATTCTATTCAATTCGATTATTTTCCATTCGATGAAGCAATTGGATTCTTTTCGATTCGATTCGATTCTTTTCGATTCGATTCGACTCGATTTCATGCTTTTTGATTCGATTCGACTAGAATTTAATCGACTGATTCAATTTGATTCTTTTCTTTTCGGTTGGATTCTTTTCTATTCGATTTTTTTCTATTCAATTCGATTCTTTCAATTCAATTCGATTCGATTCGATTCGATTCAATTCTTTTCGTTTCAAATCGATTCGTTTCAATTCGAGTCTTTTCAATTTGATGCTTTTCGATTCGGTTCGATTTGATATTTTTAATTTGATTCGACTCTTTTCGATTCGATTCGATTCTTTTCAATTCGATTCTTTTCGATTCGAGTCTTTTTGATTCGATTCATTTCGATTCGATTCGATTCTTTTCAATCCGATTTGATGCTTTTCCATTTGATCTGATTTGTTTCATTTCGATTCTTTTCGATTCAATTCGATTCTTTTCGATTCCATTAAATTTGATTCGATTCTTTTCGATTCGATTAGATTCTTTTCGATTTGATTCCATTCAGTTCGATTCTTTTCGATTCGATTGGATTCTTTTCGATTTGATTCAATTCTTTCGATTCGATTTGATTTGATTCTTTTCGATTCGATTCAATACGATTCTTTTCATTTCGATTCTAATCGATTCTCTTCGATTCAATTTGTTTCGATTCGTTTCGATTCTATTCGATTTTTTTCGATTCTATTCTATTCGATTCATTTTGAATCATTTCGATTTGATTCTGTTCGAGTGGTTTCTATTAGATTCTTTTCAATTTGATTCAATTCGATTCGAGTCTTTTTGATTCGAGTCTTTTCGACTCGATGCAATTCAATACGATTCTTTTAGATTCGATTCGATTCGATTGTTTTCGTTTCGATTTGACTTTTTTTGATTCGATTCTTTTCGATTCGATTGTTTTCAATTCGATTGATTCGATTCTTTTCAATTCTATGCTATTCAAAGCGATTCTTTTGTATTTGATTCGATTCGATTGTTTTCTTTTTGATTCGGTTCGATTGGTTTCTTTTCGATTCGATTCAATTCTTTTCGATTCGATCCTTTTCGATTCGATTTGATTCTTTTCGATTCTATTCTATTCTATTCTTTTATATTCCATTCGAATCGATTCGTTTTGATTGAATTCGATTCTTTTCGATTCGATTCAATTAGATTCTTTTCGATTGGATTAAATTTGTTTCGATTCGATTCAATTTGATTCTTTTCGATTGGATTCCATTCGATTCTTTTCGATTTGATTCAATTCGATTCTTTTCGATTCTATTCATTTCGATGATTTTCGTTGAGATTAGATTCTTTTCGATTTGATTTTTTCGGTTCGAGTCGATTCATTTCGCTTATTTTGGTTAGGATCAATTCAATTCGATTCTTTTTGATTTGATTTGATTCTATTCGATTTCTTTCGATTCTATTCTATTGTATTCTTTTCTTTTCCATTCCGTTCAATTCGATTCTTTTCGATTCGATTCGATTGTTTTAGATTTGATGCCCATTCTTTCGATTCTATTTGATATGATTCTTTTCGATTCCATTTGATACGATACTTTTTATTTTGATTCGAATCGATTCTCTTCAGTTCGATTCGTTTTGATTCTTTTCGATTCAATTCTATTCAAATTTTTTCGATTTGATTCGATTCTATTCTTTTAGATTCTACTTGATTTGTTTCTTTTCGATTCGTTTTGATTCGATTCTTTTTGATTCATCTCGATTCGATTCGATTCTTTTGTTTCTTTTTTTATTTTTTTTTATTTTTTTTTATTCTTTTGTTTCGATTCGATTGTTTTCAATTCGAATCTTTTCGTTACATGGAATTCGATTCTTTTCGTTTGATTCTTTATGATTTTTTTCAACGCGATTCTATTCGATTCTTTTTTTATGATAGTCACAGAGAGAGAGAGGCAGGGACACAGGCAGAGGGAGTAGCAGGCTCCATTCACCGGGTGCCCGATGTGGGATTCGATCCCGGGTCTCCAGGAACGCGCCCTGGGCCAAAGGCAGGCGCTAAACAGCTGCGCCACCCAGGGATCGCTCAATTCGATTCTTTTTTATTCAAATCTATTCGATTCTTTTTGATTCGATTTGATTCTATTCGTTTTTTTCGATTTGATTCGATTAGTTCCTTTTTGATTCAATTCAATTCATTTCTTCTGATTCGATTCAATTCGATTCTTTTGGATTCGATTCGATTCTCTTGGATTCGATTCTTTTGGATTCGAATCGAGTAGATTCTTTTAATTTCGATCGGATTCATTTCAATTCGATTCTTTTCGATTCGAATGTTTTCGAATCAATTCGATACTTTTTGATTCAATTCGATTCTTTTCGTGTCGATTTGATTCTTTTCGATTCGATTCTTTTCTATTTGAATCGATTCGATTCTTTTCATTTCGATTCGATTTGATTCAATTCGATTCTTTTCGATCAATTCAATTTGATTGTTTTCGATTTGATTCGATTCGATTCTTTTCTGTTCTATGCAATTCGATTATTTTCCATTCGATGATGCAATTGGATTCTTTTTGATTCGATTCGATTCTTTTCGATTCGATTTGACTCGATTTCATGCTTTTTGATTCGATTCGATTAGAATTTAATCGACTGATTCAATTTGATTCTTTTCTTTTCGGTTGGATTCTTTTCTATTCGATTTTTTTCTATTGAATTCGATTCTTTCAATTCAATTCGATTCGATTCATTCGATTCGATTCAATTCTTTACGTTTCAAATCGATTCGTTTCAATTCGAGTCTTTTCAATTTGATGCTTTTCGATTCGGTTCGATTTGATATTTTTAATTTGATTCGAGTCTTTTCGATTCGATTCGATTCTTTTCAATTCGATTCTTTTCGATTCGAGTCTTTTTGATTCAATTCATTTCGATTCGATTCGATTCTTTTCAATCCGATTTGATGCTTTTCCATTTGATCTGATTTGTTTCATTTCGATTCTTTTCGATTCATTTCGATTCTTTTCGATTCCATTAAATTTGATTCGATTCTTTTCGATTCGATTAGATTCTTTTCGATTTGATTCCATTCAGTTCGATTCTTTTCGATTCGATTGGATTCTTTTCGATTTGATTCAATTCTTTGGATTCGATTTGATTTGATTCTTTTCGATTCGATTCAATACGATTCTTTTCATTTCGATTCTAATCGATTCTCTTCGATTCAATTTGTTTCGATTCGTTTCGATTCTATTCGATTTTTTTCGATTCTATTCTATTCGATTCATTTTGAATCATTTCGATTTGATTCTGTTCGAGTGGTTTCTATTAGATTCTTTTCGATTTGATTCAATTCGATTCGAGTCTTTTTGATTCGAGTCTTTTCGACTCGATGCAATTCAATACGATTCTTTTAGATTCGATTCGATTCGATTGTTTTCGTTTCGATTTGACTTTTTTTGATTCGATTCTTTTCGATTCGATTGTTTTCAATTCGATTGATTCGATTCTTTTCAATTCTATGCTATTCAAAGCGATTCTTTTGTATTTGATTCGATTCGATTGTTTTCTTTTTGATTCGGTTCGATTCGTTTCTTTTCGATTCGATTCAATTCTTTTCGATTCGATTCTTTTCGATTCGATTTGATTCTTTTCGATTCTATTCTATTCTATTCTTTTGTATTCCATTCGAATCGATTCGTTTTGATTGAATTCGATTCTTTTCGATTCGATTCAATTAGATTCTTTTCGATTGGATTCAATTTGTTTCGATTCGAATCAATTTGATTCTTTTCGATTGGATTCCATTCGATTCCTTTCGATTTGATTCAATTCGATTCTTTTCGATTCTATTCATTTCGATGATTTTCGTTGAGATTAGATTCTTTTCGATTTGATTTTTTTCGGTTCGAGTCGATTCATTTCGCTTATTTTGGTTACGATCAATTCAATTCGATTCTTTTTGATTTGATTTGATTCTATTCGATTTCTTTCGATTCTATTCTATTGTATTCTTTTCGATTCGATTCCATTCAATCCGATTCTTTTCGATTCGATTCGATTGTTTTAGATTTGATTCCATTCTTTCGATTCTATTTGATATGATTCTTTTCGATTCGATTTGATACGATACTTTTTATTTTGATTCGAATCGATTCTCTTCGGTTCGATTCGTTTTGATTTTCGATTCAATTCTATTCGAATTTTTTCGATTTGATTCGATTCGATTCTTTTAGATTCTACTTGATTTGTTTCTTTTCGATTTGTTTTGATTCGATTCTTTTTGATTCATCTCGATTCGATTCGATTCTTTTGTTTCTTTTTTTATTTTTTTTTATTTTTTTTATTCTTTTGTTTCGATTCGATTGTTTTCTTTTTTTTTTTTTTTTTTTTAAACTTTTATTTATTTATGATAGGCACACAGTGAGAGAGAGAGTGAAGCAGAGACACAGGCAGAGGGAGAAGCAGGCTCCATGCACCGGGAGCCCGACGTGGGATTCGATCCCGGGTCTCCAGGATCGCGCCCTGGGCCAAAGGCAGGCGCCAAACCGCTGCGCCACCCAGGGATCCCAATTCGATTGTTTTCAATTCGAATCTTTTCGTTACATGGAATTCGATTCTTTTCGTTTGATTCTTTATGATTTTTTTCAACACGATTAAATTCGATTCTTTTTTTATGATAGTCACAGAGAGCGAGAGGCAGAGACACAGGCAGAGGGAGTAGCAGGCTCCATGCACCGGGTGCCCTATGTGGGATTCGATCCCGGGTCTCCAGGAACGCGCCCTGGGCCAAAGGCAGGCGCTAAACAGCTGTGCCACCCAGGGATCCCTCAGTTCGATTCTTTTTTATTCGAATCTATTCCATTCTTTTTGATTCGATTTGATTCTATTCGTTTTTTTCGATTTGATTCGATTAGTTCCTTTTTGATTCAATTCAATTCATTTCTTTTGATTCAAATCAATTCGATTCTTTTGGATTCGATTCGATTCTTTTGGATTCGATTCTTTTGGATTCGAATCTAGTAGAATCTTTTCATTTCGATCGGATTCATTTCAATTCGATTCTTTTCGATTCGAATATTTTCGAATCAATTCGATACTTTTTGATTCGATTCGATTCTTTTCGTGTCGATTTGATTCTTTTCGATTCGATTCTTTTCTATTTGAATCGATTCGATTCTTTTCATTTCGATTCGATTTGATTCAATTCGATTCTTTTCGATCAATTCAATTTGATTGTTTTCGATTTGATTCGATTCGATTCTTTTCTATTCTATTCAATTCGATTATTTTCCATTCGATGATGCAATTGGATTCTTTTTGATTCGATTCGATTCT
Source organism: Canis lupus baileyi (assembly GCF_048164855.1). Lineage (NCBI taxonomy): Eukaryota > Metazoa > Chordata > Mammalia > Carnivora > Canidae > Canis > Canis lupus. The sequence continues at coordinate 122,487 of NW_027326455.1, read as the reverse complement.
TTTCGATTCGATTTGACTCGATTTCATGCTTTTTGATTCGATTCGATTAGAATTTACTCGACTGATTCAATTTGATTCTTTTCTTTTCGGTTGGATTCTTTTCTATTCGATTTTTTTCTATTCAATTCGATTCTTTCAATTCAATTCGATTCGATTCATTCGATTCGATTCAATTCTTTTCGTTTCAAATCGATTCATTTCAATTCGAGTCTTTTCAATTTGATGCTTTTCGATTCGGTTCGATTTGATATTTTTAATTTGATTCGAGTCTTTTCGATTCGAGTCGATTCTTTTCAATTCGATTCTTTTCGATTCGAGTCTTTTTGATTCGATTCATTTCGATTCGATTCGATTCTTTTCAATCCGATTTGATGCTTTTCCATTTGATCTGATTTGTTTCATTTCGATTCTTTTCGATTCAATTCGATTCTTTTCGATTCCATTAAATTTGATTCGATTCTTTTCGATTCGATTAGATTCTTTTCGATTTGATTCCATTCAGTTCGATTCTTTTCGATTCGATTGGATTCTTTTCGATTTGATTCAATTCTTTCGATTCGATTTGATTTGATTCTTTTCGATTCGATTCAATACGATTCTTTTCATTTCGATTCTAATCGATTCTCTTCGATTCGTTTCGATTCTATTCGATTTTTTTCGATTCTATTCTATTCGATTCATTTTGAATCATTTCCATTTGATTCTGTTCGAGTGGTTTCTATTAGATTCTTTTCGATTTGATTCAATTCGATTCGAGTCTTTTTGATTCGAGTCTTTTCGACTCGATGCAATTCAATACGATTCTTTTAGATTCGATTCGATTCGATTGTTTTCGTTTCGATTCGACTTTTTTTGATTCGATTCTTTTCGATTCGATTGTTTTCAATTCGATTGATTCGATTCTTTTCAATTCTATGCTATTCAAAGCGATTCTTTTGTATTTGATTCGATTCGATTGTTTTCTTTTTGATTCGGTTCGATTCGTTTCTTTTCGATTCGATTCAATTCTTTTCGATTCGATTCTTTTCGATTCGATTTGATTCTTTTCGATTCTATTCTATTCTATTCTTTTATATTCCATTCGAATCGATTCGTTTTGATTGAATTCGATTCTTTTCGATTCGATTCAATTAGATTCTTTTCAATTGGATTCAATTTGTTTCGATTCGATTCAATTTGATTCTTTTCGATTGGATTCCATTCGATTCTTTTCGATTTGATTCAATTCGATTCTTTTCGATTCTATTCATTTCGATGATTTTCGTTGAGATTAGATTCTTTTCGATTTGATTTTTTCGGTTCGAGTCGATTCATTTCGCTTATTTTGGTTAGGATCAATTCAATTCGATTCTTTTTGATTTGATTTGATTCTATTCGATTTCTTTCGATTCTATTCTATTGTATTCTTTTCTTTTCCATTCCGTTCAATTCGATTCTTTTCGATTCGATTCGATTGTTTTAGATTTGATGCCCATTCTTTCGATTCTATTTGATATGATTCTTTTCGATTCCATTTGATACGATACTTTTTATTTTGATTCGAATCGATTCTCTTCAGTTCGATTCGTTTTGATTCTTTTCGATTCAATTCTATTCGAATTTTTTCGATTTGATTCGATTCGATTCTTTTAGATTCTACTTGATTTGTTTCTTTTCGATTCGTTTTGATTCGATTCTTTTTGATTCATCTCGATTCGATTCGATTCTTTTGTTTCTTTTTTTATTTTTTTTTATTTTTTTTATTCTTTTGTTTCGATTCGATTGTTTTCAATTCGAATCTTTTCGTTACATGGAATTCGATTCTTTTCGTTTGATTCTTTATGATTTTTTTCAACGCGATTCAATTCGATTCTTTTTTTATGATAGTCACAGAGAGAGAGAGGCAGAGACACAGGCAGAGGGAGTAGCAGGCTCCATGCACCGGGTGCCCGATGTGGGATTCGATCCCGGGTCTCCAGGAACGCGCCCTGGGCCAAAGGCAGGCGCTAAACAGCTGCGCCACCCAGGGATCCCTCAATTCGATTCTTTTTTATTCGAATCTATTCGATTCTTTTTGATTCGATTTGATTCTATTCGTTTTTTTCGATTTGATTCGATTAGTTCCTTTTTGATTCAATTCAATTCATTTCTTCTGATTCGATTCAATTCGATTCTTTTGGATTCGATTCGATTCTCTTGGATTCGATTCTTTTGGATTCGAATCGAGTAGATTCTTTTAATTTCGATCGGATTCATTTCAATTCGATTCTTTTCGATTCGAATGTTTTCGAATCAATTCGATACTTTTTGATTCGATTCGATTCTCTTGGATTCGATTCTTTTGGATTCGAATCGAGTAGATTCTTTTAATTTCGATCGGATTCATTTCAATTCGATTCTTTTCGATTCGAATGTTTTCGAATCAAATCGATACTTTTTGATTCGATTCGATTCTTTTCGTGTCGATTTGATTCTTTTCGATTCGATTCTTTTCTATTTGAATCGATTCGATTCTTTTCATTTCGATTCGATTTGATTCAATTCGATTCTTTTCGATCAATTCAATTTGATTGTTTTCGATTTGATTCGATTCGATTCTTTTCTATTCTATTCAATTCGATTATTTTCCATTCGATGATGCAATTGGATTCTTTTTGATTCGATTCGATTCTTTTCGATTCGATTTGACTCGATTTCATGCTTTTTGATTCGATTCGATTAGAATTTACTCGACTGATTCAATTTGATTCTTTTCTTTTCGGTTGGATTCTTTTCTATTCGATTTTTTTCTATTCAATTCGATTCTTTCAATATAATTCGATTCGATTCATTCGATTCGATTCAATTCTTTACGTTTCAAATCGATTCGTTTCAATTCGAGTCTTTTCAATTTGATGCTTTTCGATTCGGTTCGATTTGATATTTTTAATTTGATTCGAGTCTTTTCGATTCGAGTCGATTCTTTTCAATTCGATTCTTTTCGATTCGAGTCTTTTTGATTCGATTCATTTCGATTCGATTCGATTCTTTTCAATCCGATTTGATGCTTTTCCATTTGATCTGATTTGTTTCATTTCGATTCTTTTCGATTCAATTCGATTCTTTTCGATTCCATTAAATTTGATTCGATTCTTTTCGATTCGATTAGATTCTTTTCGATTTGATTCCATTCAGTTCGATTCTTTTCGATTCGATTGGATTCTTTTCGATTTGATTCAATTCTTTGGATTCGATTTGATTTGATTCTTTTCGATTCGATTCAATACGATTCTTTTCATTTCGATTCTAATCGATTCTCTTCGATTCTTTTCGATTCGTTTCGATTCTATTCGATTTTTTTCGATTCTATTCTATTCGATTCATTTTGAATCATTTCGATTTGATTCTGTTCGAGTGGTTTCTATTAGATTCTTTTCGATTTGATTCAATTCGATTCGAGTCTTTTTGATTCGAGTCTTTTCGACTCGATGCAATTCAATACGATTCTTTTAGATTCGATTCGATTCGATTGTTTTCGTTTCGATTCGACTTTTTTTGATTCGATTCTTTTCGATTCGATTGTTTTCAATTCGATTGATTCGATTCTTTTCAATTCTATGCTATTCAAAGCGATTCTTTTGTATTTGATTCGATTCGATTGTTTTCTTTTTGATTCGGTTCGATTCGTTTCTTTTCGATTCGATTCAATTCTTTTCGATTCGATTCTTTTCGATTCGATTTGATTCTTTTCGATTCGATTCTATTCTATTCTTTTGTATTCCATTCGAATCGATTCGTTTTGATTGAATTCGATTCTTTTCGATTCGATTCAATTAGATTCTTTTCGATTGGATTCAATTTGTTTCGATTCGAATCAATTTGATTCTTTTCGATTGGATTCCATTCGATTCCTTTCGATTTGATTCAATTCGATTCTTTTCGATTCTATTCATTTCGATGATTTTCGTTGAGATTAGATTCTTTTCGATTTGATTTTTTTCGGTTCGAGTCGATTCATTTCGCTTATTTTGGTTACGATCAATTCAATTCGATTCTTTTTGATTTGATTTGATTCTATTCGATTTCTTTCGATTCTATTCTATTGTATTCTTTTCGATTCGATTCCATTCAATCCGATTCTTTTCGATTCGATTCGATTGTTTTAGATTTGATTCCATTCTTTCGATTCTATTTGATATGATTCTTTTCGATTCGATTTGATACGATACTTTTTATTTTGATTCGAATCGATTCTCTTCGGTTCGATTCGTTTTGATTTTCGATTCAATTCTATTCGAATTTTTTCGATTTGATTCGATTCGATTCTTTTAGATTCTACTTGATTTGTTTCTTTTCGATTTGTTTTGATTCGATTCTTTTTGATTCATCTCGATTCGATTCGATTCTTTTGTTTCTTTTTTTATTTTTTTATTTTTTTTATTCTTTTGTTTCGATTCGATTGTTTTCAATTCGAATCTTTTCGTTACATGGAATTCGATTCTTTTCGTTTGATTCTTTATGATTTTTTTCAACGCGATTCAATTCGATTCTTTTTTTATGATAGTCACAGAGAGAGACAGGCAGAGACACAGGCAGAGGGAGAAGCAGGCTCCATGCACCGGGAGCCTGATGTGGGATTCGATCCCGTGATTCCAGGAACGTGCCCTGGGCCAAAGGCAGGCACTAAACAGCTGTGCCACCCAGGGATCCCTCAATTCGATTCTTTTTTATTCGAATCTATTCGATTCTTTTTGATTCGATTTGATTCTATTCGATTTTTTCGATTTGATTCGATTAGTTCCTTTTTGATTCAATTCAATTCAGTTCTTTTGATTCAAATCAATTCGATTCTTTTGGATTCGATTCGATTCTTTTGGATTCGATTCTTTTGGATTCGAATCTAGTAGAATCTTTTCATTGCGATCGGATTCATTTCAATTCGATTCTTTTCGATTCGAATGTTTTCGAATCAATTCGATACTTTTTGATTCGATTCGATTCTTTTCGTGTCGATTTGATTCTTTTCGATTCGATTCTTTTCTATTTGAATCGATTCGATTCTTTTCATTTCGATTCGATTTGATTCAATTCGATTCTTTTCGATCAATTCAATTTGATTGTTTTCGATTTGATTCGATTCTATTCTTTTCTATTCTATTCAATTCGATTATTTTCCATTCGATGATGAAATTGGATTCTTTTTGATTCGATTCGATTCTTTTCGATTCGATTCGACTCGATTTCATGCTTTTTGATTAGATTCGACTAGAATTTAATCGACTGATTCAATTTGATTCTTTTCTTTTCGGTTGGATTCTTTTCTATTCGATTTTTTTCTATTCAATTCGATTCTTTCATTTGATTCGATTCGATTCGATTCAATTCTTTTCGTTTCAAATCGATTCGTTTCAATTCGAGTCTTTTCAATTTGATGCTTTTCGATTCGGTTCGATTTGATATTTTTAATTTGATTCGAGTCTTTTCGATTCGATTCGATTCTTTTCAATCCGATTTGATGCTTTTCCATTTGATCTGATTTGTTTCATTTCGATTCTTTTCGATTCAATTCGATTCTTTTCGATTCCATTAAATTTGATTCGATTCTTTTCGATTCGATTAGATTCTTTTCGATTTGATTCCATTCAGTTCGATTCTTTTTGACTCGATTGGATTCTTTTCGATTTGATTCAATTCTTTCGATTCGATTTGATTTGATTTGATTCTTTTCGGTTCGATTCAATACGATTCTTTTCATTTCGATTCTAATCGATTCTCTTCGATTCGTTTCGATTCGTTTCGATTCTATTCGATTTTTTTCGATTCTATTCTATTCGATTCATTTTGAATCATTTCAATTTGATTCTGTTCGAGTGGTTTCTATTAGATTCTTTTCGATTTGATTCAATTCGATTCGAGTCTTTTTGATTCGAGTCTTTTCGACTCGATTCAATTCAATACGATTCTTTTAGATTCGATTCGATTCGATTGTTTTCGTTTCGATTCGACTTTTTTTGATTCGATTCTTTTCGATTCGATTGTTTTCAATTCGATTGATTCGATTCTTTTCAATTCTATGCTATTCAAAGCGATTCTTTTGTATTTGATTCGATTCGATTGTTTTCTTTTTGATTCGGTTCGATTCGTTTCCTTTCGATTCGATTCAGTTCTTTTCGATTCGATTCTTTTCAATTCGATTTGATTCTTTTCGATTCTATTCTATTCTATTCTATTCTTTTGTATTCCATTCGAATCAATTCGTTTTGATTGAATTCGATTCTTTTCGATTCGATTCAATTAGATTCTTTTCGATTGGATTCCATTCGATTCTTTTCGATTTGATTCAATTCGATTCTTTTCGATTCTATTCATTTCGATTATTTTCGTTGAGATTAGATTCTTTTCGATTTGATTTTTTCGGTTCGAGTCGATTCATTTCGCTTATTTTGGTTAGGATCAATTCAATTCGATTGTTTTTGATTTGATTTGATTCTATTCGATTTCTTTCGATTCTATTCTATTGTATTCTTTTCTTTTCCATTCCGTTCAATTCGATTCTTTTCGATTCGATTCGATTGTTTTAGATTTGATTCCATTCTTTCGATTCTATTTGATATGATTCTTTTCGATTCGATTTGATACGATACTTTTTATTTTGATTCGAATCGATTCTCTTCGGTTCGATTCGTTTTGATTCTTTTCGATTCAATTCTATTCGAATTTTTTCGATTTGATTCGATTCGATTCTTTTAGATTCTACTTGATTTGTTTCTTTTCGATTCGTTTTGATTCGATTCTTTTTGATTCATGTCGATTCGATTCGATTCTTTTGTTTCGATTCGAATCTTTTCAATTCGAATCTTTTCGTTACATGGAATTCGATTCTTTTCGTTTGATTCTTTATGATTTTTTTCAACGCGATTCAATTCGATTCTTTTTTTATGATAGTCACAGAGAGAGAGAGGCAGAGACACAGGCAGAGGGAGTAGCAGGCTCCATGCACCGGGTGCCCGATGTGGGATTCGATCCCGGGTCTCCAGGAACGCGCCCTGGGCCAAAGGCAGGCGCTAAACAGCTGCGCCACCCAGGGATCCCTCAATTCGATTCTTTTTTATTCGAATCTATTCGATTCTTTTTGATTCGATTTGATTCTATTCATTTTTTTCGATTTGATTCGATTAGTTCCTTTTTGATTCAATTCAATTCATTTCTTCTGATTCGATTCAATTCGATTCTTTTGGATTCGATTCGATTCTCTTGGATTCGATTCTTTTGGATTCGAATCGAGTAGATTCTTTTAATTTCGATCGGATTCATTTCAATTCGATTCTTTTCGATTCGAATGTTTTCGAATCAATTCGATACTTTTTGATTCAATTCGATTCTTTTCGTGTCGATTTGATTCTTTTCGATTCGATTCTTTTCTATTTGAATCGATTCGATTCTTTTCATTTCGATTCAATTTGATTCAATTCGATTCTTTTCGATCAATTCAATTTGATTGTTTTCGATTTGATTCGATTCTATTCTTTTCTATTCTATTCAATTCGATTATTTTCCATTCGATGATGAAATTGGATTCTTTTTGATTCGATTCGATTCTTTTCGATTCGATTCGACTCGATTTCATGCTTTTTGATTCGATTCGACTAGAATTTAATCGACTGATTCAATTTGATTCTTTTCTTTTCGGTTGGATTCTTTTCTATTCGATTTTTTTCTATTCAATTCGATTCTTTCATTTGATTCGATTCGATTCGATTCGATTCGATTCAATTCTTTTCGTTTCAAATCGATTCGTTTCAATTCGAGTCTTTTCAATTTGATGCTTTTCGATTCGGTTCGATTTGATATTTTTAATTTGATTCGAGTCTTTTCGATTCGATTCGATTCTTTTCAATTCGATTCTTTTCGATTCGAGTCTTTTTGATTCGATTCATTTCTATTCGATTCGATTCTTTTCAATCCGATTTGATGCTTTTCCATTTGATCTGATTTGTTTCATTTCGATTCTTTTCGATTCAATTCGATTCTTTTCGATTCCATTAAATTTGATTCGATTCTTTTCGATTCGATTAGATTCTTTTCGATTTGATTCCATTCAGTTCGATTCTTTTCGATTCGATTGGATTCTTTTCGATTTGATTCAATTCTTTCGATTCGATTTGATTTGATTCTTTTCGATTCGATTCAATACGATTCTTTTCATTTCGATTCTAATCGATTCTAATCGATTCTCTTCGATTCGTTTCGATTCTATTCGATTTTTTTCGATTCTATTCTATTCGATTCATTTTGAATCATTTCCATTTGATTCTGTTCGAGTGGTTTCTATTAGATTCTTTTCGATTTGATTCAATTCGATTCGAGTCTTTTTGATTCGAGTCTTTTCGACTCGATGCAATTCAATACGATTCTTTTAGATTCGATTCGATTCGATTGTTTTCGTTTCGATTCGACTTTTTTTGATTCGATTCTTTTCGATTCGATTGTTTTCAATTCGATTGATTCGATTCTTTTCAATTCTATGCTATTCAAAGCGATTCTTTTGTATTTGATTCGATTCGATTGTTTTCTTTTTGATTCGGTTCGATTCGTTTCTTTTCGATTCGATTCAATTCTTTTCGATTCGATTCTTTTCGATTCGATTTGATTCTTTTCGATTCTATTCTATTCTATTCTTTTGTATTCCATTCGAATCGATTCGTTTTGATTGAATTCGATTCTTTTCGATTCGATTCAATTAGATTCTTTTCGATTGGATTCAATTTGTTTCGATTCGAATCAATTTGATTCTTTTCGATTGGATTCCATTCGATTCCTTTCGATTTGATTCAATTCGATTCTTTTCGATTCTATTCATTTCGATGATTTTCGTTGAGATTAGATTCTTTTCGATTTGATTTTTTTCGGTTCGAGTCGATTCATTTCGCTTATTTTGGTTACGATCAATTCAATTCGATTCTTTTTGATTTGATTTGATTCTATTCGATTTCTTTCGATTCTATTCTATTGTATTCTTTTCGATTCGATTCCATTCAATCCGATTCTTTTCGATTTGATTCGATTGTTTTAGATTTGATTCCATTCTTTCGATTCTATTTGATATGATTCTTTTCGATTCGATTTGATACGATACTTTTTATTTTGATTCGAATCGATTCTCTTCGGTTCGATTCGTTTTGATTTTCGATTCAATTCTATTCGAATTTTTTCGATTTGATTCGATTCGATTCTTTTAGATTCTACTTGATTTGTTTCTTTTCGATTTGTTTTGATTCGATTCTTTTTGATTCATCTCGATTCGATTCGATTCTTTTGTTTCGTTTTTTATTTTTTTTTATTTTTTTTATTCTTTTGTTTCGATTCGATTGTTTTCAATTCGAATCTTTTCGTTACATGGAATTCGATTCTTTTCGTTTGATTCTTTATGATTTTTTTCAACGCGATTAAATTCGATTCTTTTTTTATGATAGTCACAGAGAGCGAGAGGCAGAGACACAGGCAGAGGGAGTAGCAGGCTCCATGCACCGGGTGCCCGATGTGGGATTCGATCCCGGGTCTCCAGGAACACGCCCTGGGCAAAGGCAGGCGCTAAACAGCTGTGCCACCCAGGGATCCCTCAGTTCGATTCTTTTTTATTCGAATCTATTCCATTCTTTTTGATTCGATTTGATTCTATTCGTTTTTTTCGATTTGATTCGATTAGTTCCTTTTTGATTCAATTCAATTCATTTCTTTTGATTCAAATCAATTCGATTCTTTTGGATTCGATTCGATTCTTTTGGATTCGATTCTTTTGGATTCGAATCTAGTAGAATCTTTTCATTTCGATCGGATTCATTTCAATTCGATTCTTTTCGATTCGAATGTTTTCGAATCAATTCGATACTTTTTGATTCGATTCGATTCTTTTCGTGTCGATTTGATTCTTTTCGATTCGATTCTTTTCTATTTGAATCGATTCGATTCTTTTCATTTCGATTCGATTTGATTCAATTCGATTCTTTTCGATCAATTCAATTTGATTGTTTTCGATTTGATTCGATTCGATTCTTTTCTATTCTATTCAATTCGATTATTTTCCATTCGATGATGCAATTGGATTCTTTTTGATTCGATTCGATTCTTTTCGATTCGATTTGACTCGATTTCATGCTTTTTGATTCGATTCGATTAGAATTTACTCGACTGATTCAATTTGATTCTTTTCTTTTCGGTTGGATTCTTTTCTATTCGATTTTTTTCTATTCAATTCGATTCTTTCAATATAATTCGATTCGATTCATTCGATTCGATTCAATTCTTTTCGTTTCAAATCGATTCGTTTCAATTCGAGTCTTTTCAATTTGATGCTTTTCGATTCGGTTCGATTTGATATTTTTAATTTGATTCGAGTCTTTTCGATTCGATTCGATTCTTTTCAATTCGATTCTTTTCGATTCGATTCTTTTTGATTCGATTCATTTCGATTCGATTCGATTCTTTTCAATCCGATTTGATGCTTTTCCATTTGATCTGATTTGTTTCATTTCGATTCTTTTCGATTCATTTCGATTCTTTTCGATTCCATTAAATTTGATTCGATTCTTTTCGATTCGATTAGATTCTTTTCGATTTGATTCCATTCAGTTCGATTCTTTTCGATTCGATTGGATTCTTTTCGATTTGATTCAATTCTTTGGATTCGATTTGATTTGATTCTTTTCGATTCGATTCAATACGATTCTTTTCATTTCGATTCTAATCGATTCTCTTCGATTCTTTTCGATTCGTTTCGATTCTATTCGATTTTTTTCGATTCTATTCTATTCGATTCATTTTGAATCATTTCGATTTGATTCTGTTCGAGTGGTTTCTATTAGATTCTTTTCGATTTGATTCAATTCGATTCGAGTCTTTTTGATTCGAGTCTTTTCGACTCGATGCAATTCAATACGATTCTTTTAGATTCGATTCGATTCGATTGTTTTCGTTTCGATTCGACTTTTTTTGATTCGATTCTTTTCGATTCGATTGTTTTCAATTCGATTGATTCGATTCTTTTCAATTCTATGCTATTCAAAGCGATTCTTTTGTATTTGATTCGATTCGATTGTTTTCTTTTTGATTCGGTTCGATTCGTTTCTTTTCGATTCGATTCAATTCTTTTCGATTCGATTCTTTTCGATTCGATTTGATTCTTTTCGATTCGATTCTATTCTATTCTTTTGTATTCCATTCGAATCGATTCGTTTTGATTGAATTCGATTCTTTTCGATTCGATTCAATTAGATTCTTTTCGATTGGATTCAATTTGTTTCGATTCGAATCAATTTGATTCTTTTCGATTGGATTCCATTCGATTCCTTTCGATTTGATTCAATTCGATTCTTTTCGATTCTATTCATTTCGATGATTTTCGTTGAGATTAGATTCTTTTCGATTTGATTTTTTTCGGTTCGAGTCGATTCATTTCGCTTATTTTGGTTACGATCAATTCAATTCGATTCTTTTTGATTTGATTTGATTCTATTCGATTTCTTTCGATTCTATTCTATTGTATTCTTTTCGATTCGATTCCATTCAATCCGATTCTTTTCGATTCGATTCGATTGTTTTAGATTTGATTCCATTCTTTCGATTCTATTTGATATGATTCTTTTCGATTCGATTTGATACGATACTTTTTATTTTGATTCGAATCGATTCTCTTCGGTTCGATTCGTTTTGATTTTCGATTCAATTCTATTCGAATTTTTTCGATTTGATTCGATTCGATTCTTTTAGATTCTACTTGATTTGTTTCTTTTCGATTTGTTTTGATTCGATTCTTTTTGATTCATCTCGATTCGATTCGATTCTTTTGTTTCTTTTTTTATTTTTTTTTATTTTTTTTATTCTTTTGTTTCGATTCGATTGTTTTCAATTCGAATCTTTTCGTTACATGGAATTCGATTCTTTTCGTTTGATTCTTTATGATTTTTTTCAACGCGATTCAATTCGATTCTTTTTTTATGATAGTCACAGAGAGAGAGAGGCAGAGACACAGGCAGAGGGAGTAGCAGGCTCCATGCACCGGGTGCCCGATGTGGGATTCGATCCCGGGTCTCCAGGAACGCGCCCTGGGCCAAAGGCAGGCGCTAAACAGCTGCGCCACCCAGGGATCCCTCAATTCGATTCTTTTTTATTCGAATCTATTCGATTCTTTTTGATTCGATTTGATTCTATTCGTTTTTTTCGATTTGATTCGATTAGTTCCTTTTTGATTCAATTCAATTCATTTCTTCTGATTCGATTCAATTCGATTCTTTTGGATTCGATTCGATTCTTTTGGATTCGATTATTTTGGATTCGAATCTAGTAGAATCTTTTCATTGCGATCGGATTCATTTCAATTCGATTCTTTTCGATTCGAATGTTTTCGAATCAATTCGATACTTTTTGATTCGATTCGATTCTTTTCGTGTCGATTTGATTCTTTTCGATTCGATTCTTTTCTATTTGAATCGATTCGATTCTTTTCATTTCGATTCGATTTGATTCAATTCGATTCTTTTCGATCAATTCAATTTGATTGTTTTCGATTTGATTCGATTCTATTCTTTTCTATTCTATTCAATTCGATTATTTTCCATTCGATGATGAAATTGGATTCTTTTTGATTCGATTCGATTCTTTTCGATTCGATTCGACTCGATTTCATGCTTTTTGATTCGATTCGACTAGAATTTAATCGACTGATTCAATTTGATTCTTTTCTTTTCGGTTGGATTCTTTTCTATTCGATTTTTTTCTATTCAATTCGATTCTTTCATTTGATTCGATTCGATTCGATTCGATTCGATTCAATTCTTTTCGTTTCAAATCGATTCGTTTCAATTCGAGTCTTTTCAATTTGATGCTTTTCGATTCGGTTCGATTTGATATTTTTAATTTGATTCGAGTCTTTTCGATTCGATTCGATTCTTTTCAATTCGATTCTTTTCGATTCGAGTCTTTTTGATTCGATTCATTTCTATTCGATTCGATTCTTTTCAATCCGATTTGATGCTTTTCCATTTGATCTGATTTGTTTCATTTCGATTCTTTTCGATTCAATTCGATTCTTTTCGATTCCATTAAATTTGATTCGATTCTTTTCGATTCGATTAGATTCTTTTCGATTTGATTCCATTCAGTTCGATTCTTTTTGACTCGATTGGATTCTTTTCGATTTGATTCAATTCTTTCGATTCGATTTGATTTGATTTGATTCTTTTCGGTTCGATTCAATACGATTCTTTTCATTTCGATTCTAATCGATTCTCTTCGATTCGTTTCGATTCTATTCGATTTTTTTCGATTCTATTCTATTCGATTCATTTTGAATCATTTCAATTTGATTCTGTTCGAGTGGTTTCTATTAGATTCTTTTCGATTTGATTCAATTCGATTCGAGTCTTTTTGATTCGAGTCTTTTCGACTCGATTCAATTCAATACGATTCTTTTAGATTCGATTCGATTCGATTGTTTTCGTTTCGATTCGACTTTTTTTGATTCGATTCTTTTCGATTCGATTGTTTTCAATTCGATTGATTCGATTCTTTTCAATTCTATGCTATTCAAAGCGATTCTTTTGTATTTGATTCGATTCGATTGTTTTCTTTTTGATTCGGTTCGATTCGTTTCCTTTCGATTCGATTCAGTTCTTTTCGATTCGATTCTTTTCAATTCGATTTGATTCTTTTCGATTCTATTCTATTCTATTCTATTCTATTCTATTCTTTTGTATTCCATTCGAATCAATTCGTTTTGATTGAATTCGATTCTTTTCGATTCGATTCAATTAGATTCTTTTCGATTGGATTCAATTTGTTTCGATTCGAATCAATTTGATTCTTTTCGATTGGATTCCATTCGATTCTTTTCGATTTGATTCAATTCGATTCTTTTCGATTCTATTCATTTCGATGATTTTCGTTGAGATTAGATTCTTTTCGATTTGATTTTTTCGGTTCGAGTCGATTCATTTCGCTTATTTTGGTTAGGATCAATTCAATTCGATTCTTTTTGATTTGATTTGATTCTATTCGATTTCTTTCGATTCTATTCTATTGTATTCTTTTCTTTTCCATTCCGTTCAATTCGATTCTTTTCGATTCGATTCGATTGTTTTAGATTTGATTCCATTCTTTCGATTCTATTTGATATGATTCTTTTCGATTCGGTTTGATACGATACTTTTTATTTTGATTCGAATCGATTCTCTTCGGTTCGATTCGTTTTGATTCTTTTCGATTCAATTCTATTCGAATTTTTTCGATTTGATTCGATTCGATTCTTTTAGATTCTACTTGATTTGTTTCTTTTCGATTCGTTTTGATTCGATTCTTTTTGATTCATCTCGATTCGATTCGATTCTTTTGTTTCTTTTTTTATTTTTTTTTATTTTTTTTATTCTTTTGTTTCGATTCGATTGTTTTCAATTCGAATCTTTTCGTTACATGGAATTCGATTCTTTTCGTTTGATTCTTTATGATTTTTTTCAACGCGATTCAATTCGATTCTTTTTTTATGATAGTCACAGAGAGAGAGAGGCAGAGACACAGGCAGAGGGAGTAGCAGGCTCCATGCACCGGGTGCCCGATGTGGGATTCGATCCCGGGTCTCCAGGAACGCGCCCTGGGCCAAAGGCAGGCGCTAAACAGCTGCGCCACCCAGGGATCCCTCAATTCGATTCTTTTTTATTCGAATCTATTCGATTCTTTTTGATTCGATTTGATTCTATTCGTTTTTTTCGATTTGATTCGATTAGTTCCTTTTTGATTCAATTCAATTCATTTCTTCTGATTCGATTCAATTCGATTCTTTTGGATTCGATTCGATTCTCTTGGATTCGATTCTTTTGGATTCGAATCGAGTAGATTCTTTTAATTTCGATCGGATTCATTTCAATTCGATTCTTTTCGATTCGAATGTTTTCGAATCAATTCGATACTTTTTGATTCGATTCGATTCTTTTCGTGTCGATTTGATTCTTTTCGATTCGATTCTTTTCTATTTGAATCGATTCGATTCTTTTCATTTCGATTCAATTTGATTCAATTCGACTCTTTTCGATCAATTCAATTTGATTGTTTTCGATTTGATTCGATTCGATTCTTTTCTATTCTATTCAATTCGATTATTTTCCATTCGATGATGCAATTGGATTCTTTTTGATTCGATTCGATTCTTTTCGATTCGATTTGACTCGATTTCATGCTTTTTGATTCGATTCGATTAGAATTTAATCGACTGATTCAATTTGATTCTTTTCTTTTCGGTTGGATTCTTTTCTATTCGATTTTTTTCTATTCAATTCGATTCTTTCAATATAATTCGATTCGATTCATTCGATTCGATTCAATTCTTTACGTTTCAAATCGATTCGTTTCAATTCGAGTCTTTTCAATTTGATGCTTTTCGATTCGGTTCGATTTGATATTTTTAATTTGATTCGAGTCTTTTCGATTCGATTCGATTCTTTTCAATTCGATTCTTTTCGATTCGATTCTTTTTGATTCGATTCATTTCGATTCGATTCGATTCTTTTCAATCCGATTTGATGCTTTTCCATTTGATCTGATTTGTTTCATTTCGATTCTTTTCGATTCATTTCGATTCTTTTCGATTCCATTAAATTTGATTCGATTCTTTTCGATTCGATTAGATTCTTTTCGATTTGATTCCATTCAGTTCGATTCTTTTCGATTCGATTGGATTCTTTTCGATTTGATTCAATTCTTTGGATTCGATTTGATTTGATTCTTTTCGATTCGATTCAATATGATTCTTTTCATTTCGATTCTAATCGATTCTCTTCGATTCAGTTTGTTTCGATTCGTTTCGATTCTATTCGATTTTTTTCGATTCTATTCTATTCGATTCATTTTGAATCATTTCGATTTGATTCTGTTCGAGTGGTTTCTATTAGATTCTTTTCGATTTGATTCAATTCGATTCGAGTCTTTTTGATTCGAGTCTTTTCGACTCGATTCAATTCAATACGATTCTTTTAGATTCGATTCGATTCGATTGTTTTCGTTTCGATTTGACTTTTTTTGATTCGATTCTTTTCGATTCGATTGTTTTCAATTCGATTGATTCGATTCTTTTCAATTCTATGCTATTCAAAGCGATTCTTTTGTATTTGATTCGATTCGATTGTTTTCTTTTTGATTCGGTTCGATTCGTTTCTTTTCGATTCGATTCAATTCTTTTCGATTCGATTCTTTTCGATTCGATTTGATTCTTTTCGATTCGATTCTATTCTATTCTTTTGTATTCCATTCGAATCGATTCGTTTTGATTGAATTCGATTCTTTTCGATTCGATTCAATTAGATTCTTTTCGATTGGATTCAATTTGTTTCGATTCGAATCAATTTGATTCTTTTCGATTGGATTCCATTCGATTCCTTTCGATTTGATTCAATTCGATTCTTTTCGATTCTATTCATTTCGATGATTTTCGTTGAGATTAGATTCTTTTCGATTTGATTTTTTTCGGTTCGAGTCGATTCATTTCGCTTATTTTGGTTACGATCAATTCAATTCGATTCTTTTTGATTTGATTTGATTCTATTCGATTTCTTTCGATTCTATTCTATTGTATTCTTTTCGATTCGATTCCATTCAATCCGATTCTTTTCGATTCGATTCGATTGTTTTAGATTTGATTCCATTCTTTCGATTCTATTTGATATGATTCTTTTCGATTCGATTTGATACGATACTTTTTATTTTGATTCGAATCGATTCTCTTCGGTTCGATTCGTTTTGATTTTCGATTCAATTCTATTCGAATTTTTTCGATTTGATTCGATTCGATTCTTTTAGATTCTACTTGATTTGTTTCTTTTCGATTTGTTTTGATTCGATTCTTTTTGATTCATCTCGATTCGATTCGATTCTTTTGTTTCTTTTTTTATTTTTTTTTATTTTTTTTATTCTTTTGTTTCGATTCGATTGTTTTCAATTCGAATCTTTTCGTTACATGGAATTCGATTCTTTTCGTTTGATTCTTTATGATTTTTTTCAACGCGATTCAATTCGATTCTTTTTTTATGATAGTCACAGAGAGAGAGAGGCAGAGACACAGGCAGAGGGAGTAGCAGGCTCCATGCACCGGGTGCCCGATGTGGGATTCGATCCCGGGTCTCCAGGAACGCGCCCTGGGCCAAAGGCAGGCGCTAAACAGCTGCGCCACCCAGGGATCCCTCAATTCGATTCTTTTTTATTCGAATCTATTCGATTCTTTTTGATTCGATTTGATTCTATTCGTTTTTTTCGATTTGATTCGATTAGTTCCTTTTTGATTCAATTCAATTCATTTCTTCTGATTCGATTCAATTCGATTCTTTTGGATTCGATTCGATTCTCTTGGATTCGATTCTTTTGGATTCGAATCGAGTAGATTCTTTTAATTTCGATCGGATTCATTTCAATTCGATTCTTTTCGATTCGAATGTTTTCGAATCAATTCGATACTTTTTGATTCGATTCGATTCTCTTGGATTCGATTCTTTTGGATTCGAATCGAGTAGATTCTTTTAATTTCGATCGGATTCATTTCAATTCGATTCTTTTCGATTCGAATGTTTTCGAATCAATTCGATACTTTTTGATTCAATTCGATTCTTTTCGTGTCGATTTGATTCTTTTCGATTCGATTCTTTTCTATTTGAATCGATTCGATTCTTTTCATTTCGATTCAATTTGATTCAATTCGATTCTTTTCGATCAATTCAATTTGATTGTTTTCGATTTGATTCGATTCTATTCTTTTCTATTCTATTCAATTCGATTATTTTCCATTCGATGATGCAATTGGATTCTTTTTGATTCGATTCGATTCTTTTCGATTCGATTCGACTCGATTTCATGCTTTTTGATTAGATTCGACTAGAATTTAATCGACTGATTCAATTTGATTCTTTTCTTTTCGGTTGGATTCTTTTCTATTCGATTTTTTTCTATTCAATTCGATTCTTTCATTTGATTCGATTCGATTCGATTCGATTCAATTCTTTTCGTTTCAAATCGATTCGTTTCAATTCGAGTCTTTTCAATTTGATGCTTTTCGATTCGGTTCGATTTGATATTTTTAATTTGATTCGAGTCTTTTCGATTCGATTCGATTCTTTTCAATCCGATTTGATGCTTTTCCATTTGATCTGATTTGTTTCATTTCGATTCTTTTCGATTCAATTCGATTCTTTTCGATTCCATTAAATTTGATTCGATTCTTTTCGATTCGATTAGATTCTTTTCGATTTGATTCCATTCAGTTCGATTCTTTTTGACTCGATTGGATTCTTTTCGATTTGATTCAATTCTTTCGATTCGATTTGATTTGATTTGATTCTTTTCGGTTCGATTCAATACGATTCTTTTCATTTCGATTCTAATCGATTCTCTTCGATTCGTTTCGATTCGTTTCGATTCTATTCGATTTTTTTCGATTCTATTCTATTCGATTCATTTTGAATCATTTCAATTTGATTCTGTTCGAGTGGTTTCTATTAGATTCTTTTCGATTTGATTCAATTCGATTCGAGTCTTTTTGATTCGAGTCTTTTCGACTCGATTCAATTCAATACGATTCTTTTAGATTCGATTCGATTCGTTTTCGTTTCGATTCGACTTTTTTTGATTCGATTCTTTTCGATTCGATTGTTTTCAATTCGATTGATTCGATTCTTTTCAATTCTATGCTATTCAAAGCGATTCTTTTGTATTTGATTCGATTCGATTGTTTTCTTTTTGATTCGGTTCGATTCGTTTCCTTTCGATTCGATTCAGTTCTTTTCGATTCGATTCTTTTCAATTCGATTTGATTCTTTTCGATTCTATTCTATTCTATTCTATTCTTTTGTATTCCATTCGAATCAATTCGTTTTGATTGAATTCGATTCTTTTCGATTCGATTCAATTAGATTCTTTTCGATTGGATTCCATTCGATTCTTTTCGATTTGATTCAATTCGATTCTTTTCGATTCTATTCATTTCGATTATTTTCGTTGAGATTAGATTCTTTTCGATTTGATTTTTTCGGTTCGAGTCGATTCATTTCGCTTATTTTGGTTAGGATCAATTCAATTCGATTGTTTTTGATTTGATTTGATTCTATTCGATTTCTTTCGATTCTATTCTATTGTATTCTTTTCTTTTCCATTCCGTTCAATTCGATTCTTTTCGATTCGATTCGATTGTTTTAGATTTGATTCCATTCTTTCGATTCTATTTGATATGATTCTTTTCGATTCGATTTGATACGATACTTTTTATTTTGATTCGAATCGATTCTCTTCGGTTCGATTCGTTTTGATTCTTTTCGATTCAATTCTATTCGAATTTTTTCGATTTGATTCGATTCGATTCTTTTAGATTCTACTTGATTTGTTTCTTTTCGATTCGTTTTGATTCGATTCTTTTTGATTCATGTCGATTCGATTCGATTCTTTTGTTTCGATTCGAATCTTTTCAATTCGAATCTTTTCGTTACATGGAATTCGATTCTTTTCGTTTGATTCTTTATGATTTTTTTCAACGCGATTCAATTCGATTCTTTTTTTATGATAGTCACAGAGAGAGAGAGGCAGAGACACAGGCAGAGGGAGTAGCAGGCTCCATGCACCGGGTGCCCGATGTGGGATTCGATCCCGGGTCTCCAGGAACGCGCCCTGGGCCAAAGGCAGGCGCTAAACAGCTGCGCCACCCAGGGATCCCTCAATTCGATTCTTTTTTATTCGAATCTATTCGATTCTTTTTGATTCGATTTGATTCTATTCATTTTTTTCGATTTGATTCGATTAGTTCCTTTTTGATTCAATTCAATTCATTTCTTCTGATTCGATTCAATTCGATTCTTTTGGATTCGATTCGATTCTCTTGGATTCGATTCTTTTGGATTCGAATCGAGTAGATTCTTTTAATTTCGATCGGATTCATTTCAATTCGATTCTTTTCGATTCGAATGTTTTCGAATCAATTCGATACTTTTTGATTCAATTCGATTCTTTTCGTGTCGATTTGATTCTTTTCGATTCGATTCTTTTCTATTTGAATCGATTCGATTCTTTTCATTTCGATTCAATTTGATTCAATTCGATTCTTTTCGATCAATTCAATTTGATTGTTTTCGATTTGATTCGATTCTATTCTTTTCTATTCTATTCAATTCGATTATTTTCCATTCGATGATGAAATTGGATTCTTTTTGATTCGATTCGATTCTTTTCGATTCGATTCGAGTCGATTTCATGCTTTTTGATTCGATTCGACTAGAATTTAATCGACTGATTCAATTTGATTCTTTTCTTTTCGGTTGGATTCTTTTCTATTCGATTTTTTTCTATTCAATTCGATTCTTTCATTTGATTCGATTCGATTCGATTCGATTCAATTCTTTTCGTTTCAAATCGATTCGTTTCAATTCGAGTCTTTTCAATTTGATGCTTTTCGATTCGGTTCGATTTGATATTTTTAATTTGATTCGAGTCTTTTCGATTCGATTCGATTCTTTTCAATTCGATTCTTTTCGATTCGAGTCTTTTTGATTCGATTCATTTCTATTCGATTCGATTCTTTTCAATCCGATTTGATGCTTTTCCATTTGATCTGATTTGTTTCATTTCGATTCTTTTCGATTCAATTCGATTCTTTTCGATTCCATTAAATTTGATTCGATTCTTTTCGATTCGATTAGATTCTTTTCGATTTGATTCCATTCAGTTCGATTCTTTTCGATTCGATTGGATTCTTTTCGATTTGATTCAATTCTTTCGATTCGATTTGATTTGATTCTTTTCGATTCGATTCAATACGATTCTTTTCATTTCGATTCTAATCGATTCTAATCGATTCTCTTCGATTCGTTTCGATTCTATTCGATTTTTTTCGATTCTATTCTATTCGATTCATTTTGAATCATTTCCATTTGATTCTGTTCGAGTGGTTTCTATTAGATTCTTTTCGATTTGATTCAATTCGATTCGAGTCTTTTTGATTCGAGTCTTTTCGACTCGATGCAATTCAATACGATTCTTTTAGATTCGATTCGATTCGATTGTTTTCGTTTCGATTCGACTTTTTTTGATTCGATTCTTTTCGATTCGATTGTTTTCAATTCGATTGATTCGATTCTTTTCAATTCTATGCTATTCAAAGCGATTCTTTTGTATTTGATTCGATTCGATTGTTTTCTTTTTGATTCGGTTCGATTCGTTTCTTTTCGATTCGATTCAATTCTTTTCGATTCGATTCTTTTCGATTCGATTTGATTCTTTTCGATTCTATTCTATTCTATTCTTTTGTATTCCATTCGAATCGATTCGTTTTGATTGAATTCGATTCTTTTCGATTCGATTCAATTAGATTCTTTTCGATTGGATTCAATTTGTTTCGATTCGAATCAATTTGATTCTTTTCGATTGGATTCCATTCGATTCCTTTCGATTTGATTCAATTCGATTCTTTTCGATTCTATTCATTTCGATGATTTTCGTTGAGATTAGATTCTTTTCGATTTGATTTTTTTCGGTTCGAGTCGATTCATTTCGCTTATTTTGGTTACGATCAATTCAATTCGATTCTTTTTGATTTGATTTGATTCTATTCGATTTCTTTCGATTCTATTCTATTGTATTCTTTTCGATTCGATTCCATTCAATCCGATTCTTTTCGATTTGATTCGATTGTTTTAGATTTGATTCCATTCTTTCGATTCTATTTGATATGATTCTTTTCGATTCGATTTGATACGATACTTTTTATTTTGATTCGAATCGATTCTCTTCGGTTCGATTCGTTTTGATTTTCGATTCAATTCTATTCGAATTTTTTCGATTTGATTCGATTCGATTCTTTTAGATTCTACTTGATTTGTTTCTTTTCGATTTGTTTTGATTCGATTCTTTTTGATTCATCTCGATTCGATTCGATTCTTTTGTTTCGTTTTTTATTTTTTTTTTATTTTTTTTATTCTTTTGTTTCGATTCGATTGTTTTCAATTCGAATCTTTTCGTTACATGGAATTCGATTCTTTTCGTTTGATTCTTTATGATTTTTTTCAACGCGATTAAATTCGATTCTTTTTTTATGATAGTCACAGAGAGCGAGAGGCAGAGACACAGGCAGAGGGAGTAGCAGGCTCCATGCACCGGGTGCCCGATGTGGGATTCGATCCCGGGTCTCCAGGAACGCGCCCTGGGCAAAGGCAGGCGCTAAACAGCTGTGCCACCCAGGGATCCCTCAGTTCGATTCTTTTTTATTCGAATCTATTCCATTCTTTTTGATTCGATTTGATTCTATTCGTTTTTTTCGATTTGATTCGATTAGTTCCTTTTTGATTCAATTCAATTCATTTCTTTTGATTCAAATCAATTCGATTCTTTTGGATTCGATTCGATTCTTTTGGATTCGATTCTTTTGGATTCGAATCTAGTAGAATCTTTTCATTTCGATCGGATTCATTTCAATTCGATTCTTTTCGATTCGAATGTTTTCGAATCAATTCGATACTTTTTGATTCGATTCGATTCTTTTCGTGTCGATTTGATTCTTTTCGATTCGATTCTTTTCTATTTGAATCGATTCGATTCTTTTCATTTCGATTCGATTTGATTCAATTCGATTCTTTTCGATCAATTCAATTTGATTGTTTTCGATTTGATTCGATTCGATTCTTTTCTATTCTATTCAATTCGATTATTTTCCATTCGATGATGCAATTGGATTCTTTTTGATTCGATTCGATTCTTTTCGATTCGATTTGACTCGATTTCATGCTTTTTGATTCGATTCGATTAGAATTTAATCGACTGATTCAATTTGATTCTTTTCTTTTCGGTTGGATTCTTTTCTATTCGATTTTTTTCTATTCAATTCGATTCTTTCAATATAATTCGATTCGATTCATTCGATTCGATTCAATTCTTTACGTTTCAAATCGATTCGTTTCAATTCGAGTCTTTTCAATTTGATGCTTTTCGATTCGGTTCGATTTGATATTTTTAATTTGATTCGAGTCTTTTCGATTCGATTCGATTCTTTTCAATTCGATTCTTTTCGATTCGATTCTTTTTGATTCGATTCATTTCGATTCGATTCGATTCTTTTCAATCCGATTTGATGCTTTTCCATTTGATCTGATTTGTTTCATTTCGATTCTTTTCGATTCATTTCGATTCTTTTCGATTCCATTAAATTTGATTCGATTCTTTTCGATTCGATTAGATTCTTTTCGATTTGATTCCATTCAGTTCGATTCTTTTCGATTCGATTGGATTCTTTTCGATTTGATTCAATTCTTTGGATTCGATTTGATTTGATTCTTTTCGATTCGATTCAATACGATTCTTTTCATTTCGATTCTAATCGATTCTCTTCGATTCTTTTCGATTCGTTTCGATTCTATTCGATTTTTTTCGATTCTATTCTATTCGATTCATTTTGAATCATTTCGATTTGATTCTGTTCGAGTGGTTTCTATTAGATTCTTTTCGATTTGATTCAATTCGATTCGAGTCTTTTTGATTCGAGTCTTTTCGACTCGATGCAATTCAATACGATTCTTTTAGATTCGATTCGATTCGATTGTTTTCGTTTCGATTCGACTTTTTTTGATTCGATTCTTTTCGATTCGATTGTTTTCAATTCGATTGATTCGATTCTTTTCAATTCTATGCTATTCAAAGCGATTCTTTTGTATTTGATTCGATTCGATTGTTTTCTTTTTGATTCGGTTCGATTCGTTTCTTTTCGATTCGATTCAATTCTTTTCGATTCGATTCTTTTCGATTCGATTTGATTCTTTTCGATTCGATTCTATTCTATTCTTTTGTATTCCATTCGAATCGATTCGTTTTGATTGAATTCGATTCTTTTCGATTCGATTCAATTAGATTCTTTTCGATTGGATTCAATTTGTTTCGATTCGAATCAATTTGATTCTTTTCGATTGGATTCCATTCGATTCCTTTCGATTTGATTCAATTTGATTCTTTTCGATTCTATTCATTTCGATGATTTTCGTTGAGATTAGATTCTTTTCGATTTGATTTTTTTCGGTTCGAGTCGATTCATTTCGCTTATTTTGGTTACGATCAATTCAATTCGATTCTTTTTGATTTGATTTGATTCTATTCGATTTCTTTCGATTCTATTCTATTGTATTCTTTTCGATTCGATTCCATTCAATCCGATTCTTTTCGATTCGATTCGATTGTTTTAGATTTGATTCCATTCTTTCGATTCTATTTGATATGATTCTTTTCGATTCGATTTGATACGATACTTTTTATTTTGATTCGAATCGATTCTCTTCGGTTCGATTCGTTTTGATTTTCGATTCAATTCTATTCGAATTTTTTCGATTTGATTCGATTCGATTCTTTTAGATTCTACTTGATTTGTTTCTTTTCGATTTGTTTTGATTCGATTCTTTTTGATTCATCTCGATTCGATTCGATTCTTTTGTTTCTTTTTTTATTTTTTTATTTTTTTTATTCTTTTGTTTCGATTCGATTGTTTTCATTTCGAATCTTTTCGTTACATGGAATTCGATTCTTTTCGTTTGATTCTTTATGATTTTTTTCAACGCGATTCAATTCGATTCTTTTTTTATGATAGTCACAGAGAGAGACAGGCAGAGACACAGGCAGAGGGAGAAGCAGGCTCCATGCACCGGGAGCCTGATGTGGGATTCGATCCCGTGATTCCAGGAACGTGCCCTGGGCCAAAGGCAGGCACTAAACAGCTGTGCCACCCAGGGATCCCTCAATTCGATTCTTTTTTATTCGAATCTATTCGATTCTTTTTGATTCGATTTGATTCTATTCGATTTTTTCGATTTGATTCGATTAGTTCCTTTTTGATTCAATTCAATTCAGTTCTTTTGATTCAAATCAATTCGATTCTTTTGGATTCGATTCGATTCTTTTGGATTCGATTATTTTGGATTCGAATCTAGTAGAATCTTTTCATTGCGATCGGATTCATTTCAATTCGATTCTTTTCGATTCGAATGTTTTCGAATCAATTCGATACTTTTTGATTCGATTCGATTCTTTTCGTGTCGATTTGATTCTTTTCGATTCGATTCTTTTCTATTTGAATCGATTCGATTCTTTTCATTTCGATTCGATTTGATTCAATTCGATTCTTTTCGATCAATTCAATTTGATTGTTTTCGATTTGATTCGATTCTATTCTTTTCTATTCTATTCAATTCGATTATTTTCCATTCGATGATGAAATTGGATTCTTTTTGATTCGATTCGATTCTTTTCGATTCGATTCGACTCGATTTCCTGCTTTTTGATTAGATTCGACTAGAATTTAATCGACTGATTCAATTTGATTCTTTTCTTTTCGGTTGGATTCTTTTCTATTCGATTTTTTTCTATTCAATTCGATTCTTTCATTTGATTCGATTCGATTCGATTCAATTCTTTTCGTTTCAAATCGATTCGTTTCAATTCGAGTCTTTTCAATTTGATGCTTTTCGATTCGGTTCGATTTGATATTTTTAATTTGATTCGAGTCTTTTCGATTCGATTCGATTCTTTTCAATTCGATTCTTTTCGATTCGATTCTTTTTGATTCGATTCATTTCGATTCGATTCGATTCTTTTCAATCCGATTTGATGCTTTTCCATTTGATCTGATTTGTTTCATTTCGATTCTTTTCGATTCAATTCGATTCTTTTCGATTCCATTAAATTTGATTCGATTCTTTTCGATTCGATTAGATTCTTTTCGATTTGATTCCATTCAGTTCGATTCTTTTTGACTCGATTGGATTCTTTTCGATTTGATTCAATTCTTTCGATTCGATTTGATTTGATTTGATTCTTTTCGGTTCGTTTCAATACGATTCTTTTCATTTCGATTCTAATCGATTCTCTTCGATTCGTTTCGATTCGTTTCGATTCTATTCGATTTTTTTCGATTCTATTCTATTCGATTCATTTTGAATCATTTCAATTTGATTCTGTTCGAGTGGTTTCTATTAGATTCTTTTCGATTTGATTCAATTCGATTCGAGTCTTTTTGATTCGAGTCTTTTCGACTCGATTCAATTCAATACGATTCTTTTAGATTCGATTCGATTCGATTGTTTTCGTTTCGATTCGACTTTTTTGATTCGATTCTTTTCGATTCGATTGTTTTCAATTCGATTGATTCAATTCTTTTCAATTCTATGCTATTCAAAGCGATTCTTTTGTATTTGATTCGATTCGATTGTTTTCTTTTTGATTCGGTTCGATTCGTTTCCTTTCGATTCGATTCAGTTCTTTTCGATTCGATTCTTTTCAATTCGATTTGATTCTTTTCGATTCTATTCTATTCTATTCTATTCTTTTGTATTCCATTCGAATCAATTCGTTTTGATTGAATTCGATTCTTTTCGATTCGATTCAATTAGATTCTTTTCGATTGGATTCCATTCGATTCTTTTCGATTTGATTCAATTCGATTCTTTTCGATTCTATTCATTTCGATTATTTTCGTTGAGATTAGATTCTTTTCGATTTGATTTTTTCGGTTCGAGTCGATTCATTTCGCTTATTTTGGTTAGGATCAATTCAATTCGATTGTTTTTGATTTGATTTGATTCTATTCGATTTCTTTCGATTCTATTCTATTGTATTCTTTTCTTTTCCATTCCGTTCAATTCGATTCTTTTCGATTCGATTCGATTGTTTTAGATTTGATTCCATTCTTTCGATTCTATTTGATATGATTCTTTTCGATTCGATTTGATACGATACTTTTTATTTTGATTCGAATCGATTCTCTTCGGTTCGATTCGTTTTGATTCTTTTCGATTCAATTCTATTCGAATTTTTTCGATTTGATTCGATTCGATTCTTTTAGATTCTACTTGATTTGTTTCTTTTCGATTCGTTTTGATTCGATTCTTTTTGATTCATCTCGATTCGATTCGATTCTTTTGTTTCTTTTTTTATTTTTTTTTATTTTTTTTATTCTTTTGTTTCGATTCGATTGTTTTCAATTCGAATCTTTTCGTTACATGGAATTCGATTCTTTTCGTTTGATTCTTTATGATTTTTTTCAACGCGATTCAATTCGATTCTTTTTTTATGATAGTCACAGAGAGAGAGAGGCAGAGACACAGGCAGAGGGAGTAGCAGGCTCCATGCACCGGGTGCCCGATGTGGGATTCGATCCCGGGTCTCCAGGAACGCGCCCTGGGCCAAAGGCAGGCGCTAAACAGCTGCGCCACCCAGGGATCCCTCAATTCGATTCTTTTTTATTCGAATCTATTCGATTCTTTTTGATTCGATTTGATTCTATTCGTTTTTTTCGATTTGATTCGATTAGTTCCTTTTTGATTCAATTCAATTCATTTCTTCTGATTCGATTCAATTCGATTCTTTTGGATTCGATTCGATTCTCTTGGATTCGATTCTTTTGGATTCGAATCGAGTAGATTCTTTTAATTTCGATCGGATTCATTTCAATTCGATTCTTTTCGATTCGAATGTTTTCGAATCAATTCGATACTTTTTGATTCAATTCGATTCTTTTCGTGTCGATTTGATTCTTTTCGATTCGATTCTTTTCTATTTGAATCGATTCGATTCTTTTCATTTCGATTCAATTTGATTCAATTCGATTCTTTTCGATCAATTCAATTTGATTGTTTTCGATTTGATTCGATTCTATTCTTTTCTATTCTATTCAATTCGATTATTTTCCATTCGATGATGCAATTGGATTCTTTTTGATTCGATTCGATTCTTTTCGATTCATTCGACTCGATTTCATGCTTTTTGATTAGATTCGACTAGAATTTAATCGACTGATTCAATTTGATTCTTTTCTTTTCGGTTGGATTCTTTTCTATTCGATTTTTTTCTATTCAATTCGATTCTTTCATTTGATTCGATTCGATTCGATTCGATTCAATTCTTTTCGTTTCAAATCGATTCGTTTCAATTCGAGTCTTTTCAATTTGATGCTTTTCGATTCGGTTCGATTTGATATTTTTAATTTGATTCGAGTCTTTTCGATTCGATTCGATTCTTTTCAATTCGATTCTTTTCGATTCGAGTCTTTTTGATTCGATTCATTTCTATTCGATTCGATTCTTTTCAATCCGATTTGATGCTTTTCCATTTGATCTGATTTGTTTCATTTCGATTCTTTTCGATTCAATTCGATTCTTTTCGATTCCATTAAATTTGATTCGATTCTTTTCGATTCGATTAGATTCTTTTCGATTTGATTCCATTCAGTTCGATTATTTTGACTCGATTGGATTCTTTTCGATTTGATTCAATTCTTTCGATTCGATTTGATTTGATTTGATTCTTTTCGGTTCGATTCAATACGATTCTTTTCATTTCGATTCTAATCGATTCTAATCGATTCTCTTCGATTCGTTTCGATTCTATTCGATTTTTTTCGATTCTATTCTATTCGATTCATTTTGAATCATTTCAATTTGATTCTGTTCGAGTGGTTTCTATTAGATTCTTTTCGATTTGATTCAATTCGATTCGAGTCTTTTTGATTCGAGTCTTTTCGACTCGATTCAATTCAATACGATTCTTTTAGATTCGATTCGATTCGATTGTTTTCGTTTCGATTCGACTTTTTTTGATTCGATTCTTTTCGATTCGATTGTTTTCAATTCGATTGATTCGATTCTTTTCAATTCTATGCTATTCAAAGCGATTCTTTTGTATTTGATTCGATTCGATTGTTTTCTTTTTGATTCGGTTCGATTCGTTTCCTTTCGATTCGATTCAGTTCTTTTCGATTCGATTCTTTTCAATTCGATTTGATTCTTTTCGATTCTATTCTATTCTATTCTATTCTATTCTATTCTTTTGTATTCCATTCGAATCAATTCGTTTTGATTGAATTCGATTCTTTTCGATTCGATTCAATTAGATTCTTTTCGATTGGATTCAATTTGTTTCGATTCGAATCAATTTGATTCTTTTCGATTGGATTCCATTCGATTCTTTTCGATTTGATTCAATTCGATTCTTTTCGATTCTATTCATTTCGATGATTTTCGTTGAGATTAGATTCTTTTCGATTTGATTTTTTCGGTTCGAGTCGATTCATTTCGCTTATTTTGGTTAGGATCAATTCAATTCGATTCTTTTTGATTTGATTTGATTCTATTCGATTTCTTTCGATTCTATTCTATTGTATTCTTTTCTTTTCCATTCCGTTCAATTCGATTCTTTTCGATTCGATTCGATTGTTTTAGATTTGATTCCATTCTTTCGATTCTATTTGATATGATTCTTTTCGATTCGATTTGATACGATACTTTTTATTTTGATTCGAATCGATTCTCTTCGGTTCGATTCGTTTTGATTCTTTTCGATTCAATTCTATTCGAATTTTTTCGATTTGATTCGATTCGATTCTTTTAGATTCTACTTGATTTGTTTCTTTTCGCTTCGTTTTGATTCGATTCTTTTTGATTCATCTCGATTCGATTCGATTCTTTTGTTTCTTTTTTTATTTTTTTTTATTTTTTTTATTCTTTTGTTTCGATTCGATTGTTTTCAATTCGAATCTTTTCGTTACATGGAATTCGATTCTTTTCGTTTGATTCTTTATGATTTTTTTCAACGCGATTCAATTCGATTCTTTTTTTATGATAGTCACAGAGAGAGAGAGGCAGAGACACAGGCAGAGGGAGTAGCAGGCTCCATGCACCGGGTGCCCGATGTGGGATTCGATCCCGGGTCTCCAGGAACGCGCCCTGGGCCAAAGGCAGGCGCTAAACAGCTGCGCCACCCAGGGATCCCTCAATTCGATTCTTTTTTATTCGAATCTATTCGATTCTTTTTGATTCGATTTGATTCTATTCGTTTTTTTCGATTTGATTCGATTAGTTCCTTTTTGATTCAATTCAATTCATTTCTTCTGATTCGATTCAATTCGATTCTTTTGGATTCGATTCGATTCTTTTGGATTCGATTATTTTGGATTCGAATCTAGTAGAATCTTTTCATTGCGATCGGATTCATTTCAATTCGATTCTTTTCGATTCGAATGTTTTCGAATCAATTCGATACTTTTTGATTCGATTCGATTCTTTTCGTGTCGATTTGATTCTTTTCGATTCGATTCTTTTCTATTTGAATCGATTCGATTCTTTTCATTTCGATTCGATTTGATTCAATTCGATTCTTTTCGATCAATTCAATTTGATTGTTTTCGATTTGATTCGATTCTATTCTTTTCTATTCTATTCAATTCGATTATTTTCCATTCGATGATGAAATTGGATTCTTTTTGATTCGATTCGATTCTTTTCGATTCGATTCGACTCGATTTCATGCTTTTTGATTAGATTCGACTAGAATTTAATCGACTGATTCAATTTGATTCTTTTCTTTTCGGTTGGATTCTTTTCTATTCGATTTTTTTCTATTCAATTCGATTCTTTCATTTGATTCGATTCGATTCGATTCGATTCGATTCAATTCTTTTCGTTTCAAATCGATTCGTTTCAATTCGAGTCTTTTCAATTTGATGCTTTTCGATTCGGTTCGATTTGATATTTTTAATTTGATTCGAGTCTTTTCGATTCGATTCGATTCTTTTCAATTCGATTCTTTTCGATTCGAGTCTTTTTGATTCGATTCATTTCTATTCGATTCGATTCTTTTCAATCCGATTTGATGCTTTTCCATTTGATCTGATTTGTTTCATTTCGATTCTTTTCGATTCAATTCGATTCTTTTCGATTCCATTAAATTTGATTCGATTCTTTTCGATTCGATTAGATTCTTTTCGATTTGATTCCATTCAGTTCGATTCTTTTTGACTCGATTGGATTCTTTTCGATTTGATTCAATTCTTTCGATTCGATTTGATTTGATTTGATTCTTTTCGGTTCGATTCAATACGATTCTTTTCATTTCGATTCTAATCGATTCTCTTCGATTCGTTTCGATTCTATTCGATTTTTTTCGATTCTATTCTATTCGATTCATTTTGAATCATTTCAATTTGATTCTGTTCGAGTGGTTTCTATTAGATTCTTTTCGATTTGATTCAATTCGATTCGAGTCTTTTTGATTCGAGTCTTTTCGACTCGATTCAATTCAATACGATTCTTTTAGATTCGATTCGATTCGATTGTTTTCGTTTCGATTCGACTTTTTTTGATTCGATTCTTTTCGATTCGATTGTTTTCAATTCGATTGATTCGATTCTTTTCAATTCTATGCTATTCAAAGCGATTCTTTTGTATTTGATTCGATTCGATTGTTTTCTTTTTGATTCGGTTCGATTCGTTTCCTTTCGATTCGATTCAGTTCTTTTCGATTCGATTCTTTTCAATTCGATTTGATTCTTTTCGATTCTATTCTATTCTATTCTATTCTATTCTATTCTATTCTTTTGTATTCCATTCGAATCAATTCGTTTTGATTGAATTCGATTCTTTTCGATTCGATTCAATTAGATTCTTTTCGATTGGATTCAATTTGTTTCGATTCGAATCAATTTGATTCTTTTCGATTGGATTCCATTCGATTCTTTTCGATTTGATTCAATTCGATTCTTTTCGATTCTATTCATTTCGATGATTTTCGTTGAGATTAGATTCTTTTCGATTTGATTTTTTCGGTTCGAGTCGATTCATTTCGCTTATTTTGGTTAGGATCAATTCAATTCGATTCTTTTTGATTTGATTTGATTCTATTCGATTTCTTTCGATTCTATTCTATTGTATTCTTTTCTTTTCCATTCCGTTCAATTCGATTCTTTTCGATTCGATTCGATTGTTTTAGATTTGATTCCATTCTTTCGATTCTATTTGATATGATTCTTTTCGATTCGATTTGATACGATACTTTTTATTTTGATTCGAATCGATTCTCTTCGGTTCGATTCGTTTTGATTCTTTTCGATTCAATTCTATTCGAATTTTTTCGATTTGATTCGATTCGATTCTTTTAGATTCTACTTGATTTGTTTCTTTTCGATTCGTTTTGATTCGATTCTTTTTGATTCATCTCGATTCGATTCGATTCTTTTGTTTCTTTTTTTATTTTTTTTTATTTTTTTTATTCTTTTGTTTCGATTCGATTGTTTTCAATTCGAATCTTTTCGTTACATGGAATTCGATTCTTTTCGTTTGATTCTTTATGATTTTTTTCAACGCGATTCAATTCGATTCTTTTTTTATGATAGTCACAGAGAGAGAGAGGCAGAGACACAGGCAGAGGGAGTAGCAGGCTCCATGCACCGGGTGCCCGATGTGGGATTCGATCCCGGGTCTCCAGGAACGCGCCCTGGGCCAAAGGCAGGCGCTAAACAGCTGCGCCACCCAGGGATCCCTCAATTCGATTCTTTTTTATTCGAATCTATTCGATTCTTTTTGATTCGATTTGATTCTATTCGTTTTTTTCGATTTGATTCGATTAGTTCCTTTTTGATTCAATTCAATTCATTTCTTCTGATTCGATTCAATTCGATTCTTTTGGATTCGATTCGATTCTCTTGGATTCGATTCTTTTGGATTCGAATCGAGTAGATTCTTTTAATTTCGATCGGATTCATTTCAATTCGATTCTTTTCGATTCGAATGTTTTCGAATCAATTCGATACTTTTTGATTCGATTCGATTCTTTTCGTGTCGATTTGATTCTTTTCGATTCGATTCTTTTCTATTTGAATCGATTCGATTCTTTTCATTTCGATTCAATTTGATTCAATTCGACTCTTTTCGATCAATTCAATTTGATTGTTTTCGATTTGATTCGATTCGATTCTTTTCTATTCTATTCAATTCGATTATTTTCCATTCGATGATGCAATTGGATTCTTTTTGATTCGATTCTATTCTTTTCGATTCGATTTGACTCGATTTCATGCTTTTTGATTCGATTCGATTAGAATTTAATCGACTGATTCAATTTGATTCTTTTCTTTTCGGTTGGATT
Organism: Canis lupus baileyi; assembly: GCF_048164855.1. NCBI lineage: Eukaryota > Metazoa > Chordata > Mammalia > Carnivora > Canidae > Canis > Canis lupus. Next base: position 89,571 of record NW_027326455.1, on the reverse strand, counting down.
CTTTTCTATTCGATTTTTTTCTATTCAATTCGATTCTTTCAATATAATTCGATTCGATTCATTCGATTCGATTCAATTCTTTACGTTTCAAATCGATTCGTTTCAATTCGAGTCTTTTCAATTTGATGCTTTTCGATTCGGTTCGATTTGATATTTTTAATTTGATTCGAGTCTTTTCGATTCGATTCGATTCTTTTCAATTCGATTCTTTTCGATTCGATTCTTTTTGATTCGATTCATTTCGATTCGATTCGATTCTTTTCAATCCGATTTGATGCTTTTCCATTTGATCTGATTTGTTTCATTTCGATTCTTTTCGATTCATTTCGATTCTTTTCGATTCCATTAAATTTGATTCGATTCTTTTCGATTCGATTAGATTCTTTTCGATTTGATTCCATTCAGTTCGATTCTTTTCGATTCGATTGGATTCTTTTCGATTTGATTCAATTCTTTGGATTCGATTTGATTTGATTCTTTTCGATTCGATTCAATATGATTCTTTTCATATCGATTCTAATCGATTCTCTTCGATTCAGTTTGTTTCGATTCGTTTCGATTCTATTCGATTTTTTTCGATTCTATTCTATTCGATTCATTTTGAATCATTTCGATTTGATTCTGTTCGAGTGGTTTCTATTAGATTCTTTTCGATTTGATTCAATTCGATTCGAGTCTTTTTGATTCGAGTCTTTTCGACTCGATTCAATTCAATACGATTCTTTTAGATTCGATTCGATTCGATTGTTTTCGTTTCGATTTGACTTTTTTTGATTCGATTCTTTTCGATTCGATTGTTTTCAATTCGATTGATTCGATTCTTTTCAATTCTATGCTATTCAAAGCGATTCTTTTGTATTTGATTCGATTCGATTGTTTTCTTTTTGATTCGGTTCGATTCGTTTCTTTTCGATTCGATTCAATTCTTTTCGATTCGATTCTTTTCGATTCGATTTGATTCTTTTCGATTCGATTCTATTCTATTCTTTTGTATTCCATTCGAATCGATTCGTTTTGATTGAATTCGATTCTTTTCGATTCGATTCAATTAGATTCTTTTCGATTGGATTCAATTTGTTTCGATTCGAATCAATTTGATTCTTTTCGATTGGATTCCATTCGATTCCTTTCGATTTGATTCAATTCGATTCTTTTCGATTCTATTCATTTCGATGATTTTCGTTGAGATTAGATTCTTTTCGATTTGATTTTTTTCGGTTCGAGTCGATTCATTTCGCTTATTTTGGTTACGATCAATTCAATTCGATTCTTTTTGATTTGATTTGATTCTATTCGATTTCTTTCGATTCTATTCTATTGTATTCTTTTCGATTCGATTCCATTCAATCCGATTCTTTTCGATTCGATTCGATTGTTTTAGATTTGATTCCATTCTTTCGATTCTATTTGATATGATTCTTTTCGATTCGATTTGATACGATACTTTTTATTTTGATTCGAATCGATTCTCTTCGGTTCGATTCGTTTTGATTTTCGATTCAATTCTATTCGAATTTTTTCGATTTGATTCGATTCGATTCTTTTAGATTCTACTTGATTTGTTTCTTTTCGATTTGTTTTGATTCGATTCTTTTTGATTCATCTCGATTCGATTCGATTCTTTTGTTTCTTTTTTTATTTTTTTTTATTTTTTTTATTCTTTTGTTTCGATTCGATTGTTTTCAATTCGAATCTTTTCGTTACATGGAATTCGATTCTTTTCGTTTGATTCTTTATGATTTTTTTCAACGCGATTCAATTCGATTCTTTTTTTATGATAGTCACAGAGAGAGAGAGGCAGAGACACAGGCAGAGGGAGTAGCAGGCTCCATGCACCGGGTGCCCGATGTGGGATTCGATCCCGGGTCTCCAGGAACGCGCCCTGGGCCAAAGGCAGGCGCTAAACAGCTGCGCCACCCAGGGATCCCTCAATTCGATTCTTTTTTATTCGAATCTATTCGATTCTTTTTGATTCGATTTGATTCTATTCGTTTTTTTCGATTTGATTCGATTAGTTCCTTTTTGATTCAATTCAATTCATTTCTTCTGATTCGATTCAATTCGATTCTTTTGGATTCGATTCGATTCTCTTGGATTCGATTCTTTTGGATTCGAATCGAGTAGATTCTTTTAATTTCGATCGGATTCATTTCAATTCGATTCTTTTCGATTCGAATGTTTTCGAATCAATTCGATACTTTTTGATTCGATTCGATTCTCTTGGATTCGATTCTTTTGGATTCGAATCGAGTAGATTCTTTTAATTTCGATCAGATTCATTTCAATTCGATTCTTTTCGATTCGAATGTTTTCGAATCAATTCGATACTTTTTGATTCGATTCGATTCTTTTCGTGTCGATTTGATTCTTTTCGATTCGATTCTTTTCTATTTGAATCGATTCGATTCTTTTCATTTCGATTCAATTTGATTCAATTCGATTCTTTTCGATCAATTCAATTTGATTGTTTTCGATTTGATTCGATTCGATTCTTTTCTATTCTATTCAATTCGATTATTTTCCATTCGATGATGCAATTGGATTCTTTTTGATTCGATTCGATTCTTTTCGATTCGATTTGACTCGATTTCATGCTTTTTGATTCGATTCGATTAGAATTTACTCGACTGATTCAATTTGATTCTTTTCTTTTCGGTTGGATTCTTTTCTATTCGATTTTTTTCTATTCAATTCGATTCTTTCAATATAATTCGATTCGATTCATTCGATTCGATTCAATTCTTTACGTTTCAAATCGATTCGTTTCAATTCGAGTCTTTTCAATTTGATGCTTTTCGATTCGGTTCGATTTGATATTTTTAATTTGATTCGAGTCTTTTCGATTCGATTCGATTCTTTTCAATTCGATTCTTTTCGATTCGATTCTTTTTGATTCGATTCATTTCGATTCGATTCGATTCTTTTCAATCCGATTTGATGCTTTTCCATTTGATCTGATTTGTTTCATTTCGATTCTTTTCGATTCATTTCAATTCTTTTCGATTCCATTAAATTTGATTCGATTCTTTTCGATTCGATTAGATTCTTTTCGATTTGATTCCATTCAGTTGGATTCTTTTCGATTCGATTGGATTCTTTTCGATTTGATTCAATTCTTTGGATTCGATTTGATTTGATTCTTTTCGATTCGATTCAATACGATTCTTTTCATTTCGATTCTAATCGATTCTCTTCGATTCAATTTGTTTCGATTCGTTTCGATTCTATTCGATTTTTTTCGATTCTATTCTATTCGATTCATTTTGAATCATTTCGATTTGATTCTGTTCGAGTGGTTTCTATTAGATTCTTTTCGATTTGATTCAATTCGATTCGAGTCTTTTTGATTCGAGTCTTTTCGACTCGATGCAATTCAATACGATTCTTTTAGATTCGATTCGATTCGATTGTTTTCGTTTCGATTCGACTTTTTTTGATTCGATTCTTTTCGATTCGTTTGTTTTCAATTCGATGGATTCGATTCTTTTCAATTCTATGCTATTCAAAGCGATTCTTTTGTATTTGATTCGATTCGATTGTTTTCTTTTTGATTCGGTTCGATTCGTTTCTTTTCGATTCGATTCAATTCTTTTCGATTCGATTCTTTTCGATTCGATTTGATTCTTTTCGATTCGATTCTATTCTATTCTTTTGTATTCCATTCGAATCGATTCGTTTTGATTGAATTCGATTCTTTTCGATTCGATTCAATTAGATTCTTTTCGATTGGATTCAATTTGTTTCGATTCGAATCAATTTGATTCTTTTCGATTGGATTCCATTCGATTCCTTTCGATTTGATTCAATTCGATTCTTTTCGATTCTATTCATTTCGATGATTTTCGTTGAGATTAGATTCTTTTCGATTTGATTTTTTTCGGTTCGAGTCGATTCATTTCGCTTATTTTGGTTACGATCAATTCAATTCGATTCTTTTTGATTTGATTTGATTCTATTCGATTTCTTTCGATTCTATTCTATTGTATTCTTTTCGATTCGATTCCATTCAATCCGATTCTTTTCGATTCGATTCGATTGTTTTAGATTTGATTCCATTCTTTCGATTCTATTTGATATGATTCTTTTCGATTCGATTTGATACGATACTTTTTATTTTGATTCGAATCGATTCTCTTCGGTTCGATTCGTTTTGATTTTCGATTCAATTCTATTCGAATTTTTTCGATTTGATTCGATTCGATTCTTTTAGATTCTACTTGATTTGTTTCTTTTCGATTTGTTTTGATTCGATTCTTTTTGATTCATCTCGATTCGATTCGATTCTTTTGTTTCTTTTTTATTTTTTTATTTTTTTTATTCTTTTGTTTCGATTCGATTGTTTTCAATTCGAATCTTTTCGTTACATGGAATTCGATTCTTTTCGTTTGATTCTTTATGATTTTTTTCAACGCGATTCAATTCGATTCTTTTTTTATGATAGTCACAGAGAGAGAGAGGCAGAGACACAGGCAGAGGGAGTAGCAGGCTCCATGCACCGGGTGCCCGATGTGGGATTCGATCCCGGGTCTCCAGGAACGCGCCCTGGGCAAAGGCAGGCGCTAAACAGCTGTGCCACCCAGGGATCCCTCAATTCGATTCTTTTTTATTCGAATCTATTCGATTCTTTTTGATTCGATTTGATTCTATTCGTTTTTTTCGATTTGATTCGATTAGTTCCTTTTTGATTCAATTCAATTCATTTCTTCTGATTCGATTCAATTCGATTCTTTTGGATTCGATTCGATTCTCTTGGATTCGATTCTTTTGGATTCGAATCGAGTAGATTCTTTTAATTTCGATCGGATTCATTTCAATTCGATTCTTTTCGATTCGAATGTTTTCGAATCAATTCGATACTTTTTGATTCGATTCGATTCTTTTCGTGTCGATTTGATTCTTTTCGATTCGATTCTTTTCTATTTGAATCGATTCGATTCTTTTCATTTCGATTCGATTTGATTCAATTCGATTCTTTTCGATCAATTCAATTTGATTGTTTTCGATTTGATTCGATTCGATTCTTTTCTATTCTATTCAATTCGATTATTTTCCATTCGATGATGCAATTGGATTCTTTTTGATTCGATTCGATTCTTTTCGATTCGATTTGACTCGATTTCATGCTTTTTGATTCGATTCGATTAGAATTTACTCGACTGATTCAATTTGATTCTTTTCTTTTCGGTTGGATTCTTTTCTATTCGATTTTTTTCTATTCAATTCGATTCTTTCAATATAATTCGATTCGATTCATTCGATTCGATTCAATTCTTTACGTTTCAAATCGATTCGTTTCAATTCGAGTCTTTTCAATTTGATGCTTTTCGATTCGGTTCGATTTGATATTTTTAATTTGATTCGAGTCTTTTCGATTCGATTCGATTCTTTTCAATTCGATTCTTTTCGATTCGAGTCTTTTTGATTCGATTCATTTCGATTCGATTCGATTCTTTTCAATCCGATTTGATGCTTTTCCATTTGATCTGATTTGTTTCATTTCGATTCTTTTCGATTCAATTCGATTCTTTTCGATTCCATTAAATTTGATTCGATTCTTTTCGATTCGATTAGATTCTTTTCGATTTGATTCCATTCAGTTCGATTCTTTTCGATTCGATTGGATTCTTTTCGATTTGATTCAATTCTTTGGATTCGATTTGATTTGATTCTTTTCGATTCGATTCAATACGATTCTTTTCATTTCGATTCTAATCGATTCTCTTCGATTCAATTTGTTTCGATTCGTTTCGATTCTATTCGATTTTTTTCGATTCTATTCTATTCGATTCATTTTGAATCATTTCGATTTGATTCTGTTCGAGTGGTTTCTATTAGATTCTTTTCGATTTGATTCAATTCGATTCGAGTCTTTTTGATTCGAGTCTTTTCGACTCGATGCAATTCAATACGATTCTTTTAGATTCGATTCGATTCGATTGTTTTCGTTTCGATTCGACTTTTTTTGATTCGATTCTTTTCGATTCGATTGTTTTCATTTCGATTGATTCGATTCTTTTCAATTCTATGCTATTCAAAGCGATTCTTTTGTATTTGATTCGATTCGATTGTTTTCTTTTTGATTCGGTTCGATTCGTTTCTTTTCGATTCGATTCAATTCTTTTCGATTCGATTCTTTTCGATTCGATTTGATTCTTTTCGATTCGATTCTATTCTATTCTTTTGTATTCCATTCGAATCGATTCGTTTGATTGAATTCGATTCTTTTCGATTCGATTCAATTAGATTCTTTTCGATTGGATTCAATTTGTTTCGATTCGAATCAATTTGATTCTTTTCGATTGGATTCCATTCGATTCCTTTCGATTTGATTCAATTCGATTCTTTTCGATTCTATTCATTTCGATGATTTTCGTTGAGATTAGATTCTTTTCGATTTGATTTTTTTCGGTTCGAGTCGATTCATTTCGCTTATTTTGGTTACGATCAATTCAATTCGATTCTTTTTGATTTGATTTGATTCTATTCGATTTCTTTCGATTCTATTCTATTGTATTCTTTTCGATTCGATTCCATTCAATCCGATTCTTTTCGATTCGATTCGATTGTTTTAGATTTGATTCCATTCTTTCGATTCTATTTGATATGATTCTTTTCGATTCGATTTGATACGATACTTTTTATTTTGATTCGAATCGATTCTCTTCGGTTCGATTCGTTTTGATTTTCGTTTCAATTCTATTCGAATTTTTTCGATTTGATTCGATTCGATTCTTTTAGATTCTACTTGATTTGTTTCTTTTCGATTTGTTTTGATTCGATTCTTTTTGATTCATCTCGATTCGATTCGATTCTTTTGTTTCTTTTTTATTTTTTTTTATTTTTTTTATTCTTTTGTTTCGATTCGATTGTTTTCAATTCGAATCTTTTCGTTACATGGAATTCGATTCTTTTCGTTTGATTCTTTATGATTTTTTTCAACGCGATTCAATTCGATTCTTTTTTTATGATAGTCACAGAGAGAGAGAGGCAGAGACACAGGCAGAGGGAGTAGCAGGCTCCATGCACCGGGTGCCCGATGTGGGATTCGATCCCGGGTCTCCAGGAACGCGCCCTGGGCAAAGGCAGGCGCTAAACAGCTGTGCCACCCAGGGATCCCTCAATTCGATTCTTTTTTATTCGAATCTATTCGATTCTTTTTGATTCGATTTGATTCTATTCGTTTTTTTCGATTTGATTCGATTAGTTCCTTTTTGATTCAATTCAATTCATTTCTTTTGATTCAAATCAATTCGATTCTTTTGGATTCGATTCGATTCTTTTGGATTCGATTCTTTTGGATTCGAATCTAGTAGAATCTTTTCATTTCGATCGGATTCATTTCAATTCGATTCTTTTCGATTCGAATGTTTTCGAATCAATTCGATACTTTTTGATTCGATTCGATTCTTTTCGTGTCGATTTGATTCTTTTCGATTCGATTCTTTTCTATTTGAATCGATTCGATTCTTTTCATTTCGATTCGATTTGATTCAATTCGATTCTTTTCGATCAATTCAATTTGATTGTTTTCGATTTGATTCGATTCGATTCTTTTCTATTCTATTCAATTCGATTATTTTCCATTCGATGAAGCAATTGGATTCTTTTCGATTCGATTCGATTCTTTTCGATTCGATTCGACTCGATTTCATGCTTTTTGATTCGATTCGACTAGAATTTAATCGACTGATTCAATTTGATTCTTTTCTTTTCGGTTGGATTCTTTTCTATTCGATTTTTTTCTATTCAATTCGATTCTTTCAATTCAATTCGATTCGATTCATTCGATTCGATTCAATTCTTTTCGTTTCAAATCGATTCGTTTCAATTCGAGTCTTTTCAATTTGATGCTTTTCGATTCGGTTCGATTTGATATTTTTAATTTGATTCGAGTCTTTTCGATTCGATTCGATTCTTTTCAATTCGATTCTTTTCGATTCGAGTCTTTTTGATTCGATTCATTTCGATTCGATTCGATTCTTTTCAATCCGATTTGATGCTTTTCCATTTGATCTGATTTGTTTCATTTCGATTCTTTTCGATTCAATTCGATTCTTTTCGATTCCATTAAATTTGATTCGATTCTTTTCGATTCGATTAGATTCTTTTCGATTTGATTCCATTCAGTTGGATTCTTTTCGATTCGATTGGATTCTTTTCGATTTGATTCAATTCTTTGGATTCGATTTGATTTGATTCTTTTCGATTCGATTCAATACGATTCTTTTCATTTCGATTCTAATCGATTCTCTTCGATTCTTTTCGATTCGTTTCGATTCTATTCGATTTTTTTCGATTCTATTCTATTCGATTCATTTTGAATCATTTCGATTTGATTCTGTTCGAGTGGTTTCTATTAGATTCTTTTCGATTTGATTCAATTCGATTCGAGTCTTTTTGATTCGAGTCTTTTCGACTCGATGCAATTCAATACGATTCTTTTAGATTCGATTCGATTCGATTGTTTTCGTTTCGATTTGACTTTTCTTGATTCGATTCTTTTCGATTCGATTGTTTTCAATTCGATTGATTCGATTCTTTTCAATTCTATGCTATTCAAAGCGATTCTTTTGTATTTGATTCGATTCGATTGTTTTCTTTTTGATTCGGTTCGATTCGTTTCTTTTCGATTCGATTCAATTCTTTTCGATTCGATTCTTTTCGATTCGATTTGATTCTTTTCGATTCGATTCTATTCTATTCTTTTGTATTCCATTCGAATCGATTCGTTTTGATTGAATTCGATTCTTTTCGATTCGATTCAATTAGATTCTTTTCGATTGGATTCAATTTGTTTCGATTCGAATCAATTTGATTCTTTTCGATTGGATTCCATTCGATTCCTTTCGATTTGATTCAATTCGATTCTTTTCGATTCTATTCATTTCGATGATTTTCGTTGAGATTAGATTCTTTTCGATTTGATTTTTTTCGGTTCGAGTCGATTCATTTCGCTTATTTTGGTTACGATCAATTCAATTCGATTCTTTTTGATTTGATTTGATTCTATTCGATTTCTTTCGATTCTATTCTATTGTATTCTTTTCTTTTCCATTCCATTCAATCCGATTCTTTTCGATTCGATTCGATTGTTTTAGATTTGATTCCATTCTTTCGATTCTATTTGATATGATTCTTTTCGATTCGATTTGATACGATACTTTTTATTTTGATTCGAATCGATTCTCTTCGGTTCGATTCGTTTTGATTTTCGATTCAATTCTATTCGAATTTTTTCGATTTGATTCGATTCGATTCTTTTAGATTCTACTTGATTTGTTTCTTTTCGATTTGTTTTGATTCGATTCTTTTTGATTCATCTCGATTCGATTCGATTCTTTTGTTTCTTTTTTTATTTTTTTTTATTTTTTTTATTCTTTTGTTTCGATTCGATTGTTTTCAATTCGAATCTTTTCGTTACATGGAATTCGATTCTTTTCGTTTGATTCTTTATGATTTTTTTCAACGCGATTAAATTCGATTCTTTTTTTATGATAGTCACAGAGAGCGAGAGGCAGAGACACAGGCAGAGGGAGTAGCAGGCTCCATGCACCGGGTGCCCGATGTGGGATTCGATCCCGGGTCTCCAGGAACGCGCCCTGGGCAAAGGCAGGCGCTAAACAGCTGTGCCACCCAGGGATCCCTCAGTTCGATTCTTTTTTATTCGAATCTATTCCATTCTTTTTGATTCGATTTGATTCTATTCGTTTTTTTCGATTTGATTCGATTAGTTCCTTTTTGATTCAATTCAATTCATTTCTTTTGATTCAAATCAATTCGATTCTTTTGGATTCGATTCGATTCTTTTGGATTCGATTCTTTTGGATTCGAATCTAGTAGAATCTTTTCATTTCGATCGGATTCATTTCAATTCGATTCTTTTCGATTCGAATGTTTTCGAATCAATTCGATACTTTTTGATTCGATTCGATTCTTTTCGTGTCGATTTGATTCTTTTCGATTCGATTCTTTTCTATTTGAATCGATTCGATTCTTTTCATTTCGATTCGATTTGATTCAATTCGATTCTTTTCGATCAATTCAATTTGATTGTTTTCGATTTGATTCGATTCGATTCTTTTCTATTCTATTCAATTCGATTATTTTCCATTCGATGATGCAATTGGATTCTTTTTGATTCGATTCGATTCTTTTCGATTCGATTTGACTCGATTTCATGCTTTTTGATTCGATTCGATTAGAATTTACTCGACTGATTCAATTTGATTCTTTTCTTTTCGGTTGGATTCTTTTCTATTCGATTTTTTTCTATTCAATTCGATTCTTTCAATTCAATTCGATTCGATTCATTCGATTCGATTCAATTCTTTTCGTTTCAAATCGATTCGTTTCAATTCGAGTCTTTTCAATTTGATGCTTTTCGATTCGGTTCGATTTGATATTTTTAATTTGATTCGAGTCTTTTCGATTCGATTCGATTCTTTTCAATTCGATTCTTTTCGATTCGATTCTTTTTGATTCGATTCATTTCGATTCGATTCGATTCTTTTCAATCCGATTTGATGCTTTTCCATTTGATCTGATTTGTTTCATTTCGATTCTTTTCGATTCATTTCGATTCTTTTCGATTCCATTAAATTTGATTCGATTCTTTTCGATTCGATTAGATTCTTTTCGATTTGATTCCATTCAGTTCGATTCTTTTCGATTCGATTGGATTCTTTTCGATTTGATTCAATTCTTTGGATTCGATTTGATTTGATTCTTTTCGATTCGATTCAATACGATTCTTTTCATTTCGATTCTAATCGATTCTCTTCGATTCAATTTGTTTCGATTCGTTTCGATTCTATTCGATTTTTTTCGATTCTATTCTATTCGATTCATTTTGAATCATTTCGATTTGATTCTGTTCGAGTGGTTTCTATTAGATTCTTTTCGATTTGATTCAATTCGAATCGAGTCTTTTTGATTCGAGTCTTTTCGACTCGATGCAATTCAATACGATTCTTTTAGATTCGATTCGATTCGATTGTTTTCGTTTCGATTTGACTTTTTTTGATTCGATTCTTTTCGATTCGATTGTTTTCAATTCGATTGATTCGATTCTTTTCAATTCTATGCTATTCAAAGCGATTCTTTTGTATTTGATTCGATTCGATTGTTTTCTTTTTGATTCGGTTCGATTCGTTTCTTTTCGATTCGATTCAATTCTTTTCGATTCGATTCTTTTCGATTCGATTTGATTCTTTTCGATTCGATTCTATTCTATTCTTTTGTATTCCATTCGAATCGATTCGTTTTGATTGAATTCGATTCTTTTCGATTCGATTCAATTAGATTCTTTTCGATTGGATTCAATTTGTTTCGATTCGAATCAATTTGATTCTTTTCGATTGGATTCCATTCGATTCTTTTCGATTTGATTCAATTCGATTCTTTTCGATTCTATTCATTTCGATGATTTTCGTTGAGATTAGATTCTTTTCGATTTGATTTTTTCGGTTCGAGTCGATTCATTTCGCTTATTTTGGTTAGGATCAATTCAATTCGATTCTTTTTGATTTGATTTGATTCTATTCGATTTCTTTCGATTCTATTCTATTGTATTCTTTTCTTTTCCATTCCGTTCAATTAGATTCTTTTCGATTCGATTCGATTGTTTTAGATTTGATGCCCATTCTTTCGATTCTATTTGATATGATTCTTTTCGATTCCATTTGATACGATACTTTTTATTTTGATTCGAATCGATTCTCTTCAGTTCGATTCGTTTTGATTCTTTTCGATTCAATTCTATTCAAATTTTTTCGATTTGATTCGATTCGATTCTTTTAGATTCTACTTGATTTGTTTCTTTTCGATTCGTTTTGATTCGATTCTTTTTGATTCATCTCGATTCGATTCGATTCTTTTGTTTCTTTTTTATTTTTTTTTATTTTTTTTTATTCTTTTGTTTCGATTCGATTGTTTTCAATTCGAATCTTTTCGTTACATGGAATTCGATTCTTTTCGTTTGATTCTTTATGATTTTTTTCAACGCGATTCAATTCGATTCTTTTTTTATGATAGTCACAGAGAGAGAGAGGCAGAGACACAGGCAGAGGGAGTAGCAGGCTCCATGCACCGGGTGCCCGATGTGGGATTCGATCCCGGGTCTCCAGGAACGCGCCCTGGGCCAAAGGCAGGCGCTAAACAGCTGCGCCACCCAGGGATCCCTCAATTCGATTCTTTTTTATTCGAATCTATTCGATTCTTTTTGATTCGATTTGATTCTATTCGTTTTTTTCGATTTGATTCGATTAGTTCCTTTTTGATTCAATTCAATTCATTTCTTCTGATTCGATTCAATTCGATTCTTTTGGATTCGATTCGATTCTCTTGGATTCGATTCTTTTGGATTCGAATCGAGTAGATTCTTTTAATTTCGATCGGATTCATTTCAATTCGATTCTTTTCGATTCGAATGTTTTCGAATCAATTCGATACTTTTTGATTCGATTCGATTCTCTTGGATTCGATTCTTTTGGATTCGAATCGAGTAGATTCTTTTAATTTCGATCAGATTCATTTCAATTCGATTCTTTTCGATTCGAATGTTTTCGAATCAATTCGATACTTTTTGATTCGATTCGATTCTTTTCGTGTCGATTTGATTCTTTTCGATTCGATTCTTTTCTATTTGAATCGATTCGATTCTTTTCATTTCGATTCGATTTGATTCAATTCGATTCTTTTCGATCAATTCAATTTGATTGTTTTCGATTTGATTCGATTCGATTCTTTTCTATTCTATTCAATTCGATTATTTTCCATTCGATGATGCAATTGGATTCTTTTTGATTCGATTCGATTCTTTTCGATTCGATTTGACTCGATTTCATGCTTTTTGATTCGATTCGATTAGAATTTACTCGACTGATTCAATTTGATTCTTTTCTTTTCGGTTGGATTCTTTTCTATTCGATTTTTTTCTATTCAATTCGATTCTTTCAATATAATTCGATTCGATTCATTCGATTCGATTCAATTCTTTACGTTTCAAATCGATTCGTTTCAATTCGAGTCTTTTCAATTTGATGCTTTTCGATTCGGTTCGATTTGATATTTTTAATTTGATTCGAGTCTTTTCGATTCGATTCGATTCTTTTCAATTCGATTCTTTTCGATTCAAGTCTTTTTGATTCGATTCATTTCGATTAGATTCGATTCTTTTCAATCCGATTTGATGCTTTTCCATTTGATCTGATTTGTTTCATTTCGATTCTTTTCGATTCATTTCGATTCTTTTCGATTCCATTAAATTTGATTCGATTCTTTTCGATTCGATTAGATTCTTTTCGATTTGATTCCATTCAGTTGGATTCTTTTCGATTCGATTGGATTCTTTTCGATTTGATTCAATTCTTTGGATTCGATTTGATTTGATTCTTTTCGATTCGATTCAATACGATTCTTTTCATTTCGATTCTAATCGATTCTCTTCGATTCAATTTGTTTCGATTCGTTTCGATTCTATTCGATTTTTTTCGATTCTATTCTGTTCGATTCATTTTGAATCATTTCGATTTGATTCTGTTCGAGTGGTTTCTATTAGATTCTTTTCGATTTGATTCAATTCGATTCGAGTCTTTTTGATTCGAGTCTTTTCGACTCGATGCAATTCAATACGATTCTTTTAGATTCGATTCGATTCGATTGTTTTCGTTTCGATTTGACTTTTTTTGATTCGATTCTTTTCGATTCGATTGTTTTCAATTCGATTGATTCGATTCTTTTCAATTCTATGCTATTCAAAGCGATTCTTTTGTATTTGATTCGATTCGATTGTTTTCTTTTTGATTCGGTTCGATTCGTTTCTTTTCGATTCGATTCAATTCTTTTCGATTCGATTCTTTTCGATTCGATTTGATTCTTTTCGATTCGATTCTATTCTATTCTTTTGTATTCCATTCGAATCGATTCGTTTTGATTGAATTCGATTCTTTTCGATTCGATTCAATTAGATTCTTTTCGATTGGATTCAATTTGTTTCGATTCGAATCAATTTGATTCTTTTCGATTGGATTCCATTCGATTCCTTTCGATTTGATTCAATTCGATTCTTTTCGATTCTATTCATTTCGATGATTTTCGTTGAGATTAGATTCTTTTCGATTTGATTTTTTTCGGTTCGAGTCGATTCATTTCGCTTATTTTGGTTACGATCAATTCAATTCGATTCTTTTTGATTTGATTTGATTCTATTCGATTTCTTTCGATTCTATTCTATTGTATTCTTTTCTTTTCCATTCCATTCAATCCGATTCTTTTCGATTCGATTCGATTGTTTTAGATTTGATTCCATTCTTTCGATTCTATTTGATATGATTCTTTTCGATTCGATTTGATACGATACTTTTTATTTTGATTCGAATCGATTCTCTTCGGTTCGATTCGTTTTGATTTTCGATTCAATTCTATTCGAATTTTTTCGATTTGATTCGATTCGATTCTTTTAGATTCTACTTGATTTGTTTCTTTTCGATTTGTTTTGATTCGATTCTTTTTGATTCATCTCGATTCGATTCGATTCTTTTGTTTCTTTTTTTATTTTTTTTTATTTTTTTTATTCTTTTGTTTCGATTCGATTGTTTTCAATTCGAATCTTTTCGTTACATGGAATTCGATTCTTTTCGTTTGATTCTTTATGATTTTTTTCAACGCGATTAAATTCGATTCTTTTTTTATGATAGTCACAGAGAGCGAGAGGCAGAGACACAGGCAGAGGGAGTAGCAGGCTCCATGCACCGGGTGCCCGATGTGGGATTCGATCCCGGGTCTCCAGGAACGCGCCCTGGGCAAAGGCAGGCGCTAAACAGCTGTGCCACCCAGGGATCCCTCAGTTCGATTCTTTTTTATTCGAATCTATTCCATTCTTTTTGATTCGATTTGATTCTATTCGTTTTTTTCGATTTGATTCGATTAGTTCCTTTTTGATTCAATTCAATTCATTTCTTTTGATTCAAATCAATTCGATTCTTTTGGATTCGATTCGATTCTTTTGGATTCGATTCTTTTGGATTCGAATCTAGTAGAATCTTTTCATTTCGATCGGATTCATTTCAATTCGATTCTTTTCGATTCGAATGTTTTCGAATCAATTCGATACTTTTTGATTCGATTCGATTCTTTTCGTGTCGATTTGATTCTTTTCGATTCGATTCTTTTCTATTTGAATCGATTCGATTCTTTTCATTTCGATTCGATTTGATTCAATTCGATTCTTTTCGATCAATTCAATTTGATTGTTTTCGATTTGATTCGATTCGATTCTTTTCTATTCTATTCAATTCGATTATTTTCCATTCGATGATGCAATTGGATTCTTTTTGATTCGATTCGATTCTTTTCGATTCGATTTGACTCGATTTCATGCTTTTTGATTCGATTCGATTAGAATTTACTCGACTGATTCAATTTGATTCTTTTCTTTTCGGTTGGATTCTTTTCTATTCGATTTTTTTCTATTCAATTCGATTCTTTCAATTCAATTCGATTCGATTCATTCGATTCGATTCAATTCTTTTCGTTTCAAATCGATTCGTTTCAATTCGAGTCTTTTCAATTTGATGCTTTTCGATTCGGTTCGATTTGATATTTTTAATTTGATTCGAGTCTTTTCGATTCGATTCGATTCTTTTCAATTCGATTCTTTTCGATTCGATTCTTTTTGATTCGATTCATTTCGATTCGATTCGATTCTTTTCAATCCGATTTGATGCTTTTCCATTTGATCTGATTTGTTTCATTTCGATTCTTTTCGATTCATTTCGATTCTTTTCGATTCCATTAAATTTGATTCGATTCTTTTCGATTCGATTAGATTCTTTTCGATTTGATTCCATTCAGTTCGATTCTTTTCGATTCGATTGGATTCTTTTCGATTTGATTCAATTCTTTGGATTCGATTTGATTTGATTCTTTTCGATTCGATTCAATACGATTCTTTTCATTTCGATTCTAATCGATTCTCTTCGATTCAATTTGTTTCGATTCGTTTCGATTCTATTCGATTTTTTTCGATTCTATTCTATTCGATTCATTTTGAATCATTTCGATTTGATTCTGTTCGAGTGGTTTCTATTAGATTCTTTTCGATTTGATTCAATTCGAATCGAGTCTTTTTGATTCGAGTCTTTTCGACTCGATGCAATTCAATACGATTCTTTTAGATTCGATTCGATTCGATTGTTTTCGTTTCGATTTGACTTTTTTTGATTCGATTCTTTTCGATTCGATTGTTTTCAATTCGATTGATTCGATTCTTTTCAATTCTATGCTATTCAAAGCGATTCTTTTGTATTTGATTCGATTCGATTGTTTTCTTTTTGATTCGGTTCGATTCGTTTCTTTTCGATTCGATTCAATTCTTTTCGATTCGATTCTTTTCGATTCGATTTGATTCTTTTCGATTCGATTCTATTCTATTCTTTTGTATTCCATTCGAATCGATTCGTTTTGATTGAATTCGATTCTTTTCGATTCGATTCAATTAGATTCTTTTCGATTGGATTCAATTTGTTTCGATTCGAATCAATTTGATTCTTTTCGATTGGATTCCATTCGATTCTTTTCGATTTGATTCAATTCGATTCTTTTCGATTCTATTCATTTCGATGATTTTCGTTGAGATTAGATTCTTTTCGATTTGATTTTTTCGGTTCGAGTCGATTCATTTCGCTTATTTTGGTTAGGATCAATTCAATTCGATTCTTTTTGATTTGATTTGATTCTATTCGATTTCTTTCGATTCTATTCTATTGTATTCTTTTCTTTTCCATTCCGTTCAATTAGATTCTTTTCGATTCGATTCGATTGTTTTAGATTTGATGCCCATTCTTTCGATTCTATTTGATATGATTCTTTTCGATTCCATTTGATACGATACTTTTTATTTTGATTCGAATCGATTCTCTTCAGTTCGATTCGTTTTGATTCTTTTCGATTCAATTCTATTCAAATTTTTTCGATTTGATTCGATTCGATTCTTTTAGATTCTACTTGATTTGTTTCTTTTCGATTCGTTTTGATTCGATTCTTTTTGATTCATCTCGATTCGATTCGATTCTTTTGTTTCTTTTTTATTTTTTTTTATTTTTTTTTATTCTTTTGTTTCGATTCGATTGTTTTCAATTCGAATCTTTTCGTTACATGGAATTCGATTCTTTTCGTTTGATTCTTTATGATTTTTTTCAACGCGATTCAATTCGATTCTTTTTTTATGATAGTCACAGAGAGAGAGAGGCAGAGACACAGGCAGAGGGAGTAGCAGGCTCCATGCACCGGGTGCCCGATGTGGGATTCGATCCCGGGTCTCCAGGAACGCGCCCTGGGCCAAAGGCAGGCGCTAAACAGCTGCGCCACCCAGGGATCCCTCAATTCGATTCTTTTTTATTCGAATCTATTCGATTCTTTTTGATTCGATTTGATTCTATTCGTTTTTTTCGATTTGATTCGATTAGTTCCTTTTTGATTCAATTCAATTCATTTCTTCTGATTCGATTCAATTCGATTCTTTTGGATTCGATTCGATTCTCTTGGATTCGATTCTTTTGGATTCGAATCGAGTAGATTCTTTTAATTTCGATCGGATTCATTTCAATTCGATTCTTTTCGATTCGAATGTTTTCGAATCAATTCGATACTTTTTGATTCGATTCGATTCTCTTGGATTCGATTCTTTTGGATTCGAATCGAGTAGATTCTTTTAATTTCGATCAGATTCATTTCAATTCGATTCTTTTCGATTCGAATGTTTTCGAATCAATTCGATACTTTTTGATTCGATTCGATTCTTTTCGTGTCGATTTGATTCTTTTCGATTCGATTCTTTTCTATTTGAATCGATTCGATTCTTTTCATTTCGATTCGATTTGATTCAATTCGATTCTTTTCGATCAATTCAATTTGATTGTTTTCGATTTGATTCGATTCGATTCTTTTCTATTCTATTCAATTCGATTATTTTCCATTCGATGATGCAATTGGATTCTTTTTGATTCGATTCGATTCTTTTCGATTCGATTTGACTCGATTTCATGCTTTTTGATTCGATTCGATTAGAATTTACTCGACTGATTCAATTTGATTCTTTTCTTTTCGGTTGGATTCTTTTCTATTCGATTTTTTTCTATTCAATTCGATTCTTTCAATATAATTCGATTCGATTCATTCGATTCGATTCAATTCTTTACGTTTCAAATCGATTCGTTTCAATTCGAGTCTTTTCAATTTGATGCTTTTCGATTCGGTTCGATTTGATATTTTTAATTTGATTCGAGTCTTTTCGATTCGATTCGATTCTTTTCAATTCGATTCTTTTCGATTCAAGTCTTTTTGATTCGATTCATTTCGATTAGATTCGATTCTTTTCAATCCGATTTGATGCTTTTCCATTTGATCTGATTTGTTTCATTTCGATTCTTTTCGATTCATTTCGATTCTTTTCGATTCCATTAAATTTGATTCGATTCTTTTCGATTCGATTAGATTCTTTTCGATTTGATTCCATTCAGTTGGATTCTTTTCGATTCGATTGGATTCTTTTCGATTTGATTCAATTCTTTGGATTCGATTTGATTTGATTCTTTTCGATTCGATTCAATACGATTCTTTTCATTTCGATTCTAATCGATTCTCTTCGATTCAATTTGTTTCGATTCGTTTCGATTCTATTCGATTTTTTTCGATTCTATTCTGTTCGATTCATTTTGAATCATTTCGATTTGATTCTGTTCGAGTGGTTTCTATTAGATTCTTTTCGATTTGATTCAATTCGATTCGAGTCTTTTTGATTCGAGTCTTTTCGACTCGATGCAATTCAATACGATTCTTTTAGATTCGATTCGATTCGATTGTTTTCGTTTCGATTCGACTTTTTTTGATTCGATTCTTTTCGATTCGATTGTTTTCAATTCGATGGATTCGATTCTTTTCAATTCTATGCTATTCAAAGCGATTCTTTTGTATTTGATTCGATTCGATTGTTTTCTTTTTGATTCGGTTCGATTCGTTTCTTTTCGATTCGATTCAATTCTTTTCGATTCGATTCTTTTCGATTCGATTTGATTCTTTTCGATTCTATTCTATTCTATTCTTTTGTATTCCATTCGAATCGATTCGTTTTGATTGAATTCGATTCTTTTCGATTCGATTCAATTAGATTCTTTTCGATTGGATTCAATTTGTTTCGATTCGAATCAATTTGATTCTTTTCGATTGGATTCCATTCGATTCCTTTCGATTTGATTCAATTCGATTCTTTTCGATTCTATTCATTTCGATGATTTTCGTTGAGATTAGATTCTTTTCGATTTGATTTTTTTCGGTTCGAGTCGATTCATTTCGCTTATTTTGGTTACGATCAATTCAATTCGATTCTTTTTGATTTGATTTGATTCTATTCGATTTCTTTCGATTCTATTCTATTGTATTCTTTTCGATTCGATTCCATTCAATCCGATTCTTTTCGATTCGATTCGATTGTTTTAGATTTGATTCCATTCTTTCGATTCTATTTGATATGATTCTTTTCGATTCGATTTGATACGATACTTTTTATTTTGATTCGAATCGATTCTCTTCGGTTCGATTCGTTTTGATTTTCGATTCAATTCTATTCGAATTTTTTCGATTTGATTCGATTCGATTCTTTTAGATTCTACTTGATTTGTTTCTTTTCGATTTGTTTTGATTCGATTCTTTTTGATTCATCTCGATTCGATTCGATTCTTTTGTTTCTTTTTTATTTTTTTTTATTTTTTTTATTGTTTTGTTTCGATTCGATTGTTTTCAATTCGAATCTTTTCGTTACATGGAATTCGATTCTTTTCGTTTGATTCTTTATGATTTTTTTCAACGCGATTCAATTCGATTCTTTTTTTATGATAGTCACAGAGAGAGAGAGGCAGAGACACAGGCAGAGGGAGTAGCAGGCTCCATGCACCGGGTGCCCGATGTGGGATTCGATCCCGGGTCTCCAGGAACGCGCCCTGGGCAAAGGCAGGCGCTAAACAGCTGTGCCACCCAGGGATCCCTCAATTCGATTCTTTTTTATTCGAATCTATTCGATTCTTTTTGATTCGATTTGATTCTATTCGTTTTTTTCGATTTGATTCGATTAGTTCCTTTTTGATTCAATTCAATTCATTTCTTTTGATTCAAATCAATTCGATTCTTTTGGATTCGATTCGATTCTTTTGGATTCGATTCTTTTGGATTCGAATCTCGTAGAATCTTTTCATTTCGATCGGATTCATTTCAATTCGATTCTTTTCGATTCGAATGTTTTCGAATCAATTCGATACTTTTTGATTCGATTCGATTCTTTTCGTGTCGATTTGATTCTTTTCGATTCGATTCTTTTCTATTTGAATCGATTCGATTCTTTTCATTTCGATTCGATTTGATTCAATTCGATTCTTTTCGATCAATTCAATTTGATTGTTTTCGATTTGATTCGATTCGATTCTTTTCTATTCTATTCAATTCGATTATTTTCCATTCGATGAAGCAATTGGATTCTTTTCGATTCGATTCGATTCTTTTCGATTCGATTCGACTCGATTTCATGCTTTTTGATTCGATTCGACTAGAATTTAATCGACTGATTCAATTTGATTCTTTTCTTTTCGGTTGGATTCTTTTCTATTCGATTTTTTTCTATTCAATTCGATTCTTTCAATTCAATTCGATTCGATTCGATTCGATTCGATTCAATTCTTTTCGTTTCAAATCGATTCGTTTCAATTCGAGTCTTTTCAATTTGATGCTTTTCGATTCGGTTCGATTTGATATTTTTAATTTGATTCGAGTCTTTTCGATTCGATTCGATTCTTTTCAATTCGATTCTTTTCGATTCGAGTCTTTTTGATTCGATTCATTTCGATTCGATTCGATTCTTTTCAATCCGATTTGATGCTTTTCCATTTGATCTGATTTGTTTCATTTCGATTCTTTTCGATTCAATTCGATTCTTTTCGATTCCATTAAATTTGATTCGATTCTTTTCGATTCGATTAGATTCTTTTCGATTTGATTCCATTCAGTTCGATTCTTTTCGATTCGATTGGATTCTTTTCGATTTGATTCAATTCTTTCGATTCGATTTGATTTGATTCTTTTCGATTCGATTCAATACGATTCTTTTCATTTCGATTCTAATCGATTCTCTTCGATTCTTTTCGATTCGTTTCGATTCTATTCGATTTTTTTCGATTCTATTCTATTCGATTCATTTTGAATCATTTCGATTTGATTCTGTTCGAGTGGTTTCTATTAGATTCTTTTCGATTTGATTCAATTCGATTCGAGTCTTTTTGATTCGAGTCTTTTCGACTCGATGCAATTCAATACGATTCTTTTAGATTCGATTCGATTCGATTGTTTTCGTTTCGATTTGACTTTTTTGATTCGATTCTTTTCGATTCGATTGTTTTCAATTCGATTGATTCGATTCTTTTCAATTCTATGCTATTCAAAGCGATTCTTTTGTATTTGATTCGATTCGATTGTTTTCTTTTTGATTCGGTTCGATTCGTTTCTTTTCGATTCGATTCAATTCTTTTCGATTCGATTCTTTTCGATTCGATTTGATTCTTTTCGATTCGATTCTATTCTATTCTTTTGTATTCCATTCGAATCGATTCGTTTTGATTGAATTCGATTCTTTTCGATTCGATTCAATTAGATTCTTTTCGATTGGATTCAATTTGTTTCGATTCGAATCAATTTGATTCTTTTCGATTGGATTCCATTCGATTCCTTTCGATTTGATTCAATTCGATTCTTTTCGATTCTATTCATTTCGATGATTTTCGTTGAGATTAGATTCTTTTCGATTTGATTTTTTTCGGTTCGAGTCGATTCATTTCGCTTATTTTGGTTACGATCAATTCAATTCGATTCTTTTTGATTTGATTTGATTCTATTCGATTTCTTTCGATTCTATTCTATTGTATTCTTTTCGATTCGATTCCATTCAATCCGATTCTTTTCTTTTTTTTTTTTTTTTTTTTTTTAAATTTATTTATTATTTATGATAGTCACACACACACAGAGAGAGGCAGAGACACAGGCAGAGGGAGAAGCAGGCTCCATGCACCGGGAGCCCGACATGGGATTCGATCGTGGGTCTCCAGGATCGCGCCCTGGGCCAAAGGCAGGCGCCAAACCGCTGCGCCACCCAGGGATCCCAATCCGATTCTTTTCTATTCGATTCGATTGTTTTAGATTTGATTCCATTCTTTCGATTCTATTTGATATGATTCTTTTCGATTCGATTTGATACGATACTTTTTATTTTGATTCGAATCGATTCTCTTCGGTTCGATTCGTTTTGATTTTCGATTCAATTCTATTCGAATTTTTTCGATTTGATTCGATTCGATTCTTTTAGATTCTACTTGATTTGTTTCTTTTCGATTTGTTTTGATTCGATTCTTTTTGATTCATCTCGATTCGATTCGATTCTTTTGTTTCTTTTTTTATTTTTTTTATTTTTTTTATTCTTTTGTTTCGATTCGATTGTTTTCAATTCGAATCTTTTCGTTACATGGAATTCGATTCTTTTCGTTTGATTCTTTATGATTTTTTTCAACGCGATTCAATTCGATTCTTTTTTTATGATAGTCACAGAGAGCGAGAGGCAGAGACACAGGCAGAGGGAGTAGCAGGCTCCATGCACCGGGTGCCCGATGTGGGATTCGATCCCGGGTCTCCAGGAACGCGCCCTGGGCAAAGGCAGGCGCTAAACAGCTGTGCCACCCAGGGATCCCTCAGTTCGATTCTTTTTTATTCGAATCTATTCCATTCTTTTTGATTCGATTTGATTCTATTCGTTTTTTTCGATTTGATTCGATTAGTTCCTTTTTGATTCAATTCAATTCATTTCTTTTGATTCAAATCAATTCGATTCTTTTGGATTCGATTCGATTCTCTTGGATTCGATTCTTTTGGATTCGAATCGAGTAGAATCTTTTCATTTCGATCGGATTCATTTCAATTCGATTCTTTTCGATTCGAATGTTTTCGAATCAATTCGATACTTTTTGATTCGATTCGATTCTTTTCGTGTCGATTTGATTCTTTTCGATTCGATTCTTTTCTATTTGAATCGATTCGATTCTTTTCATTTCGATTCGATTTGATTCAATTCGATTCTTTTCGATCAATTCAATTTGATTGTTTTCGATTTGATTCGATTCGATTCTTTTCTATTCTATTCAATTCGATTATTTTCCATTCGATGATGCAATTGGATTCTTTTTGATTCGATTCGATTCTTTTCGATTCGATTTGACTCGATTTCATGCTTTTTGATTCGATTCGATTAGAATTTACTCGACTGATTCAATTTGATTCTTTTCTTTTCGGTTGGATTCTTTTCTATTCGATTTTTTTCTATTCAATTCGATTCTTTCAATTCAATTCGATTCGATTCATTCGATTCGATTCAATTCTTTTCGTTTCAAATCGATTCGTTTCAATTCGAGTCTTTTCAATTTGATGCTTTTCGATTCGGTTCGATTTGATATTTTTAATTTGATTCGAGTCTTTTCGATTCGATTCGATTCTTTTCAATTCGATTCTTTTCGATTCGAGTCTTTTTGATTCGATTCATTTCGATTCGATTCGATTCTTTTCAATCCGATTTGATGCTTTTCCATTTGATCTGATTTGTTTCATTTCGATTCTTTTCGATTCAATTCGATTCTTTTCGATTCCATTAAATTTGATTCGATTCTTTTCGATTCGATTAGATTCTTTTCGATTTGATTCCATTCAGTTCGATTCTTTTCGATTCGATTGGATTCTTTTCGATTTGATTCAATTCTTTCGATTCGATTTGATTTGATTCTTTTCGATTCGATTCAATACGATTCTTTTCATTTCGATTCTAATCGATTCTCTTCGATTCTTTTCGATTCGTTTCGATTCTATTCGATTTTTTTCGATTCTATTCTATTCGATTCATTTTGAATCATTTCGATTTGATTCTGTTCGAGTGGTTTCTATTAGATTCTTTTCGATTTGATTCAATTCGATTCGAGTCTTTTTGATTCGAGTCTTTTCGACTCGATGCAATTCAATACGATTCTTTTAGATTCGATTCGATTCGATTGTTTTCGTTTCGATTTGACTTTTTTGATTCGATTCTTTTCGATTCGATTGTTTTCAATTCGATTGATTCGATTCTTTTCAATTCTATGCTATTCAAAGCGATTCTTTTGTATTTGATTCGATTCGATTGTTTTCTTTTTGATTCGGTTCGATTCGTTTCTTTTCGATTCGATTCAATTCTTTTCGATTCGATTCTTTTCGATTCGATTTGATTCTTTTCGATTCGATTCTATTCTATTCTTTTGTATTCCATTCGAATCGATTCGTTTTGATTGAATTCGATTCTTTTCGATTCGATTCAATTAGATTCTTTTCGATTGGATTCAATTTGTTTCGATTCGAATCAATTTGATTCTTTTCGATTGGATTCCATTCGATTCCTTTCGATTTGATTCAATTCGATTCTTTTCGATTCTATTCATTTCGATGATTTTCGTTGAGATTAGATTCTTTTCGATTTGATTTTTTTCGGTTCGAGTCGATTCATTTCGCTTATTTTGGTTACGATCAATTCAATTCGATTCTTTTTGATTTGATTTGATTCTATTCGATTTCTTTCGATTCTATTCTATTGTATTCTTTTCGATTCGATTCCATTCAATCCGATTCTTTTCTTTTTTTTTTTTTTTTTTTTTTAAATTTATTTATTATTTATGATAGTCACACACACACAGAGAGAGGCAGAGACACAGGCAGAGGGAGAAGCAGGCTCCATGCACCGGGAGCCCGACATGGGATTCGATCGTGGGTCTCCAGGATCGCGCCCTGGGCCAAAGGCAGGCGCCAAACCGCTGCGCCACCCAGGGATCCCAATCCGATTCTTTTCTATTCGATTCGATTGTTTTAGATTTGATTCCATTCTTTCGATTCTATTTGATATGATTCTTTTCGATTCGATTTGATACGATACTTTTTATTTTGATTCGAATCGATTCTCTTCGGTTCGATTCGTTTTGATTTTCGATTCAATTCTATTCGAATTTTTTCGATTTGATTCGATTCGATTCTTTTAGATTCTACTTGATTTGTTTCTTTTCGATTTGTTTTGATTCGATTCTTTTTGATTCATCTCGATTCGATTCGATTCTTTTGTTTCTTTTTTTATTTTTTTTATTTTTTTTATTCTTTTGTTTCGATTCGATTGTTTTCAATTCGAATCTTTTCGTTACATGGAATTCGATTCTTTTCGTTTGATTCTTTATGATTTTTTTCAACGCGATTCAATTCGATTCTTTTTTTATGATAGTCACAGAGAGCGAGAGGCAGAGACACAGGCAGAGGGAGTAGCAGGCTCCATGCACCGGGTGCCCGATGTGGGATTCGATCCCGGGTCTCCAGGAACGCGCCCTGGGCAAAGGCAGGCGCTAAACAGCTGTGCCACCCAGGGATCCCTCAGTTCGATTCTTTTTTATTCGAATCTATTCCATTCTTTTTGATTCGATTTGATTCTATTCGTTTTTTTCGATTTGATTCGATTAGTTCCTTTTTGATTCAATTCAATTCATTTCTTTTGATTCAAATCAATTCGATTCTTTTGGATTCGATTCGATTCTCTTGGATTCGATTCTTTTGGATTCGAATCGAGTAGAATCTTTTCATTTCGATCGGATTCATTTCAATTCGATTCTTTTCGATTCGAATGTTTTCGAATCAATTCGATACTTTTTGATTCGATTCGATTCTTTTCGTGTCGATTTGATTCTTTTCGATTCGATTCTTTTCTATTTGAATCGATTCGATTCTTTTCATTTCGATTCGATTTGATTCAATTCGATTCTTTTCGATCAATTCAATTTGATTGTTTTCGATTTGATTCGATTCGATTCTTTTCTATTCTATTCAATTCGATTATTTTCCATTCGATGATGCAATTGGATTCTTTTTGATTCGATTCGATTCTTTTCGATTCGATTTGACTCGATTTCATGCTTTTTGATTCGATTCGATTAGAATTTACTCGACTGATTCAATTTGATTCTTTTCTTTTCGGTTGGATTCTTTTCTATTCGATTTTTTTCTATTCAATTCGATTCTTTCAATTCAATTCGATTCGATTCATTCGATTCGATTCAATTCTTTTCGTTTCAAATCGATTCGTTTCAATTCGAGTCTTTTCAATTTGATGCTTTTCGATTCGGTTCGATTTGATATTTTTAATTTGATTCGAGTCTTTTCGATTCGATTCGATTCTTTTCAATTCGATTCTTTTCGATTCGAGTCTTTTTGATTCGATTCATTTCGATTCGATTCGATTCTTTTCAATCCGATTTGATGCTTTTCCATTTGATCTGATTTGTTTCATTTCGATTCTTTTCGATTCAATTCGATTCTTTTCGATTCCATTAAATTTGATTCGATTCTTTTCGATTCGATTAGATTCTTTTCGATTTGATTCCATTCAGTTCGATTCTTTTCGATTCGATTGGATTCTTTTCGATTTGATTCAATTCTTTCGATTCGATTTGATTTGATTCTTTTCGATTCGATTCAATACGATTCTTTTCATTTCGATTCTAATCGATTCTCTTCGATTCTTTTCGATTCGTTTCGATTCTATTCGATTTTTTTCGATTCTATTCTATTCGATTCATTTTGAATCATTTCGATTTGATTCTGTTCGAGTGGTTTCTATTAGATTCTTTTCGATTTGATTCAATTCGATTCGAGTCTTTTTGATTCGAGTCTTTTCGACTCGATGCAATTCAATACGATTCTTTTAGATTCGATTCGATTCGATTGTTTTCGTTTCGATTTGACTTTTTTTGATTCGATTCTTTTCGATTCGATTGTTTTCAATTCGATTGATTCGATTCTTTTCAATTCTATGCTATTCAAAGCGATTCTTTTGTATTTGATTCGATTCGATTGTTTTCTTTTTGATTCGGTTCGATTCGTTTCTTTTCGATTCGATTCAATTCTTTTCGATTCGATTCTTTTCGATTCGATTTGATTCTTTTCGATTCGATTCTATTCTATTCTTTTGTATTCCATTCGAATCGATTCGTTTTGATTGAATTCGATTCTTTTCGATTCGATTCAATTAGATTCTTTTCGATTGGATTCAATTTGTTTCGATTCGAATCAATTTGATTCTTTTCGATTGGATTCCATTCGATTCCTTTCGATTTGATTCAATTCGATTCTTTTCGATTCTATTCATTTCGATGATTTTCGTTGAGATTAGATTCTTTTCGATTTGATTTTTTTCGGTTCGAGTCGATTCATTTCGCTTATTTTGGTTACGATCAATTCAATTCGATTCTTTTTGATTTGATTTGATTCTATTCGATTTCTTTCGATTCTATTCTATTGTATTCTTTTCGATTCGATTCCATTCAATCCGATTCTTTTCTTTTTTTTTTTTTTTTTTTTTTTAAATTTATTTATTATTTATGATAGTCACACACACACAGAGAGAGGCAGAGACACAGGCAGAGGGAGAAGCAGGCTCCATGCACCGGGAGCCCGACATGGGATTCGATCGTGGGTCTCCAGGATCGCGCCCTGGGCCAAAGGCAGGCGCCAAACCGCTGCGCCACCCAGGGATCCCAATCCGATTCTTTTCTATTCGATTCGATTGTTTTAGATTTGATTCCATTCTTTCGATTCTATTTGATATGATTCTTTTCGATTCGATTTGATACGATACTTTTTATTTTGATTCGAATCGATTCTCTTCGGTTCGATTCGTTTTGATTTTCGATTCAATTCTATTCGAATTTTTTCGATTTGATTCGATTCGATTCTTTTAGATTCTACTTGATTTGTTTCTTTTCGATTTGTTTTGATTCGATTCTTTTTGATTCATCTCGATTCGATTCGATTCTTTTGTTTCTTTTTTTATTTTTTTTATTTTTTTTATTCTTTTGTTTCGATTCGATTGTTTTCAATTCGAATCTTTTCGTTACATGGAATTCGATTCTTTTCGTTTGATTCTTTATGATTTTTTTCAACGCGATTCAATTCGATTCTTTTTTTATGATAGTCACAGAGAGCGAGAGGCAGAGACACAGGCAGAGGGAGTAGCAGGCTCCATGCACCGGGTGCCCGATGTGGGATTCGATCCCGGGTCTCCAGGAACGCGCCCTGGGCAAAGGCAGGCGCTAAACAGCTGTGCCACCCAGGGATCCCTCAGTTCGATTCTTTTTTATTCGAATCTATTCCATTCTTTTTGATTCGATTTGATTCTATTCGTTTTTTTCGATTTGATTCGATTAGTTCCTTTTTGATTCAATTCAATTCATTTCTTTTGATTCAAATCAATTCGATTCTTTTGGATTCGATTCGATTCTCTTGGATTCGATTCTTTTGGATTCGAATCGAGTAGAATCTTTTCATTTCGATCGGATTCATTTCAATTCGATTCTTTTCGATTCGAATGTTTTCGAATCAATTCGATACTTTTTGATTCGATTCGATTCTTTTCGTGTCGATTTGATTCTTTTCGATTCGATTCTTTTCTATTTGAATCGATTCGATTCTTTTCATTTCGATTCGATTTGATTCAATTCGATTCTTTTCGATCAATTCAATTTGATTGTTTTCGATTTGATTCGATTCGATTCTTTTCTATTCTATTCAATTCGATTATTTTCCATTCGATGATGCAATTGGATTCTTTTTGATTCGATTCGATTCTTTTCGATTCGATTTGACTCGATTTCATGCTTTTTGATTCGATTCGATTAGAATTTACTCGACTGATTCAATTTGATTCTTTTCTTTTCGGTTGGATTCTTTTCTATTCGATTTTTTTCTATTCAATTCGATTCTTTCAATTCAATTCGATTCGATTCATTCGATTCGATTCAATTCTTTTCGTTTCAAATCGATTCGTTTCAATTCGAGTCTTTTCAATTTGATGCTTTTCGATTCGGTTCGATTTGATATTTTTAATTTGATTCGAGTCTTTTCGATTCGATTCGATTCTTTTCAATTCGATTCTTTTCGATTCGATTCTTTTTGATTCGATTCATTTCGATTCGATTCGATTCTTTTCAATCCGATTTGATGCTTTTCCATTTGATCTGATTTGTTTCATTTCGATTCTTTTCGATTCATTTCGATTCTTTTCGATTCCATTAAATTTGATTCGATTCTTTTCGATTCGATTAGATTCTTTTCGATTTGATTCCATTCAGTTCGATTCTTTTCGATTCGATTGGATTCTTTTCGATTTGATTCAATTCTTTGGATTCGATTTGATTTGATTCTTTTCGATTCGATTCAATACGATTCTTTTCATTTCGATTCTAATCGATTCTCTTCGATTCAATTTGTTTCGATTCGTTTCGATTCTATTCGATTTTTTTCGATTCTATTCTATTCGATTCATTTTGAATCATTTCGATTTGATTCTGTTCGAGTGGTTTCTATTAGATTCTTTTCGATTTGATTCAATTCGATTCGAGTCTTTTTGATTCGAGTCTTTTCGACTCGATGCAATTCAATACGATTCTTTTAGATTCGATTCGATTCGATTGTTTTCGTTTCGATTTGACTTTTTTTGATTCGATTCTTTTCGATTCGATTGTTTTCAATTCGATGGATTCGATTCTTTTCAATTCTATGCTATTCAAAGCGATTCTTTTGTATTTGATTCGATTCGATTGTTTTCTTTTTGATTCGGTTCGATTCGTTTCTTTTCGATTCGATTCAATTCTTTTCGATTCGATTCTTTTCGATTCGATTTGATTCTTTTCGATTCGATTCTATTCTATTCTTTTGTATTCCATTCGAATCGATTCGTTTTGATTGAATTCGATTCTTTTCGATTCGATTCAATTAGATTCTTTTCGATTGGATTCAATTTGTTTCGATTCGAATCAATTTGATTCTTTTCGATTGGATTCCATTCGATTCCTTTCGATTTGATTCAATTCGATTCTTTTCGATTCTATTCATTTCGATGATTTTCGTTGAGATTAGATTCTTTTCGATTTGATTTTTTTCGGTTCGAGTCGATTCATTTCGCTTATTTTGGTTACGATCAATTCAATTCGATTCTTTTTGATTTGATTTGATTCTATTCGATTTCTTTCGATTCTATTCTATTGTATTCTTTTCGATTCGATTCCATTCAATCCGATTCTTTTCGATTCGATTCGATTGTTTTAGATTTGATTCCATTCTTTCGATTCTATTTGATATGATTCTTTTCGATTCGATTTGATACGATACTTTTTATTTTGATTCGAATCGATTCTCTTCGGTTCGATTCGTTTTGATTTTCGATTCAATTCTATTCGAATTTTTTCGATTTGATTCGATTCGATTCTTTTAGATTCTACTTGATTTGTTTCTTTTCGATTTGTTTTGATTCGATTCTTTTTGATTCATCTCGATTCGATTCGATTCTTTTGTTTCTTTTTTTATTTTTTTTTATTTTTTTTATTCTTTTGTTTCGATTCGATTGTTTTCAATTCGAATCTTTTCGTTACATGGAATTCGATTCTTTTCGTTTGATTCTTTATGATTTTTTTCAACGCGATTCAATTCGATTCTTTTTTTATGATAGTCACAGAGAGAGAGAGGCAGAGACACAGGCAGAGGGAGTAGCAGGCTCCATGCACCGGGTGCCCGATGTGGGATTCGATCCCGGGTCTCCAGGAACGCGCCCTGGGCCAAAGGCAGGCGCTAAACAGCTGCGCCACCCAGGGATCCCTCAATTCGATTCTTTTTTATTCGAATCTATTCGATTCTTTTTGATTCGATTTGATTCTATTCGTTTTTTTCGATTTGATTCGATTAGTTCCTTTTTGATTCAATTCAATTCATTTCTTCTGATTCGATTCAATTCGATTCTTTTGGATTCGATTCGATTCTCTTGGATTCGATTCTTTTGGATTCGAATCGAGTAGATTCTTTTAATTTCGATCGGATTCATTTCAATTCGATTCTTTTCGATTCGAATGTTTTCGAATCAATTCGATACTTTTTGATTCGATTCGATTCTCTTGGATTCGATTCTTTTGGATTCGAATCGAGTAGATTCTTTTAATTTCGATCGGATTCATTTCAATTCGATTCTTTTCGATTCGAATGTTTTCGAATCAATTCGATACTTTTTGATTCAATTCGATTCTTTTCGTGTCGATTTGATTCTTTTCGATTCGATTCTTTTCTATTTGAATCGATTCGATTCTTTTCATTTCGATTCAATTTGATTCAATTCGATTCTTTTCGATCAATTCAATTTGATTGTTTTCGATTTGATTCGATTCTATTCTTTTCTATTCTATTCAATTCGATTATTTTCCATTCGATGATGCAATTGGATTCTTTTTGATTCGATTCGATTCTTTTCGATTCGATTCGACTCGATTTCATGCTTTTTGATTAGATTCGACTAGAATTTAATCGACTGATTCAATTTGATTCTTTTCTTTTCGGTTGGATTCTTTTCTATTCGATTTTTTTCTATTCAATTCGATTCTTTCATTTGATTCGATTCGATTCGATTCGATTCAATTCTTTTCGTTTCAAATCGATTCGTTTCAATTCGAGTCTTTTCAATTTGATGCTTTTCGATTCGGTTCGATTTGATATTTTTAATTTGATTCGAGTCTTTTCGATTCGATTCGATTCTTTTCAATCCGATTTGATGCTTTTCCATTTGATCTGATTTGTTTCATTTCGATTCTTTTCGATTCAATTCGATTCTTTTCGATTCCATTAAATTTGATTCGATTCTTTTCGATTCGATTAGATTCTTTTCGATTTGATTCCATTCAGTTCGATTCTTTTTGACTCGATTGGATTCTTTTCGATTTGATTCAATTCTTTCGATTCGATTTGATTTGATTTGATTCTTTTCGGTTCGATTCAATACGATTCTTTTCATTTCGATTCTAATCGATTCTCTTCGATTCGTTTCGATTCGTTTCGATTCTATTCGATTTTTTTCGATTCTATTCTATTCGATTCATTTTGAATCATTTCAATTTGATTCTGTTCGAGTGGTTTCTATTAGATTCTTTTCGATTTGATTCAATTCGATTCGAGTCTTTTTGATTCGAGTCTTTTCGACTCGATTCAATTCAATACGATTCTTTTAGATTCGATTCGATTCGTTTTCGTTTCGATTCGACTTTTTTTGATTCGATTCTTTTCGATTCGATTGTTTTCAATTCGATTGATTCGATTCTTTTCAATTCTATGCTATTCAAAGCGATTCTTTTGTATTTGATTCGATTCGATTGTTTTCTTTTTGATTCGGTTCGATTCGTTTCCTTTCGATTCGATTCAGTTCTTTTCGATTCGATTCTTTTCAATTCGATTTGATTCTTTTCGATTCTATTCTATTCTATTCTATTCTTTTGTATTCCATTCGAATCAATTCGTTTTGATTGAATTCGATTCTTTTCGATTCGATTCAATTAGATTCTTTTCGATTGGATTCCATTCGATTCTTTTCGATTTGATTCAATTCGATTCTTTTCGATTCTATTCATTTCGATTATTTTCGTTGAGATTAGATTCTTTTCGATTTGATTTTTTCGGTTCGAGTCGATTCATTTCGCTTATTTTGGTTAGGATCAATTCAATTCGATTGTTTTTGATTTGATTTGATTCTATTCGATTTCTTTCGATTCTATTCTATTGTATTCTTTTCTTTTCCATTCCGTTCAATTCGATTCTTTTCGATTCGATTCGATTGTTTTAGATTTGATTCCATTCTTTCGATTCTATTTGATATGATTCTTTTCGATTCGATTTGATACGATACTTTTTATTTTGATTCGAATCGATTCTCTTCGGTTCGATTCGTTTTGATTCTTTTCGATTCAATTCTATTCGAATTTTTTCGATTTGATTCGATTCGATTCTTTTAGATTCTACTTGATTTGTTTCTTTTCGATTCGTTTTGATTCGATTCTTTTTGATTCATGTCGATTCGATTCGATTCTTTTGTTTCGATTCGAATCTTTTCAATTCGAATCTTTTCGTTACATGGAATTCGATTCTTTTCGTTTGATTCTTTATGATTTTTTTCAACGCGATTCAATTCGATTCTTTTTTTATGATAGTCACAGAGAGAGAGAGGCAGAGACACAGGCAGAGGGAGTAGCAGGCTCCATGCACCGGGTGCCCGATGTGGGATTCGATCCCGGGTCTCCAGGAACGCGCCCTGGGCCAAAGGCAGGCGCTAAACAGCTGCGCCACCCAGGGATCCCTCAATTCGATTCTTTTTTATTCGAATCTATTCGATTCTTTTTGATTCGATTTGATTCTATTCATTTTTTTCGATTTGATTCGATTAGTTCCTTTTTGATTCAATTCAATTCATTTCTTCTGATTCGATTCAATTCGATTCTTTTGGATTCGATTCGATTCTCTTGGATTCGATTCTTTTGGATTCGAATCGAGTAGATTCTTTTAATTTCGATCGGATTCATTTCAATTCGATTCTTTTCGATTCGAATGTTTTCGAATCAATTCGATACTTTTTGATTCAATTCGATTCTTTTCGTGTCGATTTGATTCTTTTCGATTCGATTCTTTTCTATTTGAATCGATTCGATTCTTTTCATTTCGATTCAATTTGATTCAATTCGATTCTTTTCGATCAATTCAATTTGATTGTTTTCGATTTGATTCGATTCTATTCTTTTCTATTCTATTCAATTCGATTATTTTCCATTCGATGATGAAATTGGATTCTTTTTGATTCGATTCGATTCTTTTCGATTCGATTCGACTCGATTTCATGCTTTTTGATTCGATTCGACTAGAATTTAATCGACTGATTCAATTTGATTCTTTTCTTTTCGGTTGGATTCTTTTCTATTCGATTTTTTTCTATTCAATTCGATTCTTTCATTTGATTCGATTCGATTCGATTCGATTCGATTCAATTCTTTTCGTTTCAAATCGATTCGTTTCAATTCGAGTCTTTTCAATTTGATGCTTTTCGATTCGGTTCGATTTGATATTTTTAATTTGATTCGAGTCTTTTCGATTCGATTCGATTCTTTTCAATTCGATTCTTTTCGATTCGAGTCTTTTTGATTCGATTCATTTCTATTCGATTCGATTCTTTTCAATCCGATTTGATGCTTTTCCATTTGATCTGATTTGTTTCATTTCGATTCTTTTCGATTCAATTCGATTCTTTTCGATTCCATTAAATTTGATTCGATTCTTTTCGATTCGATTAGATTCTTTTCGATTTGATTCCATTCAGTTCGATTCTTTTCGATTCGATTGGATTCTTTTCGATTTGATTCAATTCTTTCGATTCGATTTGATTTGATTCTTTTCGATTCGATTCAATACGATTCTTTTCATTTCGATTCTAATCGATTCTAATCGATTCTCTTCGATTCGTTTCGATTCTATTCGATTTTTTTCGATTCTATTCTATTCGATTCATTTTGAATCATTTCCATTTGATTCTGTTCGAGTGGTTTCTATTAGATTCTTTTCGATTTGATTCAATTCGATTCGAGTCTTTTTGATTCGAGTCTTTTCGACTCGATGCAATTCAATACGATTCTTTTAGATTCGATTCGATTCGATTGTTTTCGTTTCGATTCGACTTTTTTTGATTCGATTCTTTTCGATTCGATTGTTTTCAATTCGATTGATTCGATTCTTTTCAATTCTATGCTATTCAAAGCGATTCTTTTGTATTTGATTCGATTCGATTGTTTTCTTTTTGATTCGGTTCGATTCGTTTCTTTTCGATTCGATTCAATTCTTTTCGATTCGATTCTTTTCGATTCGATTTGATTCTTTTCGATTCTATTCTATTCTATTCTTTTGTATTCCATTCGAATCGATTCGTTTTGATTGAATTCGATTCTTTTCGATTCGATTCAATTAGATTCTTTTCGATTGGATTCAATTTGTTTCGATTCGAATCAATTTGATTCTTTTCGATTGGATTCCATTCGATTCCTTTCGATTTGATTCAATTCGATTCTTTTCGATTCTATTCATTTCGATGATTTTCGTTGAGATTAGATTCTTTTCGATTTGATTTTTTTCGGTTCGAGTCGATTCATTTCGCTTATTTTGGTTACGATCAATTCAATTCGATTCTTTTTGATTTGATTTGATT
Organism: Canis lupus baileyi; assembly: GCF_048164855.1. Classification (NCBI taxonomy): domain Eukaryota; kingdom Metazoa; phylum Chordata; class Mammalia; order Carnivora; family Canidae; genus Canis; species Canis lupus. Next base: position 54,383 of record NW_027326455.1, on the reverse strand, counting down.
CTATTCGATTTCTTTCGATTCTATTCTATTGTATTCTTTTCGATTCGATTCCATTCAATCCGATTCTTTTCGATTTGATTCGATTGTTTTAGATTTGATTCCATTCTTTCGATTCTATTTGATATGATTCTTTTCGATTCGATTTGATACGATACTTTTTATTTTGATTCGAATCGATTCTCTTCGGTTCGATTCGTTTTGATTTTCGATTCAATTCTATTCGAATTTTTTCGATTTGATTCGATTCGATTCTTTTAGATTCTACTTGATTTGTTTCTTTTCGATTTGTTTTGATTCGATTCTTTTTGATTCATCTCGATTCGATTCGATTCTTTTGTTTCGTTTTTTATTTTTTTTTTATTTTTTTTATTCTTTTGTTTCGATTCGATTGTTTTCAATTCGAATCTTTTCGTTACATGGAATTCGATTCTTTTCGTTTGATTCTTTATGATTTTTTTCAACGCGATTAAATTCGATTCTTTTTTTATGATAGTCACAGAGAGCGAGAGGCAGAGACACAGGCAGAGGGAGTAGCAGGCTCCATGCACCGGGTGCCCGATGTGGGATTCGATCCCGGGTCTCCAGGAACGCGCCCTGGGCAAAGGCAGGCGCTAAACAGCTGTGCCACCCAGGGATCCCTCAGTTCGATTCTTTTTTATTCGAATCTATTCCATTCTTTTTGATTCGATTTGATTCTATTCGTTTTTTTCGATTTGATTCGATTAGTTCCTTTTTGATTCAATTCAATTCATTTCTTTTGATTCAAATCAATTCGATTCTTTTGGATTCGATTCGATTCTTTTGGATTCGATTCTTTTGGATTCGAATCTAGTAGAATCTTTTCATTTCGATCGGATTCATTTCAATTCGATTCTTTTCGATTCGAATGTTTTCGAATCAATTCGATACTTTTTGATTCGATTCGATTCTTTTCGTGTCGATTTGATTCTTTTCGATTCGATTCTTTTCTATTTGAATCGATTCGATTCTTTTCATTTCGATTCGATTTGATTCAATTCGATTCTTTTCGATCAATTCAATTTGATTGTTTTCGATTTGATTCGATTCGATTCTTTTCTATTCTATTCAATTCGATTATTTTCCATTCGATGATGCAATTGGATTCTTTTTGATTCGATTCGATTCTTTTCGATTCGATTTGACTCGATTTCATGCTTTTTGATTCGATTCGATTAGAATTTAATCGACTGATTCAATTTGATTCTTTTCTTTTCGGTTGGATTCTTTTCTATTCGATTTTTTTCTATTCAATTCGATTCTTTCAATATAATTCGATTCGATTCATTCGATTCGATTCAATTCTTTACGTTTCAAATCGATTCGTTTCAATTCGAGTCTTTTCAATTTGATGCTTTTCGATTCGGTTCGATTTGATATTTTTAATTTGATTCGAGTCTTTTCGATTCGATTCGATTCTTTTCAATTCGATTCTTTTCGATTCGATTCTTTTTGATTCGATTCATTTCGATTCGATTCGATTCTTTTCAATCCGATTTGATGCTTTTCCATTTGATCTGATTTGTTTCATTTCGATTCTTTTCGATTCATTTCGATTCTTTTCGATTCCATTAAATTTGATTCGATTCTTTTCGATTCGATTAGATTCTTTTCGATTTGATTCCATTCAGTTCGATTCTTTTCGATTCGATTGGATTCTTTTCGATTTGATTCAATTCTTTGGATTCGATTTGATTTGATTCTTTTCGATTCGATTCAATACGATTCTTTTCATTTCGATTCTAATCGATTCTCTTCGATTCTTTTCGATTCGTTTCGATTCTATTCGATTTTTTTCGATTCTATTCTATTCGATTCATTTTGAATCATTTCGATTTGATTCTGTTCGAGTGGTTTCTATTAGATTCTTTTCGATTTGATTCAATTCGATTCGAGTCTTTTTGATTCGAGTCTTTTCGACTCGATGCAATTCAATACGATTCTTTTAGATTCGATTCGATTCGATTGTTTTCGTTTCGATTCGACTTTTTTTGATTCGATTCTTTTCGATTCGATTGTTTTCAATTCGATTGATTCGATTCTTTTCAATTCTATGCTATTCAAAGCGATTCTTTTGTATTTGATTCGATTCGATTGTTTTCTTTTTGATTCGGTTCGATTCGTTTCTTTTCGATTCGATTCAATTCTTTTCGATTCGATTCTTTTCGATTCGATTTGATTCTTTTCGATTCGATTCTATTCTATTCTTTTGTATTCCATTCGAATCGATTCGTTTTGATTGAATTCGATTCTTTTCGATTCGATTCAATTAGATTCTTTTCGATTGGATTCAATTTGTTTCGATTCGAATCAATTTGATTCTTTTCGATTGGATTCCATTCGATTCCTTTCGATTTGATTCAATTTGATTCTTTTCGATTCTATTCATTTCGATGATTTTCGTTGAGATTAGATTCTTTTCGATTTGATTTTTTTCGGTTCGAGTCGATTCATTTCGCTTATTTTGGTTACGATCAATTCAATTCGATTCTTTTTGATTTGATTTGATTCTATTCGATTTCTTTCGATTCTATTCTATTGTATTCTTTTCGATTCGATTCCATTCAATCCGATTCTTTTCGATTCGATTCGATTGTTTTAGATTTGATTCCATTCTTTCGATTCTATTTGATATGATTCTTTTCGATTCGATTTGATACGATACTTTTTATTTTGATTCGAATCGATTCTCTTCGGTTCGATTCGTTTTGATTTTCGATTCAATTCTATTCGAATTTTTTCGATTTGATTCGATTCGATTCTTTTAGATTCTACTTGATTTGTTTCTTTTCGATTTGTTTTGATTCGATTCTTTTTGATTCATCTCGATTCGATTCGATTCTTTTGTTTCTTTTTTTATTTTTTTATTTTTTTTATTCTTTTGTTTCGATTCGATTGTTTTCAATTCGAATCTTTTCGTTACATGGAATTCGATTCTTTTCGTTTGATTCTTTATGATTTTTTTCAACGCGATTCAATTCGATTCTTTTTTTATGATAGTCACAGAGAGAGACAGGCAGAGACACAGGCAGAGGGAGAAGCAGGCTCCATGCACCGGGAGCCTGATGTGGGATTCGATCCCGTGATTCCAGGAACGTGCCCTGGGCCAAAGGCAGGCACTAAACAGCTGTGCCACCCAGGGATCCCTCAATTCGATTCTTTTTTATTCGAATCTATTCGATTCTTTTTGATTCGATTTGATTCTATTCGATTTTTTCGATTTGATTCGATTAGTTCCTTTTTGATTCAATTCAATTCAGTTCTTTTGATTCAAATCAATTCGATTCTTTTGGATTCGATTCGATTCTTTTGGATTCGATTATTTTGGATTCGAATCTAGTAGAATCTTTTCATTGCGATCGGATTCATTTCAATTCGATTCTTTTCGATTCGAATGTTTTCGAATCAATTCGATACTTTTTGATTCGATTCGATTCTTTTCGTGTCGATTTGATTCTTTTCGATTCGATTCTTTTCTATTTGAATCGATTCGATTCTTTTCATTTCGATTCGATTTGATTCAATTCGATTCTTTTCGATCAATTCAATTTGATTGTTTTCGATTTGATTCGATTCTATTCTTTTCTATTCTATTCAATTCGATTATTTTCCATTCGATGATGAAATTGGATTCTTTTTGATTCGATTCGATTCTTTTCGATTCGATTCGACTCGATTTCCTGCTTTTTGATTAGATTCGACTAGAATTTAATCGACTGATTCAATTTGATTCTTTTCTTTTCGGTTGGATTCTTTTCTATTCGATTTTTTTCTATTCAATTCGATTCTTTCATTTGATTCGATTCGATTCGATTCAATTCTTTTCGTTTCAAATCGATTCGTTTCAATTCGAGTCTTTTCAATTTGATGCTTTTCGATTCGGTTCGATTTGATATTTTTAATTTGATTCGAGTCTTTTCGATTCGATTCGATTCTTTTCAATTCGATTCTTTTCGATTCGAGTCTTTTTGATTCGATTCATTTCGATTCGATTCGATTCTTTTCAATCCGATTTGATGCTTTTCCATTTGATCTGATTTGTTTCATTTCGATTCTTTTCGATTCAATTCGATTCTTTTCGATTCCATTAAATTTGATTCGATTCTTTTCGATTCGATTAGATTCTTTTCGATTTGATTCCATTCAGTTCGATTCTTTTTGACTCGATTGGATTCTTTTCGATTTGATTCAATTCTTTCGATTCGATTTGATTTGATTTGATTCTTTTCGGTTCGTTTCAATACGATTCTTTTCATTTCGATTCTAATCGATTCTCTTCGATTCGTTTCGATTCGTTTCGATTCTATTCGATTTTTTTCGATTCTATTCTATTCGATTCATTTTGAATCATTTCAATTTGATTCTGTTCGAGTGGTTTCTATTAGATTCTTTTCGATTTGATTCAATTCGATTCGAGTCTTTTTGATTCGAGTCTTTTCGACTCGATTCAATTCAATACGATTCTTTTAGATTCGATTCGATTCGATTGTTTTCGTTTCGATTCGACTTTTTTGATTCGATTCTTTTCGATTCGATTGTTTTCAATTCGATTGATTCAATTCTTTTCAATTCTATGCTATTCAAAGCGATTCTTTTGTATTTGATTCGATTCGATTGTTTTCTTTTTGATTCGGTTCGATTCGTTTCCTTTCGATTCGATTCAGTTCTTTTCGATTCGATTCTTTTCAATTCGATTTGATTCTTTTCGATTCTATTCTATTCTATTCTATTCTATTCTTTTGTATTCCATTCGAATCAATTCGTTTTGATTGAATTCGATTCTTTTCGATTCGATTCAATTAGATTCTTTTCGATTGGATTCCATTCGATTCTTTTCGATTTGATTCAATTCGATTCTTTTCGATTCTATTCATTTCGATTATTTTCGTTGAGATTAGATTCTTTTCGATTTGATTTTTTCGGTTCGAGTCGATTCATTTCGCTTATTTTGGTTAGGATCAATTCAATTCGATTGTTTTTGATTTGATTTGATTCTATTCGATTTCTTTCGATTCTATTCTATTGTATTCTTTTCTTTTCCATTCCGTTCAATTCGATTCTTTTCGATTCGATTCGATTGTTTTAGATTTGATTCCATTCTTTCGATTCTATTTGATATGATTCTTTTCGATTCGATTTGATACGATACTTTTTATTTTGATTCGAATCGATTCTCTTCGGTTCGATTCGTTTTGATTCTTTTCGATTCAATTCTATTCGAATTTTTTCGATTTGATTCGATTCGATTCTTTTAGATTCTACTTGATTTGTTTCTTTTCGATTCGTTTTGATTCGATTCTTTTTGATTCATCTCGATTCGATTCGATTCTTTTGTTTCTTTTTTTATTTTTTTTTATTTTTTTTATTCTTTTGTTTCGATTCGATTGTTTTCAATTCGAATCTTTTCGTTACATGGAATTCGATTCTTTTCGTTTGATTCTTTATGATTTTTTTCAACGCGATTCAATTCGATTCTTTTTTTATGATAGTCACAGAGAGAGAGAGGCAGAGACACAGGCAGAGGGAGTAGCAGGCTCCATGCACCGGGTGCCCGATGTGGGATTCGATCCCGGGTCTCCAGGAACGCGCCCTGGGCCAAAGGCAGGCGCTAAACAGCTGCGCCACCCAGGGATCCCTCAATTCGATTCTTTTTTATTCGAATCTATTCGATTCTTTTTGATTCGATTTGATTCTATTCGTTTTTTTCGATTTGATTCGATTAGTTCCTTTTTGATTCAATTCAATTCATTTCTTCTGATTCGATTCAATTCGATTCTTTTGGATTCGATTCGATTCTCTTGGATTCGATTCTTTTGGATTCGAATCGAGTAGATTCTTTTAATTTCGATCGGATTCATTTCAATTCGATTCTTTTCGATTCGAATGTTTTCGAATCAATTCGATACTTTTTGATTCAATTCGATTCTTTTCGTGTCGATTTGATTCTTTTCGATTCGATTCTTTTCTATTTGAATCGATTCGATTCTTTTCATTTCGATTCAATTTGATTCAATTCGATTCTTTTCGATCAATTCAATTTGATTGTTTTCGATTTGATTCGATTCTATTCTTTTCTATTCTATTCAATTCGATTATTTTCCATTCGATGATGCAATTGGATTCTTTTTGATTCGATTCGATTCTTTTCGATTCGATTCGACTCGATTTCATGCTTTTTGATTAGATTCGACTAGAATTTAATCGACTGATTCAATTTGATTCTTTTCTTTTCGGTTGGATTCTTTTCTATTCGATTTTTTTCTATTCAATTCGATTCTTTCATTTGATTCGATTCGATTCGATTCGATTCAATTCTTTTCGTTTCAAATCGATTCGTTTCAATTCGAGTCTTTTCAATTTGATGCTTTTCGATTCGGTTCGATTTGATATTTTTAATTTGATTCGAGTCTTTTCGATTCGATTCGATTCTTTTCAATTCGATTCTTTTCGATTCGAGTCTTTTTGATTCGATTCATTTCTATTCGATTCGATTCTTTTCAATCCGATTTGATGCTTTTCCATTTGATCTGATTTGTTTCATTTCGATTCTTTTCGATTCAATTCGATTCTTTTCGATTCCATTAAATTTGATTCGATTCTTTTCGATTCGATTAGATTCTTTTCGATTTGATTCCATTCAGTTCGATTATTTTGACTCGATTGGATTCTTTTCGATTTGATTCAATTCTTTCGATTCGATTTGATTTGATTTGATTCTTTTCGGTTCGATTCAATACGATTCTTTTCATTTCGATTCTAATCGATTCTCTTCGATTCGTTTCGATTCGTTTCGATTCTATTCGATTTTTTTCGATTCTATTCTATTCGATTCATTTTGAATCATTTCAATTTGATTCTGTTCGAGTGGTTTCTATTAGATTCTTTTCGATTTGATTCAATTCGATTCGAGTCTTTTTGATTCGAGTCTTTTCGACTCGATTCAATTCAATACGATTCTTTTAGATTCGATTCGATTCGATTGTTTTCGTTTCGATTCGACTTTTTTTGATTCGATTCTTTTCGATTCGATTGTTTTCAATTCGATTGATTCGATTCTTTTCAATTCTATGCTATTCAAAGCGATTCTTTTGTATTTGATTCGATTCGATTGTTTTCTTTTTGATTCGGTTCGATTCGTTTCCTTTCGATTCGATTCAGTTCTTTTCGATTCGATTCTTTTCAATTCGATTTGATTCTTTTCGATTCTATTCTATTCTATTCTATTCTATTCTATTCTTTTGTATTCCATTCGAATCAATTCGTTTTGATTGAATTCGATTCTTTTCGATTCGATTCAATTAGATTCTTTTCGATTGGATTCAATTTGTTTCGATTCGAATCAATTTGATTCTTTTCGATTGGATTCCATTCGATTCTTTTCGATTTGATTCAATTCGATTCTTTTCGATTCTATTCATTTCGATGATTTTCGTTGAGATTAGATTCTTTTCGATTTGATTTTTTCGGTTCGAGTCGATTCATTTCGCTTATTTTGGTTAGGATCAATTCAATTCGATTCTTTTTGATTTGATTTGATTCTATTCGATTTCTTTCGATTCTATTCTATTGTATTCTTTTCTTTTCCATTCCGTTCAATTCGATTCTTTTCGATTCGATTCGATTGTTTTAGATTTGATTCCATTCTTTCGATTCTATTTGATATGATTCTTTTCGATTCGATTTGATACGATACTTTTTATTTTGATTCGAATCGATTCTCTTCGGTTCGATTCGTTTTGATTCTTTTCGATTCAATTCTATTCGAATTTTTTCGATTTGATTCGATTCGATTCTTTTAGATTCTACTTGATTTGTTTCTTTTCGATTCGTTTTGATTCGATTCTTTTTGATTCATCTCGATTCGATTCGATTCTTTTGTTTCTTTTTTTATTTTTTTTTATTTTTTTTATTCTTTTGTTTCGATTCGATTGTTTTCAATTCGAATCTTTTCGTTACATGGAATTCGATTCTTTTCGTTTGATTCTTTATGATTTTTTTCAACGCGATTCAATTCGATTCTTTTTTTATGATAGTCACAGAGAGAGAGAGGCAGAGACACAGGCAGAGGGAGTAGCAGGCTCCATGCACCGGGTGCCCGATGTGGGATTCGATCCCGGGTCTCCAGGAACGCGCCCTGGGCCAAAGGCAGGCGCTAAACAGCTGCGCCACCCAGGGATCCCTCAATTCGATTCTTTTTTATTCGAATCTATTCGATTCTTTTTGATTCGATTTGATTCTATTCGTTTTTTTCGATTTGATTCGATTAGTTCCTTTTTGATTCAATTCAATTCATTTCTTCTGATTCGATTCAATTCGATTCTTTTGGATTCGATTCGATTCTCTTGGATTCGATTCTTTTGGATTCGAATCGAGTAGATTCTTTTAATTTCGATCGGATTCATTTCAATTCGATTCTTTTCGATTCGAATGTTTTCGAATCAATTCGATACTTTTTGATTCGATTCGATTCTTTTCGTGTCGATTTGATTCTTTTCGATTCGATTCTTTTCTATTTGAATCGATTCGATTCTTTTCATTTCGATTCAATTTGATTCAATTCGACTCTTTTCGATCAATTCAATTTGATTGTTTTCGATTTGATTCGATTCGATTCTTTTCTATTCTATTCAATTCGATTATTTTCCATTCGATGATGCAATTGGATTCTTTTTGATTCGATTCTATTCTTTTCGATTCGATTTGACTCGATTTCATGCTTTTTGATTCGATTCGATTAGAATTTAATCGACTGATTCAATTTGATTCTTTTCTTTTCGGTTGGATTCTTTTCTATTCGATTTTTTTCTATTCAATTCGATTCTTTCAATATAATTCGATTCGATTCATTCGATTCGATTCAATTCTTTACGTTTCAAATCGATTCGTTTCAATTCGAGTCTTTTCAATTTGATGCTTTTCGATTCGGTTCGATTTGATATTTTTAATTTGATTCGAGTCTTTTCGATTCGATTCGATTCTTTTCAATTCGATTCTTTTCGATTCGATTCTTTTTGATTCGATTCATTTCGATTCGATTCGATTCTTTTCAATCCGATTTGATGCTTTTCCATTTGATCTGATTTGTTTCATTTCGATTCTTTTCGATTCATTTCGATTCTTTTCGATTCCATTAAATTTGATTCGATTCTTTTCGATTCGATTAGATTCTTTTCGATTTGATTCCATTCAGTTCGATTCTTTTCGATTCGATTGGATTCTTTTCGATTTGATTCAATTCTTTGGATTCGATTTGATTTGATTCTTTTCGATTCGATTCAATATGATTCTTTTCATATCGATTCTAATCGATTCTCTTCGATTCAGTTTGTTTCGATTCGTTTCGATTCTATTCGATTTTTTTCGATTCTATTCTATTCGATTCATTTTGAATCATTTCGATTTGATTCTGTTCGAGTGGTTTCTATTAGATTCTTTTCGATTTGATTCAATTCGATTCGAGTCTTTTTGATTCGAGTCTTTTCGACTCGATTCAATTCAATACGATTCTTTTAGATTCGATTCGATTCGATTGTTTTCGTTTCGATTTGACTTTTTTTGATTCGATTCTTTTCGATTCGATTGTTTTCAATTCGATTGATTCGATTCTTTTCAATTCTATGCTATTCAAAGCGATTCTTTTGTATTTGATTCGATTCGATTGTTTTCTTTTTGATTCGGTTCGATTCGTTTCTTTTCGATTCGATTCAATTCTTTTCGATTCGATTCTTTTCGATTCGATTTGATTCTTTTCGATTCGATTCTATTCTATTCTTTTGTATTCCATTCGAATCGATTCGTTTTGATTGAATTCGATTCTTTTCGATTCGATTCAATTAGATTCTTTTCGATTGGATTCAATTTGTTTCGATTCGAATCAATTTGATTCTTTTCGATTGGATTCCATTCGATTCCTTTCGATTTGATTCAATTCGATTCTTTTCGATTCTATTCATTTCGATGATTTTCGTTGAGATTAGATTCTTTTCGATTTGATTTTTTTCGGTTCGAGTCGATTCATTTCGCTTATTTTGGTTACGATCAATTCAATTCGATTCTTTTTGATTTGATTTGATTCTATTCGATTTCTTTCGATTCTATTCTATTGTATTCTTTTCGATTCGATTCCATTCAATCCGATTCTTTTCGATTCGATTCGATTGTTTTAGATTTGATTCCATTCTTTCGATTCTATTTGATATGATTCTTTTCGATTCGATTTGATACGATACTTTTTATTTTGATTCGAATCGATTCTCTTCGGTTCGATTCGTTTTGATTTTCGATTCAATTCTATTCGAATTTTTTCGATTTGATTCGATTCGATTCTTTTAGATTCTACTTGATTTGTTTCTTTTCGATTTGTTTTGATTCGATTCTTTTTGATTCATCTCGATTCGATTCGATTCTTTTGTTTCTTTTTTTATTTTTTTTTATTTTTTTTATTCTTTTGTTTCGATTCGATTGTTTTCAATTCGAATCTTTTCGTTACATGGAATTCGATTCTTTTCGTTTGATTCTTTATGATTTTTTTCAACGCGATTCAATTCGATTCTTTTTTTATGATAGTCACAGAGAGAGAGAGGCAGAGACACAGGCAGAGGGAGTAGCAGGCTCCATGCACCGGGTGCCCGATGTGGGATTCGATCCCGGGTCTCCAGGAACGCGCCCTGGGCCAAAGGCAGGCGCTAAACAGCTGCGCCACCCAGGGATCCCTCAATTCGATTCTTTTTTATTCGAATCTATTCGATTCTTTTTGATTCGATTTGATTCTATTCGTTTTTTTCGATTTGATTCGATTAGTTCCTTTTTGATTCAATTCAATTCATTTCTTCTGATTCGATTCAATTCGATTCTTTTGGATTCGATTCGATTCTCTTGGATTCGATTCTTTTGGATTCGAATCGAGTAGATTCTTTTAATTTCGATCGGATTCATTTCAATTCGATTCTTTTCGATTCGAATGTTTTCGAATCAATTCGATACTTTTTGATTCGATTCGATTCTCTTGGATTCGATTCTTTTGGATTCGAATCGAGTAGATTCTTTTAATTTCGATCAGATTCATTTCAATTCGATTCTTTTCGATTCGAATGTTTTCGAATCAATTCGATACTTTTTGATTCGATTCGATTCTTTTCGTGTCGATTTGATTCTTTTCGATTCGATTCTTTTCTATTTGAATCGATTCGATTCTTTTCATTTCGATTCAATTTGATTCAATTCGATTCTTTTCGATCAATTCAATTTGATTGTTTTCGATTTGATTCGATTCGATTCTTTTCTATTCTATTCAATTCGATTATTTTCCATTCGATGAAGCAATTGGATTCTTTTCGATTCGATTCGATTCTTTTCGATTCGATTCGACTCGATTTCATGCTTTTTGATTCGATTCGACTAGAATTTAATCGACTGATTCAATTTGATTCTTTTCTTTTCGGTTGGATTCTTTTCTATTCGATTTTTTTCTATTCAATTCGATTCTTTCAATTCAATTCGATTCGATTCATTCGATTCGATTCAATTCTTTTCGTTTCAAATCGATTCGTTTCAATTCGAGTCTTTTCAATTTGATGCTTTTCGATTCGGTTCGATTTGATATTTTTAATTTGATTCGAGTCTTTTCGATTCGATTCGATTCTTTTCAATTCGATTCTTTTCGATTCGAGTCTTTTTGATTCGATTCATTTCGATTCGATTCGATTCTTTTCAATCCGATTTGATGCTTTTCCATTTGATCTGATTTGTTTCATTTCGATTCTTTTCGATTCAATTCGATTCTTTTCGATTCCATTAAATTTGATTCGATTCTTTTCGATTCGATTAGATTCTTTTCGATTTGATTCCATTCAGTTCGATTCTTTTCGATTCGATTGGATTCTTTTCGATTTGATTCAATTCTTTCGATTCGATTTGATTTGATTCTTTTCGATTCGATTCAATACGATTCTTTTCATTTCGATTCTAATCGATTCTCTTCGATTCTTTTCGATTCGTTTCGATTCTATTCGATTTTTTTCGATTCTATTCTATTCGATTCATTTTGAATCATTTCGATTTGATTCTGTTCGAGTGGTTTCTATTAGATTCTTTTCGATTTGATTCAATTCGATTCGAGTCTTTTTGATTCGAGTCTTTTCGACTCGATGCAATTCAATACGATTCTTTTAGATTCGATTCGATTCGATTGTTTTCGTTTCGATTTGACTTTTTTTGATTCGATTCTTTTCGATTCGATTGTTTTCAATTCGATTGATTCGATTCTTTTCAATTCTATGCTATTCAAAGCGATTCTTTTGTATTTGATTCGATTCGATTGTTTTCTTTTTGATTCGGTTCGATTCGTTTCTTTTCGATTCGATTCAATTCTTTTCGATTCGATTCTTTTCGATTCGATTTGATTCTTTTCGATTCGATTCTATTCTATTCTTTTGTATTCCATTCGAATCGATTCGTTTTGATTGAATTCGATTCTTTTCGATTCGATTCAATTAGATTCTTTTCGATTGGATTCAATTTGTTTCGATTCGAATCAATTTGATTCTTTTCGATTGGATTCCATTCGATTCCTTTCGATTTGATTCAATTCGATTCTTTTCGATTCTATTCATTTCGATGATTTTCGTTGAGATTAGATTCTTTTCGATTTGATTTTTTTCGGTTCGAGTCGATTCATTTCGCTTATTTTGGTTACGATCAATTCAATTCGATTCTTTTTGATTTGATTTGATTCTATTCGATTTCTTTCGATTCTATTCTATTGTATTCTTTTCTTTTCCATTCCATTCAATCCGATTCTTTTCGATTCGATTCGATTGTTTTAGATTTGATTCCATTCTTTCGATTCTATTTGATATGATTCTTTTCGATTCGATTTGATACGATACTTTTTATTTTGATTCGAATCGATTCTCTTCGGTTCGATTCGTTTTGATTTTCGATTCAATTCTATTCGAATTTTTTCGATTTGATTCGATTCGATTCTTTTAGATTCTACTTGATTTGTTTCTTTTCGATTTGTTTTGATTCGATTCTTTTTGATTCATCTCGATTCTATTCGATTCTTTTGTTTCTTTTTTTATTTTTTTTTATTTTTTTTATTCTTTTGTTTCGATTCGATTGTTTTCAATTCGAATCTTTTCGTTACATGGAATTCGATTCTTTTCGTTTGATTCTTTATGATTTTTTTCAACGCGATTAAATTCGATTCTTTTTTTATGATAGTCACAGAGAGCGAGAGGCAGAGACACAGGCAGAGGGAGTAGCAGGCTCCATGCACCGGGTGCCCGATGTGGGATTCGATCCCGGGTCTCCAGGAACGCGCCCTGGGCAAAGGCAGGCGCTAAACAGCTGTGCCACCCAGGGATCCCTCAGTTCGAATCTTTTTTATTCGAATCTATTCCATTCTTTTTGATTCGATTTGATTCTATTCGTTTTTTTCGATTTGATTCGATTAGTTCCTTTTTGATTCAATTCAATTCATTTCTTTTGATTCAAATCAATTCGATTCTTTTGGATTCGATTCGATTCTTTTGGATTCGATTCTTTTGGATTCGAATCTAGTAGAATCTTTTCATTTCGATCGGATTCATTTCAATTCGATTCTTTTCGATTCGAATGTTTTCGAATCAATTCGATACTTTTTGATTCGATTCGATTCTTTTCGTGTCGATTTGATTCTTTTCGATTCGATTCTTTTCTATTTGAATCGATTCGATTCTTTTCATTTCGATTCGATTTGATTCAATTCGATTCTTTTCGATCAATTCAATTTGATTGTTTTCGATTTGATTCGATTCGATTCTTTTCTATTCTATTCAATTCGATTATTTTCCATTCGATGATGCAATTGGATTCTTTTTGATTCGATTCGATTCTTTTCGATTCGATTTGACTCGATTTCATGCTTTTTGATTCGATTCGATTAGAATTTACTCGACTGATTCAATTTGATTCTTTTCTTTTCGGTTGGATTCTTTTCTATTCGATTTTTTTCTATTCAATTCGATTCTTTCAATTCAATTCGATTCGATTCATTCGATTCGATTCAATTCTTTTCGTTTCAAATCGATTCGTTTCAATTCGAGTCTTTTCAATTTGATGCTTTTCGATTCGGTTCGATTTGATATTTTTAATTTGATTCGAGTCTTTTCGATTCGAGTCGATTCTTTTCAATTCGATTCTTTTCGATTCGAGTCTTTTTGATTCGATTCATTTCGATTCGATTCGATTCTTTTCAATCCGATTTGATGCTTTTCCATTTGATCTGATTTGTTTCATTTCGATTCTTTTCGATTCAATTCGATTCTTTTCGATTCCATTAAATTTGATTCGATTCTTTTCGATTCGATTAGATTCTTTTCGATTTGATTCCATTCAGTTGGATTCTTTTCGATTCGATTGGATTCTTTTCGATTTGATTCAATTCTTTGGATTCGATTTGATTTGATTCTTTTCGATTCGATTCAATACGATTCTTTTCATTTCGATTCTAATCGATTCTCTTCGATTCTTTTCGATTCGTTTCGATTCTATTCGATTTTTTTCGATTCTATTCTATTCGATTCATTTTGAATCATTTCGATTTGATTCTGTTCGAGTGGTTTCTATTAGATTCTTTTCGATTTGATTCAATTCGATTCGAGTCTTTTTGATTCGAGTCTTTTCGACTCGATGCAATTCAATACGATTCTTTTAGATTCGATTCGATTCGATTGTTTTCGTTTCGATTTGACTTTTTTTGATTCGATTCTTTTCGATTCGATTGTTTTCAATTCGATTGATTCGATTCTTTTCAATTCTATGCTATTCAAAGCGATTCTTTTGTATTTGATTCGATTCGATTGTTTTCTTTTTGATTCGGTTCGATTCGTTTCTTTTCGATTCGATTCAATTCTTTTCGATTCGATTCTTTTCGATTCGATTTGATTCTTTTCGATTCGATTCTATTCTATTCTTTTGTATTCCATTCGAATCGATTCATTTTGATTGAATTCGATTCTTTTCGATTCGATTCAATTAGATTCTTTTCGATTGGATTCAATTTGTTTCGATTCGAATCAATTTGATTCTTTTCGATTGGATTCCATTCGATTCCTTTCGATTTGATTCAATTCGATTCTTTTCGATTCTATTCATTTCGATGATTTTCGTTGAGATTAGATTCTTTTCGATTTGATTTTTTTCGGTTCGAGTCGATTCATTTCGCTTATTTTGGTTACGATCAATTCAATTCGATTCTTTTTGATTTGATTTGATTCTATTCGATTTCTTTCGATTCTATTCTATTGTATTCTTTTCTTTTCCATTCCATTCAATCCGATTCTTTTCGATTCGATTCGATTGTTTTAGATTTGATTCCATTCTTTCGATTCTATTTGATATGATTCTTTTCGATTCGATTTGATACGATACTTTTTATTTTGATTCGAATCGATTCTCTTCGGTTCGATTCGTTTTGATTTTCGATTCAATTCTATTCGAATTTTTTCGATTTGATTCGATTCGATTCTTTTAGATTCTACTTGATTTGTTTCTTTTCGATTTGTTTTGATTCGATTCTTTTTGATTCATCTCGATTCGATTCGATTCTTTTGTTTCTTTTTTTATTTTTTTTTATTTTTTTTATTCTTTTGTTTCGATTCGATTGTTTTCAATTCGAATCTTTTCGTTACATGGAATTCGATTCTTTTCGTTTGATTCTTTATGATTTTTTTCAACGCGATTAAATTCGATTCTTTTTTTATGATAGTCACAGAGAGCGAGAGGCAGAGACACAGGCAGAGGGAGTAGCAGGCTCCATGCACCGGGTGCCCGATGTGGGATTCGATCCCGGGTCTCCAGGAACGCGCCCTGGGCAAAGGCAGGCGCTAAACAGCTGTGCCACCCAGGGATCCCTCAGTTCGATTCTTTTTTATTCGAATCTATTCCATTCTTTTTGATTCGATTTGATTCTATTCGTTTTTTTCGATTTGATTCGATTAGTTCCTTTTTGATTCAATTCAATTCATTTCTTTTGATTCAAATCAATTCGATTCTTTTGGATTCGATTCGATTCTTTTGGATTCGATTCTTTTGGATTCGAATCTAGTAGAATCTTTTCATTTCGATCGGATTCATTTCAATTCGATTCTTTTCGATTCGAATGTTTTCGAATCAATTCGATACTTTTTGATTCGATTCGATTCTTTTCGTGTCGATTTGATTCTTTTCGATTCGATTCTTTTCTATTTGAATCGATTCGATTCTTTTCATTTCGATTCGATTTGATTCAATTCGATTCTTTTCGATCAATTCAATTTGATTGTTTTCGATTTGATTCGATTCGATTCTTTTCTATTCTATTCAATTCGATTATTTTCCATTCGATGATGCAATTGGATTCTTTTTGATTCGATTCGATTCTTTTCGATTCGATTTGACTCGATTTCATGCTTTTTGATTCGATTCGATTAGAATTTACTCGACTGATTCAATTTGATTCTTTTCTTTTCGGTTGGATTCTTTTCTATTCGATTTTTTTCTATTCAATTCGATTCTTTCAATTCAATTCGATTCGATTCATTCGATTCGATTCAATTCTTTTCGTTTCAAATCGATTCGTTTCAATTCGAGTCTTTTCAATTTGATGCTTTTCGATTCGGTTCGATTTGATATTTTTAATTTGATTCGAGTCTTTTCGATTCGATTCGATTCTTTTCAATTCGATTCTTTTCGATTCGATTCTTTTTGATTCGATTCATTTCGATTCGATTCGATTCTTTTCAATCCGATTTGATGCTTTTCCATTTGATCTGATTTGTTTCATTTCGATTCTTTTCGATTCATTTCGATTCTTTTCGATTCCATTAAATTTGATTCGATTCTTTTCGATTCGATTAGATTCTTTTCGATTTGATTCCATTCAGTTCGATTCTTTTCGATTCGATTGGATTCTTTTCGATTTGATTCAATTCTTTGGATTCGATTTGATTTGATTCTTTTCGATTCGATTCAATACGATTCTTTTCATTTCGATTCTAATCGATTCTCTTCGATTCAATTTGTTTCGATTCGTTTCGATTCTATTCGATTTTTTTCGATTCTATTCTATTCGATTCATTTTGAATCATTTCGATTTGATTCTGTTCGAGTGGTTTCTATTAGATTCTTTTCGATTTGATTCAATTCGATTCGAGTCTTTTTGATTCGAGTCTTTTCGACTCGATGCAATTCAATACGATTCTTTTAGATTCGATTCGATTCGATTGTTTTCGTTTCGATTTGACTTTTTTTGATTCGATTCTTTTCGATTCGATTGTTTTCAATTCGATTGATTCGATTCTTTTCAATTCTATGCTATTCAAAGCGATTCTTTTGTATTTGATTCGATTCGATTGTTTTCTTTTTGATTCGGTTCGATTCGTTTCTTTTCGATTCGATTCAATTCTTTTCGATTCGATTCTTTTCGATTCGATTTGATTCTTTTCGATTCGATTCTATTCTATTCTTTTGTATTCCATTCGAATCGATTCGTTTTGATTGAATTCGATTCTTTTCGATTCGATTCAATTAGATTCTTTTCGATTGGATTCAATTTGTTTCGATTCGAATCAATTTGATTCTTTTCGATTGGATTCCATTCGATTCTTTTCGATTTGATTCAATTCGATTCTTTTCGATTCTATTCATTTCGATGATTTTCGTTGAGATTAGATTCTTTTCGATTTGATTTTTTCGGTTCGAGTCGATTCATTTCGCTTATTTTGGTTAGGATCAATTCAATTCGATTCTTTTTGATTTGATTTGATTCTATTCGATTTCTTTCGATTCTATTCTATTGTATTCTTTTCTTTTCCATTCCGTTCAATTAGATTCTTTTCGATTCGATTCGATTGTTTTAGATTTGATGCCCATTCTTTCGATTCTATTTGATATGATTCTTTTCGATTCCATTTGATACGATACTTTTTATTTTGATTCGAATCGATTCTCTTCAGTTCGATTCGTTTTGATTCTTTTCGATTCAATTCTATTCAAATTTTTTCGATTTGATTCGATTCGATTCTTTTAGATTCTACTTGATTTGTTTCTTTTCGATTCGTTTTGATTCGATTCTTTTTGATTCATCTCGATTCGATTCGATTCTTTTGTTTCTTTTTTATTTTTTTTTATTTTTTTTTATTCTTTTGTTTCGATTCGATTGTTTTCAATTCGAATCTTTTCGTTACATGGAATTCGATTCTTTTCGTTTGATTCTTTATGATTTTTTTCAACGCGATTCAATTCGATTCTTTTTTTATGATAGTCACAGAGAGAGAGAGGCAGAGACACAGGCAGAGGGAGTAGCAGGCTCCATGCACCGGGTGCCCGATGTGGGATTCGATCCCGGGTCTCCAGGAACGCGCCCTGGGCCAAAGGCAGGCGCTAAACAGCTGCGCCACCCAGGGATCCCTCAATTCGATTCTTTTTTATTCGAATCTATTCGATTCTTTTTGATTCGATTTGATTCTATTCGTTTTTTTCGATTTGATTCGATTAGTTCCTTTTTGATTCAATTCAATTCATTTCTTCTGATTCGATTCAATTCGATTCTTTTGGATTCGATTCGATTCTCTTGGATTCGATTCTTTTGGATTCGAATCGAGTAGATTCTTTTAATTTCGATCGGATTCATTTCAATTCGATTCTTTTCGATTCGAATGTTTTCGAATCAATTCGATACTTTTTGATTCGATTCGATTCTCTTGGATTCGATTCTTTTGGATTCGAATCGAGTAGATTCTTTTAATTTCGATCAGATTCATTTCAATTCGATTCTTTTCGATTCGAATGTTTTCGAATCAATTCGATACTTTTTGATTCGATTCGATTCTTTTCGTGTCGATTTGATTCTTTTCGATTCGATTCTTTTCTATTTGAATCGATTCGATTCTTTTCATTTCGATTCGATTTGATTCAATTCGATTCTTTTCGATCAATTCAATTTGATTGTTTTCGATTTGATTCGATTCGATTCTTTTCTATTCTATTCAATTCGATTATTTTCCATTCGATGATGCAATTGGATTCTTTTTGATTCGATTCGATTCTTTTCGATTCGATTTGACTCGATTTCATGCTTTTTGATTCGATTCGATTAGAATTTACTCGACTGATTCAATTTGATTCTTTTCTTTTCGGTTGGATTCTTTTCTATTCGATTTTTTTCTATTCAATTCGATTCTTTCAATATAATTCGATTCGATTCATTCGATTCGATTCAATTCTTTACGTTTCAAATCGATTCGTTTCAATTCGAGTCTTTTCAATTTGATGCTTTTCGATTCGGTTCGATTTGATATTTTTAATTTGATTCGAGTCTTTTCGATTCGATTCGATTCTTTTCAATTCGATTCTTTTCGATTCAAGTCTTTTTGATTCGATTCATTTCGATTAGATTCGATTCTTTTCAATCCGATTTGATGCTTTTCCATTTGATCTGATTTGTTTCATTTCGATTCTTTTCGATTCATTTCGATTCTTTTCGATTCCATTAAATTTGATTCGATTCTTTTCGATTCGATTAGATTCTTTTCGATTTGATTCCATTCAGTTGGATTCTTTTCGATTCGATTGGATTCTTTTCGATTTGATTCAATTCTTTGGATTCGATTTGATTTGATTCTTTTCGATTCGATTCAATACGATTCTTTTCATTTCGATTCTAATCGATTCTCTTCGATTCAATTTGTTTCGATTCGTTTCGATTCTATTCGATTTTTTTCGATTCTATTCTGTTCGATTCATTTTGAATCATTTCGATTTGATTCTGTTCGAGTGGTTTCTATTAGATTCTTTTCGATTTGATTCAATTCGATTCGAGTCTTTTTGATTCGAGTCTTTTCGACTCGATGCAATTCAATACGATTCTTTTAGATTCGATTCGATTCGATTGTTTTCGTTTCGATTCGACTTTTTTTGATTCGATTCTTTTCGATTCGATTGTTTTCAATTCGATGGATTCGATTCTTTTCAATTCTATGCTATTCAAAGCGATTCTTTTGTATTTGATTCGATTCGATTGTTTTCTTTTTGATTCGGTTCGATTCGTTTCTTTTCGATTCGATTCAATTCTTTTCGATTCGATTCTTTTCGATTCGATTTGATTCTTTTCGATTCGATTCTATTCTATTCTTTTGTATTCCATTCGAATCGATTCGTTTTGATTGAATTCGATTCTTTTCGATTCGATTCAATTAGATTCTTTTCGATTGGATTCAATTTGTTTCGATTCGAATCAATTTGATTCTTTTCGATTGGATTCCATTCGATTCCTTTCGATTTGATTCAATTCGATTCTTTTCGATTCTATTCATTTCGATGATTTTCGTTGAGATTAGATTCTTTTCGATTTGATTTTTTTCGGTTCGAGTCGATTCATTTCGCTTATTTTGGTTACGATCAATTCAATTCGATTCTTTTTGATTTGATTTGATTCTATTCGATTTCTTTCGATTCTATTCTATTGTATTCTTTTCGATTCGATTCCATTCAATCCGATTCTTTTCGATTCGATTCGATTGTTTTAGATTTGATTCCATTCTTTCGATTCTATTTGATATGATTCTTTTCGATTCGATTTGATACGATACTTTTTATTTTGATTCGAATCGATTCTCTTCGGTTCGATTCGTTTTGATTTTCGATTCAATTCTATTCGAATTTTTTCGATTTGATTCGATTCGATTCTTTTAGATTCTACTTGATTTGTTTCTTTTCGATTTGTTTTGATTCGATTCTTTTTGATTCATCTCGATTCGATTCGATTCTTTTGTTTCTTTTTTATTTTTTTTTATTTTTTTTATTGTTTTGTTTCGATTCGATTGTTTTCAATTCGAATCTTTTCGTTACATGGAATTCGATTCTTTTCGTTTGATTCTTTATGATTTTTTTCAACGCGATTCAATTCGATTCTTTTTTTATGATAGTCACAGAGAGAGAGAGGCAGAGACACAGGCAGAGGGAGTAGCAGGCTCCATGCACCGGGTGCCCGATGTGGGATTCGATCCCGGGTCTCCAGGAACGCGCCCTGGGCAAAGGCAGGCGCTAAACAGCTGTGCCACCCAGGGATCCCTCAATTCGATTCTTTTTTATTCGAATCTATTCGATTCTTTTTGATTCGATTTGATTCTATTCGTTTTTTTCGATTTGATTCGATTAGTTCCTTTTTGATTCAATTCAATTCATTTCTTTTGATTCAAATCAATTCGATTCTTTTGGATTCGATTCGATTCTTTTGGATTCGATTCTTTTGGATTCGAATCTCGTAGAATCTTTTCATTTCGATCGGATTCATTTCAATTCGATTCTTTTCGATTCGAATGTTTTCGAATCAATTCGATACTTTTTGATTCGATTCGATTCTTTTCGTGTCGATTTGATTCTTTTCGATTCGATTCTTTTCTATTTGAATCGATTCGATTCTTTTCATTTCGATTCGATTTGATTCAATTCGATTCTTTTCGATCAATTCAATTTGATTGTTTTCGATTTGATTCGATTCGATTCTTTTCTATTCTATTCAATTCGATTATTTTCCATTCGATGAAGCAATTGGATTCTTTTCGATTCGATTCGATTCTTTTCGATTCGATTCGACTCGATTTCATGCTTTTTGATTCGATTCGACTAGAATTTAATCGACTGATTCAATTTGATTCTTTTCTTTTCGGTTGGATTCTTTTCTATTCGATTTTTTTCTATTCAATTCGATTCGATTCGATTCAATTCTTTTCGTTTCAAATCGATTCGTTTCAATTCGAGTCTTTTCAATTTGATGCTTTTCGATTCGGTTCGATTTGATATTTTTAATTTGATTCGAGTCTTTTCGATTCGATTCGATTCTTTTCAATTCGATTCTTTTCGATTCGAGTCTTTTTGATTCGATTCATTTCGATTCGATTCGATTCTTTTCAATCCGATTTGATGCTTTTCCATTTGATCTGATTTGTTTCATTTCGATTCTTTTCGATTCAATTCGATTCTTTTCGATTCCATTAAATTTGATTCGATTCTTTTCGATTCGATTAGATTCTTTTCGATTTGATTCCATTCAGTTCGATTCTTTTCGATTCGATTGGATTCTTTTCGATTTGATTCAATTCTTTCGATTCGATTTGATTTGATTCTTTTCGATTCGATTCAATACGATTCTTTTCATTTCGATTCTAATCGATTCTCTTCGATTCTTTTCGATTCGTTTCGATTCTATTCGATTTTTTTCGATTCTATTCTATTCGATTCATTTTGAATCATTTCGATTTGATTCTGTTCGAGTGGTTTCTATTAGATTCTTTTCGATTTGATTCAATTCGATTCGAGTCTTTTTGATTCGAGTCTTTTCGACTCGATGCAATTCAATACGATTCTTTTAGATTCGATTCGATTCGATTGTTTTCGTTTCGATTTGACTTTTTTGATTCGATTCTTTTCGATTCGATTGTTTTCAATTCGATTGATTCGATTCTTTTCAATTCTATGCTATTCAAAGCGATTCTTTTGTATTTGATTCGATTCGATTGTTTTCTTTTTGATTCGGTTCGATTCGTTTCTTTTCGATTCGATTCAATTCTTTTCGATTCGATTCTTTTCGATTCGATTTGATTCTTTTCGATTCGATTCTATTCTATTCTTTTGTATTCCATTCGAATCGATTCGTTTTGATTGAATTCGATTCTTTTCGATTCGATTCAATTAGATTCTTTTCGATTGGATTCAATTTGTTTCGATTCGAATCAATTTGATTCTTTTCGATTGGATTCCATTCGATTCCTTTCGATTTGATTCAATTCGATTCTTTTCGATTCTATTCATTTCGATGATTTTCGTTGAGATTAGATTCTTTTCGATTTGATTTTTTTCGGTTCGAGTCGATTCATTTCGCTTATTTTGGTTACGATCAATTCAATTCGATTCTTTTTGATTTGATTTGATTCTATTCGATTTCTTTCGATTCTATTCTATTGTATTCTTTTCGATTCGATTCCATTCAATCCGATTCTTTTCTTTTTTTTTTTTTTTTTTTTTTTAAATTTATTTATTATTTATGATAGTCACACACACACAGAGAGAGGCAGAGACACAGGCAGAGGGAGAAGCAGGCTCCATGCACCGGGAGCCCGACATGGGATTCGATCGTGGGTCTCCAGGATCGCGCCCTGGGCCAAAGGCAGGCGCCAAACCGCTGCGCCACCCAGGGATCCCAATCCGATTCTTTTCTATTCGATTCGATTGTTTTAGATTTGATTCCATTCTTTCGATTCTATTTGATATGATTCTTTTCGATTCGATTTGATACGATACTTTTTATTTTGATTCGAATCGATTCTCTTCGGTTCGATTCGTTTTGATTTTCGATTCAATTCTATTCGAATTTTTTCGATTTGATTCGATTCGATTCTTTTAGATTCTACTTGATTTGTTTCTTTTCGATTTGTTTTGATTCGATTCTTTTTGATTCATCTCGATTCGATTCGATTCTTTTGTTTCTTTTTTTATTTTTTTTATTTTTTTTATTCTTTTGTTTCGATTCGATTGTTTTCAATTCGAATCTTTTCGTTACATGGAATTCGATTCTTTTCGTTTGATTCTTTATGATTTTTTTCAACGCGATTCAATTCGATTCTTTTTTTATGATAGTCACAGAGAGCGAGAGGCAGAGACACAGGCAGAGGGAGTAGCAGGCTCCATGCACCGGGTGCCCGATGTGGGATTCGATCCCGGGTCTCCAGGAACGCGCCCTGGGCAAAGGCAGGCGCTAAACAGCTGTGCCACCCAGGGATCCCTCAGTTCGATTCTTTTTTATTCGAATCTATTCCATTCTTTTTGATTCGATTTGATTCTATTCGTTTTTTTCGATTTGATTCGATTAGTTCCTTTTTGATTCAATTCAATTCATTTCTTTTGATTCAAATCAATTCGATTCTTTTGGATTCGATTCGATTCTCTTGGATTCGATTCTTTTGGATTCGAATCGAGTAGAATCTTTTCATTTCGATCGGATTCATTTCAATTCGATTCTTTTCGATTCGAATGTTTTCGAATCAATTCGATACTTTTTGATTCGATTCGATTCTTTTCGTGTCGATTTGATTCTTTTCGATTCGATTCTTTTCTATTTGAATCGATTCGATTCTTTTCATTTCGATTCGATTTGATTCAATTCGATTCTTTTCGATCAATTCAATTTGATTGTTTTCGATTTGATTCGATTCGATTCTTTTCTATTCTATTCAATTCGATTATTTTCCATTCGATGATGCAATTGGATTCTTTTTGATTCGATTCGATTCTTTTCGATTCGATTTGACTCGATTTCATGCTTTTTGATTCGATTCGATTAGAATTTACTCGACTGATTCAATTTGATTCTTTTCTTTTCGGTTGGATTCTTTTCTATTCGATTTTTTTCTATTCAATTCGATTCTTTCAATTCAATTCGATTCGATTCATTCGATTCGATTCAATTCTTTTCGTTTCAAATCGATTCGTTTCAATTCGAGTCTTTTCAATTTGATGCTTTTCGATTCGGTTCGATTTGATATTTTTAATTTGATTCGAGTCTTTTCGATTCGATTCGATTCTTTTCAATTCGATTCTTTTCGATTCGAGTCTTTTTGATTCGATTCATTTCGATTCGATTCGATTCTTTTCAATCCGATTTGATGCTTTTCCATTTGATCTGATTTGTTTCATTTCGATTCTTTTCGATTCAATTCGATTCTTTTCGATTCCATTAAATTTGATTCGATTCTTTTCGATTCGATTAGATTCTTTTCGATTTGATTCCATTCAGTTCGATTCTTTTCGATTCGATTGGATTCTTTTCGATTTGATTCAATTCTTTCGATTCGATTTGATTTGATTCTTTTCGATTCGATTCAATACGATTCTTTTCATTTCGATTCTAATCGATTCTCTTCGATTCTTTTCGATTCGTTTCGATTCTATTCGATTTTTTTCGATTCTATTCTATTCGATTCATTTTGAATCATTTCGATTTGATTCTGTTCGAGTGGTTTCTATTAGATTCTTTTCGATTTGATTCAATTCGATTCGAGTCTTTTTGATTCGAGTCTTTTCGACTCGATGCAATTCAATACGATTCTTTTAGATTCGATTCGATTCGATTGTTTTCGTTTCGATTTGACTTTTTTTGATTCGATTCTTTTCGATTCGATTGTTTTCAATTCGATTGATTCGATTCTTTTCAATTCTATGCTATTCAAAGCGATTCTTTTGTATTTGATTCGATTCGATTGTTTTCTTTTTGATTCGGTTCGATTCGTTTCTTTTCGATTCGATTCAATTCTTTTCGATTCGATTCTTTTCGATTCGATTTGATTCTTTTCGATTCGATTCTATTCTATTCTTTTGTATTCCATTCGAATCGATTCGTTTTGATTGAATTCGATTCTTTTCGATTCGATTCAATTAGATTCTTTTCGATTGGATTCAATTTGTTTCGATTCGAATCAATTTGATTCTTTTCGATTGGATTCCATTCGATTCCTTTCGATTTGATTCAATTCGATTCTTTTCGATTCTATTCATTTCGATGATTTTCGTTGAGATTAGATTCTTTTCGATTTGATTTTTTTCGGTTCGAGTCGATTCATTTCGCTTATTTTGGTTACGATCAATTCAATTCGATTCTTTTTGATTTGATTTGATTCTATTCGATTTCTTTCGATTCTATTCTATTGTATTCTTTTCGATTCGATTCCATTCAATCCGATTCTTTTCTTTTTTTTTTTTTTTTTTTTTTTAAATTTATTTATTATTTATGATAGTCACACACACACAGAGAGAGGCAGAGACACAGGCAGAGGGAGAAGCAGGCTCCATGCACCGGGAGCCCGACATGGGATTCGATCGTGGGTCTCCAGGATCGCGCCCTGGGCCAAAGGCAGGCGCCAAACCGCTGCGCCACCCAGGGATCCCAATCCGATTCTTTTCTATTCGATTCGATTGTTTTAGATTTGATTCCATTCTTTCGATTCTATTTGATATGATTCTTTTCGATTCGATTTGATACGATACTTTTTATTTTGATTCGAATCGATTCTCTTCGGTTCGATTCGTTTTGATTTTCGATTCAATTCTATTCGAATTTTTTCGATTTGATTCGATTCGATTCTTTTAGATTCTACTTGATTTGTTTCTTTTCGATTTGTTTTGATTCGATTCTTTTTGATTCATCTCGATTCGATTCGATTCTTTTGTTTCTTTTTTTATTTTTTTTATTTTTTTTATTCTTTTGTTTCGATTCGATTGTTTTCAATTCGAATCTTTTCGTTACATGGAATTCGATTCTTTTCGTTTGATTCTTTATGATTTTTTTCAACGCGATTCAATTCGATTCTTTTTTTATGATAGTCACAGAGAGCGAGAGGCAGAGACACAGGCAGAGGGAGTAGCAGGCTCCATGCACCGGGTGCCCGATGTGGGATTCGATCCCGGGTCTCCAGGAACGCGCCCTGGGCAAAGGCAGGCGCTAAACAGCTGTGCCACCCAGGGATCCCTCAGTTCGATTCTTTTTTATTCGAATCTATTCCATTCTTTTTGATTCGATTTGATTCTATTCGTTTTTTTCGATTTGATTCGATTAGTTCCTTTTTGATTCAATTCAATTCATTTCTTTTGATTCAAATCAATTCGATTCTTTTGGATTCGATTCGATTCTCTTGGATTCGATTCTTTTGGATTCGAATCGAGTAGAATCTTTTCATTTCGATCGGATTCATTTCAATTCGATTCTTTTCGATTCGAATGTTTTCGAATCAATTCGATACTTTTTGATTCGATTCGATTCTTTTCGTGTCGATTTGATTCTTTTCGATTCGATTCTTTTCTATTTGAATCGATTCGATTCTTTTCATTTCGATTCGATTTGATTCAATTCGATTCTTTTCGATCAATTCAATTTGATTGTTTTCGATTTGATTCGATTCGATTCTTTTCTATTCTATTCAATTCGATTATTTTCCATTCGATGATGCAATTGGATTCTTTTTGATTCGATTCGATTCTTTTCGATTCGATTTGACTCGATTTCATGCTTTTTGATTCGATTCGATTAGAATTTACTCGACTGATTCAATTTGATTCTTTTCTTTTCGGTTGGATTCTTTTCTATTCGATTTTTTTCTATTCAATTCGATTCTTTCAATTCAATTCGATTCGATTCATTCGATTCGATTCAATTCTTTTCGTTTCAAATCGATTCGTTTCAATTCGAGTCTTTTCAATTTGATGCTTTTCGATTCGGTTCGATTTGATATTTTTAATTTGATTCGAGTCTTTTCGATTCGATTCGATTCTTTTCAATTCGATTCTTTTCGATTCGATTCTTTTTGATTCGATTCATTTCGATTCGATTCGATTCTTTTCAATCCGATTTGATGCTTTTCCATTTGATCTGATTTGTTTCATTTCGATTCTTTTCGATTCATTTCGATTCTTTTCGATTCCATTAAATTTGATTCGATTCTTTTCGATTCGATTAGATTCTTTTCGATTTGATTCCATTCAGTTCGATTCTTTTCGATTCGATTGGATTCTTTTCGATTTGATTCAATTCTTTGGATTCGATTTGATTTGATTCTTTTCGATTCGATTCAATACGATTCTTTTCATTTCGATTCTAATCGATTCTCTTCGATTCAATTTGTTTCGATTCGTTTCGATTCTATTCGATTTTTTTCGATTCTATTCTATTCGATTCATTTTGAATCATTTCGATTTGATTCTGTTCGAGTGGTTTCTATTAGATTCTTTTCGATTTGATTCAATTCGATTCGAGTCTTTTTGATTCGAGTCTTTTCGACTCGATGCAATTCAATACGATTCTTTTAGATTCGATTCGATTCGATTGTTTTCGTTTCGATTTGACTTTTTTTGATTCGATTCTTTTCGATTCGATTGTTTTCAATTCGATTGATTCGATTCTTTTCAATTCTATGCTATTCAAAGCGATTCTTTTGTATTTGATTCGATTCGATTGTTTTCTTTTTGATTCGGTTCGATTCGTTTCTTTTCGATTCGATTCAATTCTTTTCGATTCGATTCTTTTCGATTCGATTTGATTCTTTTCGATTCGATTCTATTCTATTCTTTTGTATTCCATTCGAATCGATTCGTTTTGATTGAATTCGATTCTTTTCGATTCGATTCAATTAGATTCTTTTCGATTGGATTCAATTTGTTTCGATTCGAATCAATTTGATTCTTTTCGATTGGATTCCATTCGATTCTTTTCGATTTGATTCAATTCGATTCTTTTCGATTCTATTCATTTCGATGATTTTCGTTGAGATTAGATTCTTTTCGATTTGATTTTTTCGGTTCGAGTCGATTCATTTCGCTTATTTTGGTTAGGATCAATTCAATTCGATTCTTTTTGATTTGATTTGATTCTATTCGATTTCTTTCGATTCTATTCTATTGTATTCTTTTCTTTTCCATTCCGTTCAATTAGATTCTTTTCGATTCGATTCGATTGTTTTAGATTTGATGCCCATTCTTTCGATTCTATTTGATATGATTCTTTTCGATTCCATTTGATACGATACTTTTTATTTTGATTCGAATCGATTCTCTTCAGTTCGATTCGTTTTGATTCTTTTCGATTCAATTCTATTCAAATTTTTTCGATTTGATTCGATTCGATTCTTTTAGATTCTACTTGATTTGTTTCTTTTCGATTCGTTTTGATTCGATTCTTTTTGATTCATCTCGATTCGATTCGATTCTTTTGTTTCTTTTTTATTTTTTTTTATTTTTTTTTATTCTTTTGTTTCGATTCGATTGTTTTCAATTCGAATCTTTTCGTTACATGGAATTCGATTCTTTTCGTTTGATTCTTTATGATTTTTTTCAACGCGATTCAATTCGATTCTTTTTTTATGATAGTCACAGAGAGAGAGAGGCAGAGACACAGGCAGAGGGAGTAGCAGGCTCCATGCACCGGGTGCCCGATGTGGGATTCGATCCCGGGTCTCCAGGAACGCGCCCTGGGCCAAAGGCAGGCGCTAAACAGCTGCGCCACCCAGGGATCCCTCAATTCGATTCTTTTTTATTCGAATCTATTCGATTCTTTTTGATTCGATTTGATTCTATTCGTTTTTTTCGATTTGATTCGATTAGTTCCT
Organism: Canis lupus baileyi; assembly: GCF_048164855.1. Taxonomy (NCBI): domain Eukaryota; kingdom Metazoa; phylum Chordata; class Mammalia; order Carnivora; family Canidae; genus Canis; species Canis lupus. The sequence continues at coordinate 25,194 of NW_027326455.1, read as the reverse complement.
TTTTGATTCAATTCAATTCATTTCTTCTGATTCGATTCAATTCGATTCTTTTGGATTCGATTCGATTCTCTTGGATTCGATTCTTTTGGATTCGAATCGAGTAGATTCTTTTAATTTCGATCGGATTCATTTCAATTCGATTCTTTTCGATTCGAATGTTTTCGAATCAATTCGATACTTTTTGATTCGATTCGATTCTCTTGGATTCGATTCTTTTGGATTCGAATCGAGTAGATTCTTTTAATTTCGATCAGATTCATTTCAATTCGATTCTTTTCGATTCGAATGTTTTCGAATCAATTCGATACTTTTTGATTCGATTCGATTCTTTTCGTGTCGATTTGATTCTTTTCGATTCGATTCTTTTCTATTTGAATCGATTCGATTCTTTTCATTTCGATTCGATTTGATTCAATTCGATTCTTTTCGATCAATTCAATTTGATTGTTTTCGATTTGATTCGATTCGATTCTTTTCTATTCTATTCAATTCGATTATTTTCCATTCGATGATGCAATTGGATTCTTTTTGATTCGATTCGATTCTTTTCGATTCGATTTGACTCGATTTCATGCTTTTTGATTCGATTCGATTAGAATTTACTCGACTGATTCAATTTGATTCTTTTCTTTTCGGTTGGATTCTTTTCTATTCGATTTTTTTCTATTCAATTCGATTCTTTCAATATAATTCGATTCGATTCATTCGATTCGATTCAATTCTTTACGTTTCAAATCGATTCGTTTCAATTCGAGTCTTTTCAATTTGATGCTTTTCGATTCGGTTCGATTTGATATTTTTAATTTGATTCGAGTCTTTTCGATTCGATTCGATTCTTTTCAATTCGATTCTTTTCGATTCAAGTCTTTTTGATTCGATTCATTTCGATTAGATTCGATTCTTTTCAATCCGATTTGATGCTTTTCCATTTGATCTGATTTGTTTCATTTCGATTCTTTTCGATTCATTTCGATTCTTTTCGATTCCATTAAATTTGATTCGATTCTTTTCGATTCGATTAGATTCTTTTCGATTTGATTCCATTCAGTTGGATTCTTTTCGATTCGATTGGATTCTTTTCGATTTGATTCAATTCTTTGGATTCGATTTGATTTGATTCTTTTCGATTCGATTCAATACGATTCTTTTCATTTCGATTCTAATCGATTCTCTTCGATTCAATTTGTTTCGATTCGTTTCGATTCTATTCGATTTTTTTCGATTCTATTCTGTTCGATTCATTTTGAATCATTTCGATTTGATTCTGTTCGAGTGGTTTCTATTAGATTCTTTTCGATTTGATTCAATTCGATTCGAGTCTTTTTGATTCGAGTCTTTTCGACTCGATGCAATTCAATACGATTCTTTTAGATTCGATTCGATTCGATTGTTTTCGTTTCGATTCGACTTTTTTTGATTCGATTCTTTTCGATTCGATTGTTTTCAATTCGATGGATTCGATTCTTTTCAATTCTATGCTATTCAAAGCGATTCTTTTGTATTTGATTCGATTCGATTGTTTTCTTTTTGATTCGGTTCGATTCGTTTCTTTTCGATTCGATTCAATTCTTTTCGATTCGATTCTTTTCGATTCGATTTGATTCTTTTCGATTCGATTCTATTCTATTCTTTTGTATTCCATTCGAATCGATTCGTTTTGATTGAATTCGATTCTTTTCGATTCGATTCAATTAGATTCTTTTCGATTGGATTCAATTTGTTTCGATTCGAATCAATTTGATTCTTTTCGATTGGATTCCATTCGATTCCTTTCGATTTGATTCAATTCGATTCTTTTCGATTCTATTCATTTCGATGATTTTCGTTGAGATTAGATTCTTTTCGATTTGATTTTTTTCGGTTCGAGTCGATTCATTTCGCTTATTTTGGTTACGATCAATTCAATTCGATTCTTTTTGATTTGATTTGATTCTATTCGATTTCTTTCGATTCTATTCTATTGTATTCTTTTCGATTCGATTCCATTCAATCCGATTCTTTTCGATTCGATTCGATTGTTTTAGATTTGATTCCATTCTTTCGATTCTATTTGATATGATTCTTTTCGATTCGATTTGATACGATACTTTTTATTTTGATTCGAATCGATTCTCTTCGGTTCGATTCGTTTTGATTTTCGATTCAATTCTATTCGAATTTTTTCGATTTGATTCGATTCGATTCTTTTAGATTCTACTTGATTTGTTTCTTTTCGATTTGTTTTGATTCGATTCTTTTTGATTCATCTCGATTCGATTCGATTCTTTTGTTTCTTTTTTATTTTTTTTTATTTTTTTTATTGTTTTGTTTCGATTCGATTGTTTTCAATTCGAATCTTTTCGTTACATGGAATTCGATTCTTTTCGTTTGATTCTTTATGATTTTTTTCAACGCGATTCAATTCGATTCTTTTTTTATGATAGTCACAGAGAGAGAGAGGCAGAGACACAGGCAGAGGGAGTAGCAGGCTCCATGCACCGGGTGCCCGATGTGGGATTCGATCCCGGGTCTCCAGGAACGCGCCCTGGGCAAAGGCAGGCGCTAAACAGCTGTGCCACCCAGGGATCCCTCAATTCGATTCTTTTTTATTCGAATCTATTCGATTCTTTTTGATTCGATTTGATTCTATTCGTTTTTTTCGATTTGATTCGATTAGTTCCTTTTTGATTCAATTCAATTCATTTCTTTTGATTCAAATCAATTCGATTCTTTTGGATTCGATTCGATTCTTTTGGATTCGATTCTTTTGGATTCGAATCTCGTAGAATCTTTTCATTTCGATCGGATTCATTTCAATTCGATTCTTTTCGATTCGAATGTTTTCGAATCAATTCGATACTTTTTGATTCGATTCGATTCTTTTCGTGTCGATTTGATTCTTTTCGATTCGATTCTTTTCTATTTGAATCGATTCGATTCTTTTCATTTCGATTCGATTTGATTCAATTCGATTCTTTTCGATCAATTCAATTTGATTGTTTTCGATTTGATTCGATTCGATTCTTTTCTATTCTATTCAATTCGATTATTTTCCATTCGATGAAGCAATTGGATTCTTTTCGATTCGATTCGATTCTTTTCGATTCGATTCGACTCGATTTCATGCTTTTTGATTCGATTCGACTAGAATTTAATCGACTGATTCAATTTGATTCTTTTCTTTTCGGTTGGATTCTTTTCTATTCGATTTTTTTCTATTCAATTCGATTCTTTCAATTCAATTCGATTCGATTCGATTCGATTCGATTCAATTCTTTTCGTTTCAAATCGATTCGTTTCAATTCGAGTCTTTTCAATTTGATGCTTTTCGATTCGGTTCGATTTGATATTTTTAATTTGATTCGAGTCTTTTCGATTCGATTCGATTCTTTTCAATTCGATTCTTTTCGATTCGAGTCTTTTTGATTCGATTCATTTCGATTCGATTCGATTCTTTTCAATCCGATTTGATGCTTTTCCATTTGATCTGATTTGTTTCATTTCGATTCTTTTCGATTCAATTCGATTCTTTTCGATTCCATTAAATTTGATTCGATTCTTTTCGATTCGATTAGATTCTTTTCGATTTGATTCCATTCAGTTCGATTCTTTTCGATTCGATTGGATTCTTTTCGATTTGATTCAATTCTTTCGATTCGATTTGATTTGATTCTTTTCGATTCGATTCAATACGATTCTTTTCATTTCGATTCTAATCGATTCTCTTCGATTCTTTTCGATTCGTTTCGATTCTATTCGATTTTTTTCGATTCTATTCTATTCGATTCATTTTGAATCATTTCGATTTGATTCTGTTCGAGTGGTTTCTATTAGATTCTTTTCGATTTGATTCAATTCGATTCGAGTCTTTTTGATTCGAGTCTTTTCGACTCGATGCAATTCAATACGATTCTTTTAGATTCGATTCGATTCGATTGTTTTCGTTTCGATTTGACTTTTTTGATTCGATTCTTTTCGATTCGATTGTTTTCAATTCGATTGATTCGATTCTTTTCAATTCTATGCTATTCAAAGCGATTCTTTTGTATTTGATTCGATTCGATTGTTTTCTTTTTGATTCGGTTCGATTCGTTTCTTTTCGATTCGATTCAATTCTTTTCGATTCGATTCTTTTCGATTCGATTTGATTCTTTTCGATTCGATTCTATTCTATTCTTTTGTATTCCATTCGAATCGATTCGTTTTGATTGAATTCGATTCTTTTCGATTCGATTCAATTAGATTCTTTTCGATTGGATTCAATTTGTTTCGATTCGAATCAATTTGATTCTTTTCGATTGGATTCCATTCGATTCCTTTCGATTTGATTCAATTCGATTCTTTTCGATTCTATTCATTTCGATGATTTTCGTTGAGATTAGATTCTTTTCGATTTGATTTTTTTCGGTTCGAGTCGATTCATTTCGCTTATTTTGGTTACGATCAATTCAATTCGATTCTTTTTGATTTGATTTGATTCTATTCGATTTCTTTCGATTCTATTCTATTGTATTCTTTTCGATTCGATTCCATTCAATCCGATTCTTTTCTTTTTTTTTTTTTTTTTTTTTTTAAATTTATTTATTATTTATGATAGTCACACACACACAGAGAGAGGCAGAGACACAGGCAGAGGGAGAAGCAGGCTCCATGCACCGGGAGCCCGACATGGGATTCGATCGTGGGTCTCCAGGATCGCGCCCTGGGCCAAAGGCAGGCGCCAAACCGCTGCGCCACCCAGGGATCCCAATCCGATTCTTTTCTATTCGATTCGATTGTTTTAGATTTGATTCCATTCTTTCGATTCTATTTGATATGATTCTTTTCGATTCGATTTGATACGATACTTTTTATTTTGATTCGAATCGATTCTCTTCGGTTCGATTCGTTTTGATTTTCGATTCAATTCTATTCGAATTTTTTCGATTTGATTCGATTCGATTCTTTTAGATTCTACTTGATTTGTTTCTTTTCGATTTGTTTTGATTCGATTCTTTTTGATTCATCTCGATTCGATTCGATTCTTTTGTTTCTTTTTTTATTTTTTTTATTTTTTTTATTCTTTTGTTTCGATTCGATTGTTTTCAATTCGAATCTTTTCGTTACATGGAATTCGATTCTTTTCGTTTGATTCTTTATGATTTTTTTCAACGCGATTCAATTCGATTCTTTTTTTATGATAGTCACAGAGAGCGAGAGGCAGAGACACAGGCAGAGGGAGTAGCAGGCTCCATGCACCGGGTGCCCGATGTGGGATTCGATCCCGGGTCTCCAGGAACGCGCCCTGGGCAAAGGCAGGCGCTAAACAGCTGTGCCACCCAGGGATCCCTCAGTTCGATTCTTTTTTATTCGAATCTATTCCATTCTTTTTGATTCGATTTGATTCTATTCGTTTTTTTCGATTTGATTCGATTAGTTCCTTTTTGATTCAATTCAATTCATTTCTTTTGATTCAAATCAATTCGATTCTTTTGGATTCGATTCGATTCTCTTGGATTCGATTCTTTTGGATTCGAATCGAGTAGAATCTTTTCATTTCGATCGGATTCATTTCAATTCGATTCTTTTCGATTCGAATGTTTTCGAATCAATTCGATACTTTTTGATTCGATTCGATTCTTTTCGTGTCGATTTGATTCTTTTCGATTCGATTCTTTTCTATTTGAATCGATTCGATTCTTTTCATTTCGATTCGATTTGATTCAATTCGATTCTTTTCGATCAATTCAATTTGATTGTTTTCGATTTGATTCGATTCGATTCTTTTCTATTCTATTCAATTCGATTATTTTCCATTCGATGATGCAATTGGATTCTTTTTGATTCGATTCGATTCTTTTCGATTCGATTTGACTCGATTTCATGCTTTTTGATTCGATTCGATTAGAATTTACTCGACTGATTCAATTTGATTCTTTTCTTTTCGGTTGGATTCTTTTCTATTCGATTTTTTTCTATTCAATTCGATTCTTTCAATTCAATTCGATTCGATTCATTCGATTCGATTCAATTCTTTTCGTTTCAAATCGATTCGTTTCAATTCGAGTCTTTTCAATTTGATGCTTTTCGATTCGGTTCGATTTGATATTTTTAATTTGATTCGAGTCTTTTCGATTCGATTCGATTCTTTTCAATTCGATTCTTTTCGATTCGAGTCTTTTTGATTCGATTCATTTCGATTCGATTCGATTCTTTTCAATCCGATTTGATGCTTTTCCATTTGATCTGATTTGTTTCATTTCGATTCTTTTCGATTCAATTCGATTCTTTTCGATTCCATTAAATTTGATTCGATTCTTTTCGATTCGATTAGATTCTTTTCGATTTGATTCCATTCAGTTCGATTCTTTTCGATTCGATTGGATTCTTTTCGATTTGATTCAATTCTTTCGATTCGATTTGATTTGATTCTTTTCGATTCGATTCAATACGATTCTTTTCATTTCGATTCTAATCGATTCTCTTCGATTCTTTTCGATTCGTTTCGATTCTATTCGATTTTTTTCGATTCTATTCTATTCGATTCATTTTGAATCATTTCGATTTGATTCTGTTCGAGTGGTTTCTATTAGATTCTTTTCGATTTGATTCAATTCGATTCGAGTCTTTTTGATTCGAGTCTTTTCGACTCGATGCAATTCAATACGATTCTTTTAGATTCGATTCGATTCGATTGTTTTCGTTTCGATTTGACTTTTTTTGATTCGATTCTTTTCGATTCGATTGTTTTCAATTCGATTGATTCGATTCTTTTCAATTCTATGCTATTCAAAGCGATTCTTTTGTATTTGATTCGATTCGATTGTTTTCTTTTTGATTCGGTTCGATTCGTTTCTTTTCGATTCGATTCAATTCTTTTCGATTCGATTCTTTTCGATTCGATTTGATTCTTTTCGATTCGATTCTATTCTATTCTTTTGTATTCCATTCGAATCGATTCGTTTTGATTGAATTCGATTCTTTTCGATTCGATTCAATTAGATTCTTTTCGATTGGATTCAATTTGTTTCGATTCGAATCAATTTGATTCTTTTCGATTGGATTCCATTCGATTCCTTTCGATTTGATTCAATTCGATTCTTTTCGATTCTATTCATTTCGATGATTTTCGTTGAGATTAGATTCTTTTCGATTTGATTTTTTTCGGTTCGAGTCGATTCATTTCGCTTATTTTGGTTACGATCAATTCAATTCGATTCTTTTTGATTTGATTTGATTCTATTCGATTTCTTTCGATTCTATTCTATTGTATTCTTTTCGATTCGATTCCATTCAATCCGATTCTTTTCTTTTTTTTTTTTTTTTTTTTTTTAAATTTATTTATTATTTATGATAGTCACACACACACAGAGAGAGGCAGAGACACAGGCAGAGGGAGAAGCAGGCTCCATGCACCGGGAGCCCGACATGGGATTCGATCGTGGGTCTCCAGGATCGCGCCCTGGGCCAAAGGCAGGCGCCAAACCGCTGCGCCACCCAGGGATCCCAATCCGATTCTTTTCTATTCGATTCGATTGTTTTAGATTTGATTCCATTCTTTCGATTCTATTTGATATGATTCTTTTCGATTCGATTTGATACGATACTTTTTATTTTGATTCGAATCGATTCTCTTCGGTTCGATTCGTTTTGATTTTCGATTCAATTCTATTCGAATTTTTTCGATTTGATTCGATTCGATTCTTTTAGATTCTACTTGATTTGTTTCTTTTCGATTTGTTTTGATTCGATTCTTTTTGATTCATCTCGATTCGATTCGATTCTTTTGTTTCTTTTTTTATTTTTTTTATTTTTTTTATTCTTTTGTTTCGATTCGATTGTTTTCAATTCGAATCTTTTCGTTACATGGAATTCGATTCTTTTCGTTTGATTCTTTATGATTTTTTTCAACGCGATTCAATTCGATTCTTTTTTTATGATAGTCACAGAGAGCGAGAGGCAGAGACACAGGCAGAGGGAGTAGCAGGCTCCATGCACCGGGTGCCCGATGTGGGATTCGATCCCGGGTCTCCAGGAACGCGCCCTGGGCAAAGGCAGGCGCTAAACAGCTGTGCCACCCAGGGATCCCTCAGTTCGATTCTTTTTTATTCGAATCTATTCCATTCTTTTTGATTCGATTTGATTCTATTCGTTTTTTTCGATTTGATTCGATTAGTTCCTTTTTGATTCAATTCAATTCATTTCTTTTGATTCAAATCAATTCGATTCTTTTGGATTCGATTCGATTCTCTTGGATTCGATTCTTTTGGATTCGAATCGAGTAGAATCTTTTCATTTCGATCGGATTCATTTCAATTCGATTCTTTTCGATTCGAATGTTTTCGAATCAATTCGATACTTTTTGATTCGATTCGATTCTTTTCGTGTCGATTTGATTCTTTTCGATTCGATTCTTTTCTATTTGAATCGATTCGATTCTTTTCATTTCGATTCGATTTGATTCAATTCGATTCTTTTCGATCAATTCAATTTGATTGTTTTCGATTTGATTCGATTCGATTCTTTTCTATTCTATTCAATTCGATTATTTTCCATTCGATGATGCAATTGGATTCTTTTTGATTCGATTCGATTCTTTTCGATTCGATTTGACTCGATTTCATGCTTTTTGATTCGATTCGATTAGAATTTACTCGACTGATTCAATTTGATTCTTTTCTTTTCGGTTGGATTCTTTTCTATTCGATTTTTTTCTATTCAATTCGATTCTTTCAATTCAATTCGATTCGATTCATTCGATTCGATTCAATTCTTTTCGTTTCAAATCGATTCGTTTCAATTCGAGTCTTTTCAATTTGATGCTTTTCGATTCGGTTCGATTTGATATTTTTAATTTGATTCGAGTCTTTTCGATTCGATTCGATTCTTTTCAATTCGATTCTTTTCGATTCGATTCTTTTTGATTCGATTCATTTCGATTCGATTCGATTCTTTTCAATCCGATTTGATGCTTTTCCATTTGATCTGATTTGTTTCATTTCGATTCTTTTCGATTCATTTCGATTCTTTTCGATTCCATTAAATTTGATTCGATTCTTTTCGATTCGATTAGATTCTTTTCGATTTGATTCCATTCAGTTCGATTCTTTTCGATTCGATTGGATTCTTTTCGATTTGATTCAATTCTTTGGATTCGATTTGATTTGATTCTTTTCGATTCGATTCAATACGATTCTTTTCATTTCGATTCTAATCGATTCTCTTCGATTCAATTTGTTTCGATTCGTTTCGATTCTATTCGATTTTTTTCGATTCTATTCTATTCGATTCATTTTGAATCATTTCGATTTGATTCTGTTCGAGTGGTTTCTATTAGATTCTTTTCGATTTGATTCAATTCGATTCGAGTCTTTTTGATTCGAGTCTTTTCGACTCGATGCAATTCAATACGATTCTTTTAGATTCGATTCGATTCGATTGTTTTCGTTTCGATTTGACTTTTTTTGATTCGATTCTTTTCGATTCGATTGTTTTCAATTCGATTGATTCGATTCTTTTCAATTCTATGCTATTCAAAGCGATTCTTTTGTATTTGATTCGATTCGATTGTTTTCTTTTTGATTCGGTTCGATTCGTTTCTTTTCGATTCGATTCAATTCTTTTCGATTCGATTCTTTTCGATTCGATTTGATTCTTTTCGATTCGATTCTATTCTATTCTTTTGTATTCCATTCGAATCGATTCGTTTTGATTGAATTCGATTCTTTTCGATTCGATTCAATTAGATTCTTTTCGATTGGATTCAATTTGTTTCGATTCGAATCAATTTGATTCTTTTCGATTGGATTCCATTCGATTCCTTTCGATTTGATTCAATTCGATTCTTTTCGATTCTATTCATTTCGATGATTTTCGTTGAGATTAGATTCTTTTCGATTTGATTTTTTTCGGTTCGAGTCGATTCATTTCGCTTATTTTGGTTACGATCAATTCAATTCGATTCTTTTTGATTTGATTTGATTCTATTCGATTTCTTTCGATTCTATTCTATTGTATTCTTTTCGATTCGATTCCATTCAATCCGATTCTTTTCGATTCGATTCGATTGTTTTAGATTTGATTCCATTCTTTCGATTCTATTTGATATGATTCTTTTCGATTCGATTTGATACGATACTTTTTATTTTGATTCGAATCGATTCTCTTCGGTTCGATTCGTTTTGATTTTCGATTCAATTCTATTCGAATTTTTTCGATTTGATTCGATTCGATTCTTTTAGATTCTACTTGATTTGTTTCTTTTCGATTTGTTTTGATTCGATTCTTTTTGATTCATCTCGATTCGATTCGATTCTTTTGTTTCTTTTTTTATTTTTTTATTTTTTTTATTCTTTTGTTTCGATTCGATTGTTTTCAATTCGAATCTTTTCGTTACATGGAATTTGATTCTTTTCGTTTGATTCTTTATGATTTTTTTCAACGCGATTCAATTCGATTCTTTTTTTATGATAGTCACAGAGAGAGACAGGCATAGACACAGGCAGAGGGAGAAGCAGGCTCCATGCACCGGGAGCCTGATGTGGGATTCGATCCCGTGATTCCAGGAACGTGCCCTGGGCCAAAGGCAGGCACTAAACAGCTGTGCCACCCAGGGATCACTCAATTCGATTCTTTTTTATTCGAATCTATTCGATTCTTTTTGATTCGATTTGATTCTATTCGATTTTTTCGATTTGATTCGATTAGTTCCTTTTTGATTCAATTCAATTCAGTTCTTTTGATTCAAATCAATTCGATTCTTTTGGATTCGATTCGATTCTTTTGGATTCGATTATTTTGGATTCGAATCTAGTAGAATCTTTTCATTGCGATCGGATTCATTTCAATTCGATTCTTTTCGATTCGAATGTTTTCGAATCAATTCGATACTTTTTGATTCGATTCGATTCTTTTCGTGTCGATTTGATTCTTTTCGATTCGATTCTTTTCTATTTGAATCGATTCGATTCTTTTCATTTCGATTCGATTTGATTCAATTCGATTCTTTTCGATCAATTCAATTTGATTGTTTTCGATTTGATTCGATTCTATTCTTTTCTATTCTATTCAATTCGATTATTTTCCATTCGATGATGAAATTGGATTCTTTTTGATTCGATTCGATTCTTTTCGATTCGATTCGACTCGATTTCATGCTTTTTGATTAGATTCGACTAGAATTTAATCGACTGATTCAATTTGATTCTTTTCTTTTCGGTTGGATTCTTTTCTATTCGATTTTTTTCTATTCAATTCGATTCTTTCATTTGATTCGATTCGATTCGATTCAATTCTTTTCGTTTCAAATCGATTCGTTTCAATTCGAGTCTTTTCAATTTGATGCTTTTCGATTCGGTTCGATTTGATATTTTTAATTTGATTCGAGTCTTTTCGATTCGATTCGATTCTTTTCAATTCGATTCTTTTCGATTCGAGTCTTTTTGATTCGATTCATTTCGATTCGATTCGATTCTTTTCAATCCGATTTGATGCTTTTCCATTTGATCTGATTTGTTTCATTTCGATTCTTTTCGATTCAATTCGATTCTTTTCGATTCCATTAAATTTGATTCGATTCTTTTCGATTCGATTAGATTCTTTTCGATTTGATTCCATTCAGTTCGATTCTTTTCGATTCGATTGGATTCTTTTCGATTTGATTCAATTCTTTCGATTCGATTTGATTTGATTCTTTTCGATTCGATTCAATACGATTCTTTTCATTTCGATTCTAATCGATTCTCTTCGATTCTTTTCGATTCGTTTCGATTCTATTCGATTTTTTTCGATTCTATTCTATTCGATTCATTTTGAATCATTTCGATTTGATTCTGTTCGAGTGGTTTCTATTAGATTCTTTTCGATTTGATTCAATTCGATTCGAGTCTTTTTGATTCGAGTCTTTTCGACTCGATGGAATTCAATACGATTCTTTTAGATTCGATTCGATTCGATTGTTTTCGTTTCGATTCGACTTTTTTTGATTCGATTCTTTTCGATTCGATTGTTTTCAATTCGATTGATTCGATTCTTTTCAATTCTATGCTATTCAAAGCGATTCTTTTGTATTTGATTCGATTCGATTGTTTTCTTTTTGATTCGGTTCGATTCGTTTCTTTTCGATTCGATTCAATTCTTTTCGATTCGATTCTTTTCGATTCGATTTGATTCTTTTCGATTCGATTCTATTCTATTCTTTTGTATTCCATTCGAATCGATTCGTTTTGATTGAATTCGATTCTTTTCGATTCGATTCAATTAGATTCTTTTCGATTGGATTCAATTTGTTTCGATTCGAATCAATTTGATTCTTTTCGATTGGATTCCATTCGATTCCTTTCGATTTGATTCAATTCGATTCTTTTCGATTCTATTCATTTCGATGATTTTCGTTGAGATTAGATTCTTTTCGATTTGATTTTTTTCGGTTCGAGTCGATTCATTTCGCTTATTTTGGTTACGATCAATTCAATTCGATTCTTTTTGATTTGATTTGATTCTATTCGATTTCTTTCGATTCTATTCTATTGTATTCTTTTCGATTCGATTCCATTCAATCCGATTCTTTTCGATTCGATTCGATTGTTTTAGATTTGATTCCATTCTTTCGATTCTATTTGATATGATTCTTTTCGATTCGATTTGATACGATACTTTTTATTTTGATTCGAATCGATTCTCTTCGGTTCGATTCGTTTTGATTTTCGATTCAATTCTATTCGAATTTTTTCGATTTGATTCGATTCGATTCTTTTAGATTCTACTTGATTTGTTTCTTTTCGATTTGTTTTGATTCGATTCTTTTTGATTCATCTCGATTCGATTCGATTCTTTTGTTTCTTTTTTTATTTTTTTTTATTTTTTTTATTCTTTTGTTTCGATTCGATTGTTTTCAATTCGAATCTTTTCGTTACATGGAATTCGATTCTTTTCGTTTGATTCTTTATGATTTTTTTCAACGCGATTCAATTCGATTCTTTTTTTATGATAGTCACAGAGAGAGAGAGGCAGAGACACAGGCAGAGGGAGTAGCAGGCTCCATGCACCGGGTGCCCGATGTGGGATTCGATCCCGGGTCTCCAGGAACGCGCCCTGGGCAAAGGCAGGCGCTAAACAGCTGTGCCACCCAGGGATCCCTCAATTCGATTCTTTTTTATTCGAATCTATTCGATTCTTTTTGATTCGATTTGATTCTATTCGTTTCTTTCGATTTGATTCGATTAGTTCCTTTTTGATTCAATTCAATTCATTTCTTTTGATTCAAATCAATTTGATTCTTTTGGATTCGATTCGATTCTTTTGGATTCGATTCTTTTGGATTCGAATCTAGTTGAATCTTTTCATTTCGATCGGATTCATTTCAATTCGATTCTTTTCGATTCGAATGTTTTCGAATCAATTCGATACTTTTTGATTCGATTCGATTCTTTTCGTGTCGATTTGATTCTTTTCGATTCGATTCTTTTCTATTTGAATCGATTCGATTCTTTTCATTTCGATTCGATTTGATTCAATTCGATTCTTTTCGATCAATTCAATTTGATTGTTTTCGATTTGATTCGATTCGATTCTTTTCTATTCTATTCAATTCGATTATTTTCCATTCGATGAAGCAATTGGATTCTTTTCGATTCGATTCGATTCTTTTCGATTCGATTCGACTCGATTTCATGCTTTTTGATTCGATTCGACTAGAATTTAATCGACTGATTCAATTTGATTCTTTTCTTTTCGGTTGGATTCTTTTCTATTCGATTTTTTTCTATTCAATTCGATTCTTTCAATTCAATTCGATTCGATTCGATTCGATTCGATTCAATTCTTTTCGTTTCAAATCGATTCGTTTCAATTCGAGTCTTTTCAATTTGATGCTTTTCGATTCGGTTCGATTTGATATTTTTAATTTGATTCGAGTCTTTTCGATTCGATTCGATTCTTTTCAATTCGATTCTTTTCGATTCGAGTCTTTTTGATTCGATTCATTTCGATTCGATTCGATTCTTTTCAATCCGATTTGATGCTTTTCCATTTGATCTGATTTGTTTCATTTCGATTCTTTTCGATTCAATTCGATTCTTTTCGATTCCATTAAATTTGATTCGATTCTTTTCGATTCGATTAGATTCTTTTCGATTTGATTCCATTCAGTTCGATTCTTTTCGATTCGATTGGATTCTTTTCGATTTGATTCAATTCTTTCGATTCGATTTGATTTGATTCTTTTCGATTCGATTCAATACGATTCTTTTCATTTCGATTCTAATCGATTCTCTTCGATTCTTTTCGATTCGTTTCGATTCTATTCGATTTTTTTCGATTCTATTCTATTCGATTCATTTTGAATCATTTCGATTTGATTCTGTTCGAGTGGTTTCTATTAGATTCTTTTCGATTTGATTCAATTCGATTCGAGTCTTTTTGATTCGAGTCTTTTCGACTCGTTGCAATTCAATACGATTCTTTTAGATTCGATTCGATTCGATTGTTTTCGTTTCGATTTGACTTTTTTTGATTCGATTCTTTTCGATTCGATTGTTTTCAATTCGATTGATTCGATTCTTTTCAATTCTATGCTATTCAAAGCGATTCTTTTGTATTTGATTCGATTCGATTGTTTTCTTTTTGATTCGGTTCGATTCGTTTCTTTTCGATTCGATTCAATTCTTTTCGATTCGATTCTTTTCGATTCGATTTGATTCTTTTCGATTCGATTCTATTCTATTCTTTTGTATTCCATTCGAATCGATTCGTTTTGATTGAATTCGATTCTTTTCGATTCGATTCAATTAGATTCTTTTCGATTGGATTCAATTTGTTTCGATTCGAATCAATTTGATTCTTTTCGATTGGATTCCATTCGATTCCTTTCGATTTGATTCAATTCGATTCTTTTCGATTCTATTCATTTCGATGATTTTCGTTGAGATTAGATTCTTTTCGATTTGATTTTTTTCGGTTCGAGTCGATTCATTTCGCTTATTTTGGTTACGATCAATTCAATTCGATTCTTTTTGATTTGATTTGATTCTATTCGATTTCTTTCGATTCTATTCTATTGTATTCTTTTCGATTCGATTCCATTCAATCCGATTCTTTTCTTTTTTTTTTTTTTTTTTTTTTTAAATTTATTTATTATTTATGATAGTCACACACACACAGAGAGAGGCAGAGACACAGGCAGAGGGAGAAGCAGGCTCCATGCACCGGGAGCCCGACATGGGATTCGATCGTGGGTCTCCAGGATCGCGCCCTGGGCCAAAGGCAGGCGCCAAACCGCTGCGCCACCCAGGGATCCCAATCCGATTCTTTTCTATTCGATTCGATTGTTTTAGATTTGATTCCATTCTTTCGATTCTATTTGATATGATTCTTTTCGATTCGATTTGATACGATACTTTTTATTTTGATTCGAATCGATTCTCTTCGGTTCGATTCGTTTTGATTTTCGATTCAATTCTATTCGAATTTTTTCGATTTGATTCGATTCGATTCTTTTAGATTCTACTTGATTTGTTTCTTTTCGATTTGTTTTGATTCGATTCTTTTTGATTCATCTCGATTCGATTCGATTCTTTTGTTTCTTTTTTTATTTTTTTTATTTTTTTTATTCTTTTGTTTCGATTCGATTGTTTTCAATTCGAATCTTTTCGTTACATGGAATTCGATTCTTTTCGTTTGATTCTTTATGATTTTTTTCAACGCGATTCAATTCGATTCTTTTTTTATGATAGTCACAGAGAGCGAGAGGCAGAGACACAGGCAGAGGGAGTAGCAGGCTCCATGCACCGGGTGCCCGATGTGGGATTCGATCCCGGGTCTCCAGGAACGCGCCCTGGGCAAAGGCAGGCGCTAAACAGCTGTGCCACCCAGGGATCCCTCAGTTCGATTCTTTTATTCGAATCTATTCGATTCTTTTTGATTCGATTTGATTCTATTCGTTTTTTTCGATTTGATTCGATTAGTTCCTTTTTGATTCAATTCAATTCATTTCTTTTGATTCAAATCAATTCGATTCTTTTGGATTCGATTCGATTCTCTTGGATTCGATTCTTTTGGATTCGAATCGAGTAGAATCTTTTCATTTCGATCGGATTCATTTCAATTCGATTCTTTTCGATTCGAATGTTTTCGAATCAATTCGATACTTTTTGATTCGATTCGATTCTTTTCGTGTCGATTTGATTCTTTTCGATTCGATTCTTTTCTATTTGAATCGATTCGATTCTTTTCATTTCGATTCGATTTGATTCAATTCGATTCTTTTCGATCAATTCAATTTGATTGTTTTCGATTTGATTCGATTCGATTCTTTTCTATTCTATTCAATTCGATTATTTTCCATTCGATGATGCAATTGGATTCTTTTTGATTCGATTCGATTCTTTTCGATTCGATTTGACTCGATTTCATGCTTTTTGATTCGATTCGATTAGAATTTACTCGACTGATTCAATTTGATTCTTTTCTTTTCGGTTGGATTCTTTTCTATTCGATTTTTTTCTATTCAATTCGATTCTTTCAATTCAATTCGATTCGATTCATTCGATTCGATTCAATTCTTTTCGTTTCAAATCGATTCGTTTCAATTCGAGTCTTTTCAATTTGATGCTTTTCGATTCGGTTCGATTTGATATTTTTAATTTGATTCGAGTCTTTTCGATTCGATTCGATTCTTTTCAATTCGATTCTTTTCGATTCGATTCTTTTTGATTCGATTCATTTCGATTCGATTCGATTCTTTTCAATCCGATTTGATGCTTTTCCATTTGATCTGATTTGTTTCATTTCGATTCTTTTCGATTCATTTCGATTCTTTTCGATTCCATTAAATTTGATTCGATTCTTTTCGATTCGATTAGATTCTTTTCGATTTGATTCCATTCAGTTCGATTCTTTTCGATTCGATTGGATTCTTTTCGATTTGATTCAATTCTTTGGATTCGATTTGATTTGATTCTTTTCGATTCGATTCAATACGATTCTTTTCATTTCGATTCTAATCGATTCTCTTCGATTCAATTTGTTTCGATTCGTTTCGATTCTATTCGATTTTTTTCGATTCTATTCTATTCGATTCATTTTGAATCATTTCGATTTGATTCTGTTCGAGTGGTTTCTATTAGATTCTTTTCGATTTGATTCAATTCGATTCGAGTCTTTTTGATTCGAGTCTTTTCGACTCGATGCAATTCAATACGATTCTTTTAGATTCGATTCGATTCGATTGTTTTCGTTTCGATTTGACTTTTTTTGATTCGATTCTTTTCGATTCGATTGTTTTCAATTCGATTGATTCGATTCTTTTCAATTCTATGCTATTCAAAGCGATTCTTTTGTATTTGATTCGATTCGATTGTTTTCTTTTTGATTCGGTTCGATTCGTTTCTTTTCGATTCGATTCAATTCTTTTCGATTCGATTCTTTTCGATTCGATTTGATTCTTTTCGATTCGATTCTATTCTATTCTTTTGTATTCCATTCGAATCGATTCGTTTTGATTGAATTCGATTCTTTTCGATTCGATTCAATTAGATTCTTTTCGATTGGATTCAATTTGTTTCGATTCGAATCAATTTGATTCTTTTCGATTGGATTCCATTCGATTCCTTTCGATTTGATTCAATTCGATTCTTTTCGATTCTATTCATTTCGATGATTTTCGTTGAGATTAGATTCTTTTCGATTTGATTTTTTTCGGTTCGAGTCGATTCATTTCGCTTATTTTGGTTACGATCAATTCAATTCGATTCTTTTTGATTTGATTTGATTCTATTCGATTTCTTTCGATTCTATTCTATTGTATTCTTTTCGATTCGATTCCATTCAATCCGATTCTTTTCGATTCGATTCGATTGTTTTAGATTTGATTCCATTCTTTCGATTCTATTTGATATGATTCTTTTCGATTCGATTTGATACGATACTTTTTATTTTGATTCGAATCGATTCTCTTCGGTTCGATTCGTTTTGATTTTCGATTCAATTCTATTCGAATTTTTTCGATTTGATTCGATTCGATTCTTTTAGATTCTACTTGATTTGTTTCTTTTCGATTTGTTTTGATTCGATTCTTTTTGATTCATCTCGATTCGATTCGATTCTTTTGTTTCTTTTTTTATTTTTTTATTTTTTTTATTCTTTTGTTTCGATTCGATTGTTTTCAATTCGAATCTTTTCGTTACATGGAATTTGATTCTTTTCGTTTGATTCTTTATGATTTTTTTCAACGCGATTCAATTCGATTCTTTTTTTATGATAGTCACAGAGAGAGACAGGCATAGACACAGGCAGAGGGAGAAGCAGGCTCCATGCACCGGGAGCCTGATGTGGGATTCGATCCCGTGATTCCAGGAACGTGCCCTGGGCCAAAGGCAGGCACTAAACAGCTGTGCCACCCAGGGATCACTCAATTCGATTCTTTTTTATTCGAATCTATTCGATTCTTTTTGATTCGATTTGATTCTATTCGATTTTTTCGATTTGATTCGATTAGTTCCTTTTTGATTCAATTCAATTCAGTTCTTTTGATTCAAATCAATTCGATTCTTTTGGATTCGATTCGATTCTTTTGGATTCGATTATTTTGGATTCGAATCTAGTAGAATCTTTTCATTGCGATCGGATTCATTTCAATTCGATTCTTTTCGATTCGAATGTTTTCGAATCAATTCGATACTTTTTGATTCGATTCGATTCTTTTCGTGTCGATTTGATTCTTTTCGATTCGATTCTTTTCTATTTGAATCGATTCGATTCTTTTCATTTCGATTCGATTTGATTCAATTCGATTCTTTTCGATCAATTCAATTTGATTGTTTTCGATTTGATTCGATTCTATTCTTTTCTATTCTATTCAATTCGATTATTTTCCATTCGATGATGAAATTGGATTCTTTTTGATTCGATTCGATTCTTTTCGATTCGATTCGACTCGATTTCATGCTTTTTGATTAGATTCGACTAGAATTTAATCGACTGATTCAATTTGATTCTTTTCTTTTCGGTTGGATTCTTTTCTATTCGATTTTTTTCTATTCAATTCGATTCTTTCATTTGATTCGATTCGATTCGATTCAATTCTTTTCGTTTCAAATCGATTCGTTTCAATTCGAGTCTTTTCAATTTGATGCTTTTCGATTCGGTTCGATTTGATATTTTTAATTTGATTCGAGTCTTTTCGATTCGATTCGATTCTTTTCAATTCGATTCTTTTCGATTCGAGTCTTTTTGATTCGATTCATTTCGATTCGATTCGATTCTTTTCAATCCGATTTGATGCTTTTCCATTTGATCTGATTTGTTTCATTTCGATTCTTTTCGATTCAATTC
Organism: Canis lupus baileyi; assembly: GCF_048164855.1. Taxonomy (NCBI): domain Eukaryota; kingdom Metazoa; phylum Chordata; class Mammalia; order Carnivora; family Canidae; genus Canis; species Canis lupus. The sequence continues at coordinate 5,907 of NW_027326455.1, read as the reverse complement.
GATTCTTTTCGATTCCATTAAATTTGATTCGATTCTTTTCGATTCGATTAGATTCTTTTCGATTTGATTCCATTCAGTTCGATTCTTTTCGATTCGATTGGATTCTTTTCGATTTGATTCAATTCTTTCGATTCGATTTGATTTGATTCTTTTCGATTCGATTCAATACGATTCTTTTCATTTCGATTCTAATCGATTCTCTTCGATTCTTTTCGATTCGTTTCGATTCTATTCGATTTTTTTCGATTCTATTCTATTCGATTCATTTTGAATCATTTCGATTTGATTCTGTTCGAGTGGTTTCTATTAGATTCTTTTCGATTTGATTCAATTCGATTCGAGTCTTTTTGATTCGAGTCTTTTCGACTCGATGGAATTCAATACGATTCTTTTAGATTCGATTCGATTCGATTGTTTTCGTTTCGATTCGACTTTTTTTGATTCGATTCTTTTCGATTCGATTGTTTTCAATTCGATTGATTCGATTCTTTTCAATTCTATGCTATTCAAAGCGATTCTTTTGTATTTGATTCGATTCGATTGTTTTCTTTTTGATTCGGTTCGATTCGTTTCTTTTCGATTCGATTCAATTCTTTTCGATTCGATTCTTTTCGATTCGATTTGATTCTTTTCGATTCGATTCTATTCTATTCTTTTGTATTCCATTCGAATCGATTCGTTTTGATTGAATTCGATTCTTTTCGATTCGATTCAATTAGATTCTTTTCGATTGGATTCAATTTGTTTCGATTCGAATCAATTTGATTCTTTTCGATTGGATTCCATTCGATTCCTTTCGATTTGATTCAATTCGATTCTTTTCAATTCTATTCATTTCGATGATTTTCGTTGAGATTAGATTCTTTTCGATTTGATTTTTTTCGGTTCGAGTCGATTCATTTCGCTTATTTTGGTTACGATCAATTCAATTCGATTCTTTTTGATTTGATTTGATTCTATTCGATTTCTTTCGATTCTATTCTATTGTATTCTTTTCGATTCGATTCCATTCAATCCGATTCTTTTCGATTCGATTCGATTGTTTTAGATTTGATTCCATTCTTTCGATTCTATTTGATATGATTCTTTTCGATTCGATTTGATACGATACTTTTTATTTTGATTCGAATCGATTCTCTTCGGTTCGATTCGTTTTGATTTTCGATTCAATTCTATTCGAATTTTTTCGATTTGATTCGATTCGATTCTTTTAGATTCTACTTGATTTGTTTCTTTTCGATTTGTTTTGATTCGATTCTTTTTGATTCATCTCGATTCGATTCGATTCTTTTGTTTCTTTTTTTATTTTTTTTTATTTTTTTTATTCTTTTGTTTCGATTCGATTGTTTTCAATTCGAATCTTTTCGTTACATGGAATTCGATTCTTTTCGTTTGATTCTTTATGATTTTTTTCAACGCGATTCAATTCGATTCTTTTTTTATGATAGTCACAGAGAGAGAGAGGCAGAGACACAGGCAGAGGGAGTAGCAGGCTCCATGCACCGGGTGCCCGATGTGGGATTCGATCCCGGGTCTCCAGGAACGCGCCCTGGGCAAAGGCAGGCGCTAAACAGCTGTGCCACCCAGGGATCCCTCAATTCGATTCTTTTTTATTCGAATCTATTCGATTCTTTTTGATTCGATTTGATTCTATTCGTTTCTTTCGATTTGATTCGATTAGTTCCTTTTTGATTCAATTCAATTCATTTCTTTTGATTCAAATCAATTTGATTCTTTTGGATTCGATTCGATTCTTTTGGATTCGATTCTTTTGGATTCGAATCTAGTTGAATCTTTTCATTTCGATCGGATTCATTTCAATTCGATTCTTTTCGATTCGAATGTTTTCGAATCAATTCGATACTTTTTGATTCGATTCGATTCTTTTCGTGTCGATTTGATTCTTTTCGATTCGATTCTTTTCTATTTGAATCGATTCGATTCTTTTCATTTCGATTCGATTTGATTCAATTCGATTCTTTTCGATCAATTCAATTTGATTGTTTTCGATTTGATTCGATTCGATTCTTTTCTATTCTATTCAATTCGATTATTTTCCATTCGATGAAGCAATTGGATTCTTTTCGATTCGATTCAATTCTTTTCGATTCGATTCGACTCGATTTCATGCTTTTTGATTCGATTCGACTAGAATTTAATCGACTGATTCAATTTGATTCTTTTCTTTTCGGTTGGATTCTTTTCTATTCGATTTTTTTCTATTCAATTCGATTCTTTCAATTCAATTCGATTCGATTCGATTCGATTCGATTCAATTCTTTTCGTTTCAAATCGATTCGTTTCAATTCGAGTCTTTTCAATTTGATGCTTTTCGATTCGGTTCGATTTGATATTTTTAATTTGATTCGAGTCTTTTCGATTCGATTCGATTCTTTTCAATTCGATTCTTTTCGATTCGAGTCTTTTTGATTCGATTCATTTCGATTCGATTCGATTCTTTTCAATCCGATTTGATGCTTTTCCATTTGATCTGATTTGTTTCATTTCGATTCTTTTCGATTCAATTCGATTCTTTTCGATTCCATTAAATTTGATTCGATTCTTTTCGATTCGATTAGATTCTTTTCGATTTGATTCCATTCAGTTCGATTCTTTTCGATTCGATTGGATTCTTTTCGATTTGATTCAATTCTTTCGATTCGATTTGATTTGATTCTTTTCGATTCGATTCAATACGATTCTTTTCATTTCGATTCTAATCGATTCTCTTCGATTCTTTTCGATTCGTTTCGATTCTATTCGATTTTTTTCGATTCTATTCTATTCGATTCATTTTGAATCATTTCGATTTGATTCTGTTCGAGTGGTTTCTATTAGATTCTTTTCGATTTGATTCAATTCGATTCGAGTCTTTTTGATTCGAGTCTTTTCGACTCGATGCAATTCAATACGATTCTTTTAGATTCGATTCGATTCGATTGTTTTCGTTTCGATTTGACTTTTTTTGATTCGATTCTTTTCGATTCGATTGTTTTCAATTCGATTGATTCGATTCTTTTCAATTCTATGCTATTCAAAGCGATTCTTTTGTATTTGATTCGATTCGATTGTTTTCTTTTTGATTCGGTTCGATTCGTTTCTTTTCGATTCGATTCAATTCTTTTCGATTCGATTCTTTTCGATTCGATTTGATTCTTTTCGATTCGATTCTATTCTATTCTTTTGTATTCCATTCGAATCGATTCGTTTTGATTGAATTCGATTCTTTTCGATTCGATTCAATTAGATTCTTTTCGATTGGATTCAATTTGTTTCGATTCGAATCAATTTGATTCTTTTCGATTGGATTCCATTCGATTCCTTTCGATTTGATTCAATTCGATTCTTTTCGATTCTATTCATTTCGATGATTTTCGTTGAGATTAGATTCTTTTCGATTTGATTTTTTTCGGTTCGAGTCGATTCATTTCGCTTATTTTGGTTACGATCAATTCAATTCGATTCTTTTTGATTTGATTTGATTCTATTCGATTTCTTTCGATTCTATTCTATTGTATTCTTTTCGATTCGATTCCATTCAATCCGATTCTTTTCTTTTTTTTTTTTTTTTTTTTTTTTTAAATTTATTTATTATTTATGATAGTCACACACACACAGAGAGAGGCAGAGACACAGGCAGAGGGAGAAGCAGGCTCCATGCACCGGGAGCCCGACATGGGATTCGATCGTGGGTCTCCAGGATCGCGCCCTGGGCCAAAGGCAGGCGCCAAACCGCTGCGCCACCCAGGGATCCCAATCCGATTCTTTTCTATTCGATTCGATTGTTTTAGATTTGATTCCATTCTTTCGATTCTATTTGATATGATTCTTTTCGATTCGATTTGATACGATACTTTTTATTTTGATTCGAATCGATTCTCTTCGGTTCGATTCGTTTTGATTTTCGATTCAATTCTATTCGAATTTTTTCGATTTGATTCGATTCGATTCTTTTAGATTCTACTTGATTTGTTTCTTTTCGATTTGTTTTGATTCGATTCTTTTTGATTCATCTCGATTCGATTCGATTCTTTTGTTTCTTTTTTTATTTTTTTTATTTTTTTTATTCTTTTGTTTCGATTCGATTGTTTTCAATTCGAATCTTTTCGTTACATGGAATTCGATTCTTTTCGTTTGATTCTTTATGATTTTTTTCAACGCGATTCAATTCGATTCTTTTTTTATGATAGTCACAGAGAGCGAGAGGCAGAGACACAGGCAGAGGGAGTAGCAGGCTCCATGCACCGGGTGCCCGATGTGGGATTCGATCCCGGGTCTCCAGGAACGCGCCCTGGGCAAAGGCAGGCGCTAAACAGCTGTGCCACCCAGGGATCCCTCAGTTCGATTCTTTTATTCGAATCTATTCGATTCTTTTTGATTCGATTTGATTCTATTCGTTTTTTTCGATTTGATTCGATTAGTTCCTTTTTGATTCAATTCAATTCATTTCTTTTGATTCAAATCAATTCGATTCTTTTGGATTCGATTCGATTCTCTTGGATTCGATTCTTTTGGATTCGAATCGAGTAGAATCTTTTCATTTCGATCGGATTCATTTCAATTCGATTCTTTTCGATTCGAATGTTTTCGAATCAATTCGATACTTTTTGATTCGATTCGATTCTTTTCGTGTCGATTTGATTCTTTTCGATTCGATTCTTTTCTATTTGAATCGATTCGATTCTTTTCATTTCGATTCGATTTGATTCAATTCGATTCTTTTCGATCAATTCAATTTGATTGTTTTCGATTTGATTCGATTCGATTCTTTTCTATTCTATTCAATTCGATTATTTTCCATTCGATGATGCAATTGGATTCTTTTTGATTCGATTCGATTCTTTTCGATTCGATTTGACTCGATTTCATGCTTTTTGATTCGATTCGATTAGAATTTACTCGACTGATTCAATTTGATTCTTTTCTTTTCGGTTGGATTCTTTTCTATTCGATTTTTTTCTATTCAATTCGATTCTTTCAATTCAATTCGATTCGATTCATTCGATTCGATTCAATTCTTTTCGTTTCAAATCGATTCGTTTCAATTCGAGTCTTTTCAATTTGATGCTTTTCGATTCGGTTCGATTTGATATTTTTAATTTGATTCGAGTCTTTTCGATTCGATTCGATTCTTTTCAATTCGATTCTTTTCGATTCGATTCTTTTTGATTCGATTCATTTCGATTCGATTCGATTCTTTTCAATCCGATTTGATGCTTTTCCATTTGATCTGATTTGTTTCATTTCGATTCTTTTCGATTCATTTCGATTCTTTTCGATTCCATTAAATTTGATTCGATTCTTTTCGATTCGATTAGATTCTTTTCGATTTGATTCCATTCAGTTCGATTCTTTTCGATTCGATTGGATTCTTTTCGATTTGATTCAATTCTTTGGATTCGATTTGATTTGATTCTTTTCGATTCGATTCAATACGATTCTTTTCATTTCGATTCTAATCGATTCTCTTCGATTCAATTTGTTTCGATTCGTTTCGATTCTATTCGATTTTTTTCGATTCTATTCTATTCGATTCATTTTGAATCATTTCGATTTGATTCTGTTCGAGTGGTTTCTATTAGATTCTTTTCGATTTGATTCAATTCGATTCGAGTCTTTTTGATTCGAGTCTTTTCGACTCGATGCAATTCAATACGATTCTTTTAGATTCGATTCGATTCGATTGTTTTCGTTTCGATTTGACTTTTTTTGATTCGATTCTTTTCGATTCGATTGTTTTCAATTCGATTGATTCGATTCTTTTCAATTCTATGCTATTCAAAGCGATTCTTTTGTATTTGATTCGATTCGATTGTTTTCTTTTTGATTCGGTTCGATTCGTTTCTTTTCGATTCGATTCAATTCTTTTCGATTCGATTCTTTTCGATTCGATTTGATTCTTTTCGA